>NW_004443945.1:30671023-30704383 GCF_000243295.1 Trichechus manatus latirostris
TCTTTTTGCTATTGTGAACAATGCTGCCATGAACATGGGTGTGCATATGTCTACATTCTACTTTAGTGAGTAGTGTCTAGTGTCTTAAAACCTTGTGGGTGGCCATCTAAGATACTCCACTGGTCTCACTCCGTCTGGAGCAAAGCAGGATGAAGAAAACCAAAGACACAAGGGAAAGATTAGTCCAAAGGACTAATGGACCACAAGTACTATAGTCTCTACCAGACTGAGTCCAGCACAACTAGATGATGGCCAGCTACCACCACCGACTGTTCTAACAGGGCTCACAACAGAGGGTCCCAGACAGAGCTGGAGAAAAATGTAGAACAAAATTGAAACGCACCCCCCAAAAAAAAAAAAAAAAAAACTAGACTTACTGCAGACTTACTGGTCTGTCAAAGACTGGAGAAACCCCAAGAGTATGGTCCCTGGACATCCTTTTAGCTCAGTAATGAAGTCACTCCTAAGGTTCACCCTTCAGCCAAAGATTAGACAGACCCATAAAACAAAACAAGACTAAATGGGCACACCAGCCCAGGGGCAAAGACAAGAAGGCAGGAAGGGACAGGAAAGCTGGTAATAGGGAACCCAAGGTCGAGAAGCGGAGAGTGTTGACATGTCGTGGGGTTGGCAACCAATGTCACAAAACAATATGTGTATTAAATGTTTAATGAGAAGTTAGCTTATTCTGTAAACCTTCATCTAAAGTACAATAAAAAAAATGATTCTTTGTTTTGTTTCGTTTCGTTCATGTTTTATTCATCATCCGGGTGTTTGAAGTGGGGGGATTTTATTGTTGTTTGAAGGCTAGGCCAAACAAATGCGTTTGACTCAGACAACAGGAAATTAACTCTTTGTTTCCTGCTACATATTTTTATCAGTCCAGCAATGTAGTCCAATCACATGCCCAAAAAAAGGGTACCATGAAAGTCATTATGCCTCGATGAGTCACTTTTAAATCAAGTTGTCTAAGATGTCTAATTATCAATTAAATATATTTTCTGGTTTCATGACTTTTTCTATTCCTAGACTTCTTACCTCTCTGTCTCGCTTTCTAAACCAAAACCAAACCAAGTTGTTGTCAAGTCTATTCCAACTCATGGTGACCAGAGAAGAACTATGCTCCATAGGGTTTTCTATAAGTTGATTTTTCAGAAGTAGATCCACAGGACTTTTTTCCCAGGAGCCTTTGGGTGGATTCAAAGCTCCATCCTTTTGGTTAGCCAAGTGTTTCACTATTTGTAATTATTTGCACCTCCCATGAACTACTAGATTGATTTCCACTGCCGGTAAGTGGCTCATTAACAAAAAAATAATGTTTATTTTATCCTACATATTTTTTTTATTTATTTATTGTACATTAGATGAAGGTTTACAGAACAAACTAGTTTCTCATTAAATAGCACACATATTGAAAGAATTATCTATGTGAGATCAAATTGACAACAGCAACTCAAAAGGTTTGATGGGAAGCCTAGGGGGCAGTTTGTTGACGAAAATGATGTTGGACTAATTTAGAAAAGGATAGTGAGAATAGTGGCACAACTGGAAGAATATAATCGATGTCACTGTATTGTACATGTAGAAATTTTTGAAATGGTGTATCTTTGACTATGTATATTTTCACCAAAAAAGAAAAAAGTCCTCCAACTTCGAGAAGGGAGAGTATTGACATGTTGTGGGTTTGTTAACCAATGTCATAAAACAGTATGCATACTGACTGTGTAATGAGAAACTATTTGTTCTGTACACCTTCACCTAAAGTACAATAAAAAATTTTAAAAATAAATAGTACACATATGACATTGGTCATCAACCCCACAACATGTTGACGCTCTTCCTTCTTGACCTTGGGTTTCCTATTACCAGCTTTCCTGTTCCCTCCTGCCTTCTAGTCCTTGTCCTTAGGCTCGTTTTGTTTTATGTGCCTGTCTAATCTTGGGCTGAAGGGTGAACCTTGGGAGTGACTTCATTACGGAGTTAAAAGGGTGTCCAGGAACCATACTATTGGAGTTTCTCCAGTCTCTGTCAGGCCAGTAAGTCTGTTTTTTTTTTTTTTTTTGTGAGTTAGAATTTTGTTCTACATTTTTCTCCAGCTCTGTGTGGGACCCTCTATTGTGATCCCTAACAGAGCAGTCAGTGGTGGTAGCTGGGCACAATCTAGTTGTACTGGACTCAGTCTAGTAGAGGCAGTGGTAGCTGTGGTTCACTAGTCCTTTGGACTAATCTTTCCCTTGTATCTTGTTTTCTTCATTCTCTGTTGCTCCTGAAAGTGTGAGACCAGTGGAATATCTTAGATGGCCATTCACAGGTTTTTAAGACCCCAGATGCTACTAACCAAGGTAGAATGTAGAACACTTTCTTTATAAACTATGTTATGCCAAGTGAGCTAGATGTTCTCCGAGACCATGGTCCCCACAGCTGTAGCCCAGCAATGTGGTCCCTCAGGGAGTTTGGATGTGTCTATGGGGCTTCCATGACATTCCCTTGTACAAGTTGTGCTGGCTTCAGTACTTCCAGTATTGTGTACTGTCTTACCCTTCACCAAAGTTACCACTTGTCTATTTAGTGTATTTTCACCCCCCACCTCTCCCCTCCCTCGTAACCATCAAAGATTGTTTCTTTTTGTGTGTAAACCTTTTCATGAGTTTTTACAGTAGTGGTCTCATACAATATTTGTCCTTTTGTGATTGACTTATTTCACTCAACATAATGTCCTCCAGTTTCATCCATGTTATGGGATGCTTCACAGATTCATCATTCTTTGTCTTTGCATAATATTCCATTGTGTGTATGTACCATAATTTGTTTATCCATTCATCTGTTGATGGGCACCTCGGTCAATTCCATCTTTTTGCTATTGTGAACAATGCTGCAATGAATATGGGTGTGCATATGTCTATTCCTGTGACAGCTCTTATTTTTGTAGGATATAATCCTGGGAGTGGGATTGCTGGATCATAGGTATTTCTATTTCTAGCTTTCTAAGGAGGTACAATATTGTTTTTCAAAATGGATGTTTCGTTTTGCATTCCCACCAGCAGTGCATAAGAGTTCCAATCTCACCGCAGCCCCTCAAACATTTGCTATTTCCAGTTTTTTTGATTCATGCCAGTTATGCTGGGGTGAGATGGTATCTCATTGTGGTTTTAATTTGCATTTCTCTAATGGCTAGTGATTGCAAGCATTTTCTCATGTGTCTGTTGGCTGCTTGAATGTCTTTTTTGGTGAAGTGTCTGTTCATTTCCTTTGCCCATTTTTTTAATTGGATTTTTTCTTTTTGTTGTAGAGTTGTTGGATTTTCTTGTAGATTATGGAGTTTAGACCTCTGTCTGACTTGTACTGTCCAAAAATTTTTTCCCAGTCTCTAGGTTCTCTTTTGACTCTTTTGGTGAAGTGTTCTGATGAGCATAAGTATTTAATTTTTAGAAGACCCCAGTTATCTAGCTTACCTTCTGGAGTTTGTGCATTGTTGGTTATAGTTTTTATCCTATTAATACTGTGTATTAGGGCATCTAGCATTGATCCTATTTTTTCTTCTATAAACTTTATATTATTTGCCTTTATATTTAGGTCTTTGATCCATTTTGATTTAGTTTTTGTATATGGTGTGAGGTATGGGTCCTATTTCATTTTTTTGCAAATGGACATCCAGTTGTGCCAGCACCATTTGTTAAAAAGACTGTCTTTTCCCCATTTGATGGACTTTGGGTCCTTGTGGAATGTCAGCTGACCATAGGTGGATTGATTTACATCTGAGTTCTCAATTCTGTTCCATTGGTCAGTGTTTCTGTCATTGTACCAGTACCAGGCTGTTTTGACTACTGTAGCTGTATAGTAGGTTCTGAGGTCAGGTAATGCAAGTCCTCCTACTTTATTCTTCTTCTTCAGTAGTGCTTTACTTATCCGGGGCTTCTTCCCTTTCCATATAAAGTTAATGTTTAGTTTTTCTATCTCTTTAAAGAATGTTCTTGGTATTTGGATCCAGATTGCATTGTATTTGTAAATTGCTTTGGATAGAATTGTCATTTTCACAATGTTGAGTCTACCTATCCATGAGCATACTATGGTTTTCTACTTACATGGATCTCTTTTGATTTCTTGCAGTAGTGTTTTGTAGTTTTCTTTGTATAGGTCTTTTACATCCCTGGTCAGATTTATTCCTAAGTATTTTATCTTTTTAGGGGCTATTGAAAATGATACTATTTACATAATTTCATTTTCATGTTCTCTTTATTGGTGTACAGGAATCCAACTGATTTTTGTATGTTTATCTTCTATCCTGCTACTCTGCTTAAACTTTCTATTAGTTCCAGTAGTTTTCTCGTGGAGTGTTTAGGGTTTTCTATATATAGTATCATATCATCTGGAAACAGGGACAGTTTAACTGCTTCATTACCAATTTGGATGCCCTTTATTTCTTTTTCTTGCCTTTTTGCTTTAGCTAGGACTTCCAGAAAAATGTTAAATAGGGGTGGTGATAAAGGGCATCCTTGTCTTGTTCCTGTTCTCAGGGGGAATGTTTTCAGCCTCTGTCCGTTAAGAATGATGTTGGTCATTGGTTTGGCATAGATGCCTTTTATTATGTTGATAAATTTTCCTTCTACACCTATTTTACTGAGAGTTTTTATCAGGAAAGGGTGATGGACTTTGTCGAGGGCCTTTTCTGCATCAATTGAGAGGATCATGTGATTCTTTTCTTTCCTTTTATTTATGTGGTGTATTATATTGATTGATTTTCTAATGTTGAACCACACTTGCATACTTGGCATGAATCCTAGTTGGTCGTGGTGTATTATTTTTTTGATATGATGCTGAATTCTATTGGCTAGAATTTTGTTGAGAATTTTAGCATCTATGTTAATGAGAGATATTGATCTATAATTTTCTTTTTTGTGGAGACTTTGCCTGGTTTTGATATCAGGTTTAGGCTGGCTTCATAAAATGAATTCAGAAGTGTCGCTTTATTTTCTATGTTCTGAAATATTTTGTGTAGTACTGGTGTAAGCTCTTGTCTAAGTGGTTGGTAAGTTCCTCCAGTGAAGCCATCTGGACCAGGGCTTTTTTTGTTGGAAGTTTTTTTTATTACCTTTTTGTTCTCTTCTCTTGTTACATATCTGTTCAGATTTTCAACATCAACTTGTGTTTGTTTGGGTAGATAGTGTGTTTCTAGAAATGTATCCATTTTCCTTAGGTTTTCAAATTTGTTGGAGGACAGTTTTTCATAATACTCTGTTATGATTCTTTTTTTTTCTGTTGTGTCCATTGTAATGACCTCCATTTTATTTCTTATTTGGGTTATATAAGTCCTCTCCTGTTTTTCTTTTTCAGTTTTTCCAGTGGTTTGTCAATTTTGTTGATCCTTTCAAAGAACCAACTTTTGGTTTTGTTGATTCTTTCTATTTTTTTTATTCTGTTTCTTTTATTTCTGCTCTGACTTTTATTATTTCCTTTCTTCTGGTTGCATTGGGCTATTTTGCTGTTCTCTTTTTATTTGTTTGAGTTGTATACTTAAAGTTTTGATTTTGTCCCTTTCTTCTTTTTTGGTGTGTGCACCTATTGCTATAAATTGTCCTCTGAGGACTGCCTTTGCTGTGTCCCAAAGGTTTTGGTATGATGTGTTTTCATTCTCCTATGATTGCAGGAATTTTTTTATTCCATCCTTGATTTCTTCTATTACCCAGTGGTTTTTAAGCAAGGTATTATTGGGTTTCCATGTAATTTTTTTTTCCTTACTCTTCTTGCTGTTAATTTCTACCTTGATGGTGTTGTGTTCAGAGAAGATACTTTGCATTATCTCAATGTTTTGGATTTTGTTGAGGGTTGCTCTGTGGCCTAAGATGTGGTCTATTCTGGAGAATGTTGCATGTGCATTGGAAAAGAATGTGTACTTTGCGGCTGTTGGATGGAGTTTTCTATATACATCTGTGAGGTCAAGTTGGCTGATGGTGCCCTTTAAGTCTTCTGTATCTTTGTTGAGTTTCTTTCTAGATGTTTTGTCCTTCTGAGAGTGGTGTGTTGTAGTATCCTACTATTATTGTGGAACTGTCAATTTCTTTTTTCAGTGCTGTTAGAGTTGGTTTTATGTATTTTGGAGCCTGGTCATTGGGAGTGTAGGCGTTTATTATGGTTATGTTTTAAAGCCTATTTTATCTGAGATTAGTATTGCCACTCCTACTCTTTTTTGGTAGCTGTTTGCTTGATATACTTTTTCCATCTTTTGATTTTTAATAAATTTACATCTTTGTTTCTAAGCTGTGTCTCTTGTAGAGAGCATATTGATGGATCCTGTTTTTTTAACCCATTCTATCATTCTCCGTCTCTTTATGAGTGCATTTGGGCCATTTACATTCAGTGTAATTATTGATAGGTGTGAATTTATTGCTGTCATTTGTAGTGATTTTTTTTTTTTTTTTTTTTGTGGTGATGACGTTCTCTGTTCCTCTTACTCTCCTGTGCTGGATTCCTTTTGTTTGTGGATCTTTTATTCATTTCTGTTATTTTTGTAGATTTTTTTACTGAGACTTTATGTTTTTCTTCTTTATTTTTATGAGTATGCTTGTTAGCTTTCTTTGTGGTTACCTTGAAATTTACCCTCATCTTCCTAAGCTTGAACCAGTCTATTATTAGATGGTATTGCCTTGCCTTCCCCTCTAATACACCTTTTATTCACTATTTTATTGTTCTGATGTTGTTGACATTTACAGATTAACCTCTCTGGTTCCCTGTTGTAATTCTTTTGGTTTTGGATAGTCCTTGAGAGTTCATTTCCTACCTTGGTATCTGGCTGTTACAATCTTGCATCCTAGATTCAGGGTGTGGTCTGATGTTGTTTGTTCTCAGCTTGAAGGACTCCCTTTAAAAAATCTTGTAAGTGTGGTTTGGTTTTTACATATTCCCTTAATTTTTGTTCATCTGAAATGTCCTAATTTCACTATCATATTTGAACCAGAATTTTGCTGGATATATTATTCTTGGCTGGCAATTTTTTTCTTTCAAGGTTTTATACATGTCATCCCATTGTCTTCTTGCTTGCATGGTTTCTGCTGAATAATCTGAACTTAGTCCTATTGTTTCTCCTCTGTATGTGACTTTTCATTTTTCTCAAGCTGCTCTTAGGATTCTTTGTTCGTCTTAGGTTTTAGCGAGTATGATTATGATATGCCTTGGTGATTTTCTTTCGGGGCTATCCTTTATGGGGTTCACTGAGCTTCTTGGATGGTCAGCTTTTTATCTTTCATGATATTGGGGAAGTTTTCTGTCAGCAGTTTTTCAATGATCCTGTCTATGTCTTCTGTTTTCTCCCACTGTTCTGGAATTCCGATCAGTCATAATTTTTGCTTTGGATTGTATCACTCATAATTCTCAGGGTTTCTTCATTCTTTTTTCTGAATTTTCTTCAGAGTTGTATCCAAGTGTTTGTCTGCAATTTCACTGATCCTGTCGTCCATTGTTTCAAACCTGCTCCTCGACCCTTCTATAACGCTGTCCATTTCTGAAATCTTTTTATCTTTTAGATTTTTAATTGTTGTTTTTACATGGTTTCCAGTTGCGAATTTATTTTGGCATTTTGTTCCTGTATTATTTTCTTATATCTTCTTTTTTTTTTTTGTCTGTATTTTCCAAGAATTTGTCTATTTTTTCCTCATTTTTTGCTGCTTTTTGCTTCATCTCTTGGATAGCTCTGAATATTCGAGATTTGAATTCCCTATCAGCTAGTTCTAATACATTTTCTGCTGCTGGAAAGTCATATGGTGTTTTATTTTGGATGCCTACTACAACCATCCTGTCCTTTTTTTATATATATTTTGATATTGTCTGCTGTCTTTGGAACATTCAGTAGTTATTTTCTTATTTATTGATTGTAGATTTGTTTGTCTCATCCTGCTTATTTGTTTTATTTGGTTATGTGTGAGCAGGTGGGCTGTGAATTCTTTGTTGTTTGCACATCTATGGGCACAGTACTTTTCACCTCCTTGTCCAATGGTAGGGTCAGTTGCTAAGCTATGGTGCAGCATGGCAGGCCTAGCTGAAGGAGATTTGCTGGGATGAGTTGTTTGTGGCATGTACTACCACCAACTGGCGGGCTCGGAATCAGTGCAAGGCAGTTTCCTATAGGCTGTGCCTGTGTTGCTTCGGGGCGTGATGTTCAGTGCACAGTGCAGGTAGGTGGGAAAAAGAGGTGATACTGATGTGTGGAGCTAAGCTGAGTATGGGAAAGCAGAGTTACAAAAGAGAAACAGCAGTCAAAAACAAACAGTGCTAAGTGAGCTTGCTGTTGAAGTGGAGAAATGAGAAACCGAGAAATGGAGAAAAATGAAGAAAAAAACAAAAAAAAGAAAAGTAAAAGGGAAAAAGAAACAAAATAAATAAATAAGAGTTGGAAAAAAAGGAAAAGCCCCCAGGGATCCCACTGGTGCAGCTGTGAAAATCAGGGAAGTGGCTCCCAGGCCTCAAAGTACAGCCTGGCTAGATGTCACACAGTGCCAGGTATTGGAGCCAGAAGAGAAGGTAAGTATAAAGAGATGAGAAACTTAGAAATGAAAAAAAGATAAAAATGAAAAAAGAGATAAAAGAAAGAAATGCCCCCAAGGATCCTACCATGCAGCTGTGTAAAGGAGGAAAGTAGCTCCCAAGCCTCACAGTACAACCCAGCTGAAAGGGGCTCCCAAGAAGAGAAAAGAAAAAGAAACAAACAAAATAGAACAAAACAAAAAAAAACAGGGATCCCACCAGCATGGCAGCACAGGCTAGGAAGCAGTTCCATGGTTGAGTGGTGCTTCACAGCCTTTCAAGAAGGAGCAAAGATGGCACACTGAGCCACATGTTTCAGAGATAAGAGAGGGAGATGCTGAGAGGTACGGAGGAAACCAAAAGAAGCAAAAAAATCAACATCATTAGCCAATAAATGGCACTCAGGGAGCTGGCCAGTGTGGGCGGATTGAATCCAAGCGGCACAGAGTTAAAGCCAGTGCCTCCCGGACAAGAGACTGTGGTTTCAGGAAGCAGAGGATGTCAAGCAGGGGTGAAGAAGGGGGGGGTTGGGAAAGCGTATATTGCCGGTTACTGATTGTTCTGTCTTCTGCTGGGAGCTCCGTAAAGCTGCTCTCCTGTACTTCCTGTCCACTGATCTCTGATGTGGGTAAGTCAATTCCAAGTGGCAGGGAGCCTGCACTTCCCAGTCAGCTGAGCTACCACAGCCAGGTATGAAGCGGCAGAGGTTGAGCAGGCAAGAGAAAGATAGGGGGTGGGAAGGCGTATATTGCTGGCTACCAGGTGCTCTGTCTCCTACTGGGAGCTCCATGAATCTGCTTTCCCATACTCCCTGTCCACTGATTTCTGACAGGGATCCAAGATCGTGAACCTGTGCTACGTTAGCTGATAGCTGACCTCCGCACGTATCTCTCCTTGCTCTCTGTTCTCTGTCAGTTTCTTATTCCATTTAGTGTTTGGCTGAGTTCTTTATCTCTTCATTTGAAGCTTAGGGTTCCAGGACTGAAGTTTGTCTCTGTTTTACTTAGTTTTTTGGGTCTTTGCTACGGAGGGAATGGCGTGCTGCTTCTGTCTATAGCACCATGTTGGCCAAAGTCTGACTTATTTTCATTTAATAAAACTCAATCTAATTTTTAATTATATTTGGAAATTCTCTGTAATACAGGTAGTCCCTGATTTATGACTAGGCTCTGTTCCGATGACTATGTCATAAGTTAGTACTGACGTAAGTCTAAAACCTCTTCTTTTGGTTTGTTTTCAGTATTATTGCCTTTTATTGTCAGTATCTTTCTCAGTCTGATTTTTATTTGTCTTTAAGTGTTGGAGACACTACATATAAACATTTTCAAGTGAACATCTAAGAATGATAATATCAACCGTTATGTCATTTTTAGACTGCAAAGTGACAAAGAAGACACTGACGGATTTAGGTGGTATTGGTATAATTTGGAGATTTCAAGAATCTAAATACATGGCAGAGAATAATTCATTGGAAGGAGAATAACATACAAAGCTCTTTTGGCACTGTTCAGAGTGAATCAATATGTAAGGCACCCTACTTGAATCATACTTAATACAATGTATAAATGAATTTTCATCAGCATATGATATTCATCCGGGATAGGTATATTATAATGAACTGTTACCCTAAAGTTTGATTTTTTTTTATTACTTTCTATGGTAGACAGAATTCCAAGATAGTCTAAAGATCCTTGCTCCCCAGTGGATATGTCCTGCATAATCCCTGAGACTGCATATATGATGAATTTTACTCTTGTGGTTAAGTCGCATGGCACAGTTAAGGTAAGAAAAGGAGATTATCTAGGTGGTCCTGACCTAATCAGAGGAGGACTTAAATTTGATTCTAGAGGTAAGACACAGAGGAAGTCAGAGATTCAAAGTGTGAAAAGGATTCAATGTGAAGGAGATTCTCCATTGTTGGCTTTAAAGATGAAATGGCCATATGGCAAGCAACTGCAGGTGGCCTGTAAGAGCTGAGTGGCCCCTGGCTGACAGCCAGCAAGGAAACTTGGACCTCAATCTACAACCAGAAGGACTGAATTCTACTACATCCATATTCCCTTGGAAAAAGAACCTGAGCATGAGATGAGAATGTAGCCCAGATGACACATGTATTGTAACCTTGTGAGAGCATGAGACAACCCAGTCATGCTGTGACCAAACATTTCACTTTCACTACTAACTTCCCCCACAAAAAAAAAAAGACCAGTTGCCCTCAGTTGACTACAACTCATGGTGACCCCCTGTGTTTCAGAGTAGAACTGAACTCCATAGGGTTTTTGATGGCTGTGGCCTTTTTGGAAATAGATTGACAGGACTGTCTACCAGGGTGCCTCTGGGTAGGCTCCAAACTCCAACCTTTAGGTTAGTAGTTAAGTGCTTAACTATATGTGCCACCTAGGGATTCCTTGGTGCCCCAATACCCCTTAAATTTTGTTACTCTATTTCTGAGTGTTCAAAAATAATATTTGAACATTTGTTTCTCTATTACATTAGCACAAGAAATGGAATGTAAAACAGTTTAAAAGTGAACATGGATTCACTTCTTAATGCAAAATTAATATGAAGTCAATATGTATGTATAATATAGGTAATATGCAATGACTATGTATGTACATGTGTACATAAGGGTTTGGCTGCTAACCAAAAGGTAAGCAGTTTGAATCCACCAGCTGCCACTCCTTGGAAACCCTACAGGGCAGTTTCTACTCTGTCCTAAAGGGTTACTATGAGTCGGAATCGACTCAACAGCAGTGAGTTTGATTTTGTTTTGGTTTAATCTTTATGGAAGCAGACTGCCACATCTTTCTCCCGTGAAGCGGCTGGTGGGTTCAAGCTGCTGACCTCTCATTTAGCAGCAGAGCGATTAACCACTGCTCCACTAGTGCTCCTCATAGGTTTTTATAGTGAACTTAAGTTGTTGCTGCCAAATCAATTCCAACTCATGGTGACCCTATGTGTTACAGAGTAGAACTCCTCCATAGAGTTTTCTTGGCTGTAATCTTTACTGAAGCAGTTCACCAGTGCTTTCTTCCATGATGTTGCTGGTGAGTGGATTTGAACCACCAAACTTTAGGTTAGTAGTGGAGTTCAAACTGTTTGCACCACCCAAGCAAGACCTCAAGTGTACTTGGGAGAGAATAATTCAGGTTCATTATCAGTATGAAATTCCCTGCAAGTATGAAGTATTAACCTCAGATTGATGGACCTCTCATAGATGGGATTCAGGGATTTTGTGGACCCCTTAAAATTGTAGGCTAAGTTTTTTGTGTCCATGTGTGTATATTGTCTATTTGTTTTTTCTTAACTGGTCCTTATCAAAGGTATCCTGATCCCACTTAGGTTAATTAAGCAACTAACTGGGTCTTATTATGTTTTTAAAAAATCTATTTGATAATCAGGAGTATTTCTAAATTCTCGCCAATGAATATTGAAGTAAAACTCACAGGAAGGCATATTAGAATAGCTTTTAAGTTATTAAGATAGGAAAGAGCAAAATGAAGGAAAAGAAACAGATTATTCAGAAGGAGTATGTTCAGCTCGTGTTTATATTTAATTGAATGACACAACTTAAAGTTGTATAATATAGCTTTTATTTGTATGTTATTCTTTATGATAGACAATATGTCATAATTAAGGTGCTTTCTGATTTAAAGCAGTGCTTGTTTATCTCTTCAAAGAAGCTTAAGAATATTTCCTAGCCATAAGATGATTTCAAATTACACACAAATATTGCCTTTGGAGAGAAACATAAAGTTGGTGTCCCCATTCAGTAAGAGACAAATTTATCACTGACATATGAAGAAGTACCATGTTTACACAGATGGATAAATGCTTAAAGTGTGATGGTAAAAGAAAAAAGACATGATTACAATAGGCACGTGGCCTAAATACCATGCTTACAGGCTATAAAAATCTAAGGAAATAACAACTGGGAAAAAAACTGCACTGAATGGTTAAAAAAAGGTTAAATGTGGGTAATGGCTCTGATATTTCTTTTACTGTCTAGTTTTAAATTTTCTATTTTGCTTTTGTAAGTGTGCATTCTTTTTTTTAGGAAGCAGTTCTTCCTAATTGATAAAGAGTTTACATTTATAGCTAGTTAGTTCCTGTAACTGAACTTCTCTCTTTTGGACATATTAACGTGATTTCTTTACTTTCTTGACAAACATATCTTATGGATCAGCTTTTCATTGTATTCTAATTTACCTAGTGTATTTACAGTTGTCATTCTTCTTTGTGGTCATTCAGAGCCTTATTCCACAGACTTTCAAAATGTCCATTTCTAGACTTGCAGGCAACATGATGCTATAGACAGAAGCACCACACCATCCCTCCACAGAAAAGATCCAAAAAACCTAAGTCAAACAGAGACAAACATCAATGCTGAAACCCTAAGTATCAAATAAAGAGATAAAGAACTCAGCCAAGAACCGAATGGGATAAGAAACTGAACAGAGAACAGAGAGCAAGGAGAGATACATACAGAGGTGCCCTATTAGGAAATGCAGCATGGATCCGCCATCTTGGACTCCTGTCGGAGATCAGTCAACAAGGAGTATGGGAAACCAGCTTCAATGAGCTCCCAGCAGGAGGCAGAACAACCAGTAACCAGCAATATACACGTTCCCACCCCCAATCCTTCCTCACCCCCACTTGGACTCCTCTGCTTCCTGCGGCAACAGTCTCTTGGCCAGGAAGCAATGGCTTCACCCCTGTGCCACTTGGATTCCACCCACTTGCACTGGCCGGCTCCCTGAGTGCCATTTGTTGGCTGCTGGTGTTGCTTTTTTCCGCTTCTTCTGGTCTCTTCCATTCCTCTCACCACCTCCCCCTCCTTTTGCTCAAATACCTGGCTCTGTGTGGCTTGTTTGCTTCTTCCTGAAAGGCTGTGAAACACCGCTCAAATGTGACGCTGCTTCCTGGCCCGTGCTGCCACGCTGGTGGGATCCCCAGGGCTTTGGTTTGTTTGTTTTGATTTGTTCTGTTTTGATTTGTTTGTTTGTTTTCTTTTTCTTTTCTCTGCTTGGGAGCCCCTTCTAGCCAGGCAATACTGTACGGCTTGGGAGCTACTCCCTCAGTTTGTGCATCCTTGCAGTGGGATCCCTGAGAGCATTTCTTTTTCTTGTTTCTTTTCTTTTTCGGTTTGGTTTTGTTTTTGTTTGTTTTGTTTTCTCTCTTTTTCCCTTTTTGTCTTTCTTTATTTCTCAGTTTCTCATATCTCTATATTTACCTTCTCTTCATGTCTCCTGACTAACTGGTGCTGTGTGACACCTTTACCCTTTCTAGCCAGGCTGTACTTCATGGACTGGGAGCAACATCCTCAGTCCTTGCAGCCACACCAATGGGATCTCTGGGTGCTTTGCTTTTTTTTCCTAATTTTTATTTATTAATTTTTTTTCCTTTACCCTTTTTCTTTTTGTTTTTCTCCATTTCTCGGTCTCTCATCTCTCCACTCCAATGGCAAGCTGCCTTAGCACTCTTTTTTGTTTGTGTATGGGTGCTCCTGTACCTCTCTCCTCTCTGTCCTCTTTCCCATACCCATCTTAGCTCCACAGATCACAATCTCTCCCCTCCTTCCTTCCTACCTGCACCATGCACTGAACATCACATCCCCAAGCAGCACAAGCACAGAGTATGGGAACCTGCCCTGTTCTGACCCCCGGCCCACACTGTCGGCCCTAGTACATGCCACAAACAACCCATCCCAGCAACCCCAGATCAGCTGGACCTGCCCTACTGTACCATACCTGCACGACTGCACCTGCCCATTGGAGAAGGAGGCAAAAAGTATAGTGCCCCCAGATGAGCAAACAACAAAGAACAAAAAGCCCACCTGCTCACACATAACCAAATAAAACAAAAGAGCAAGATGAAATAAACAAATATACAATCAATAAACAAGGAAAATAACTACTTAATGTTCCAAAATAGAACACCAGATTACTTTCCAGTAGAAAAAAAGGCGCTAGAACTACCTGATTTGGAATTAAAATCTCTAATATTCAGAGCTATCCAAGAATTGAAGCAAAAAGCAGACAAAAATGAGGACAAAATAGACAAATTCATGGAAAAAGCAGACAAATTCATGTAAAATATAGGCAAAAAAATGGAAGAATTCAGGAAAATAATACAGGAACAAAATACCAAAATAAATTCACAACTAGAAATCATACAAAAACAATTAAAAATCCAAAAGATAAACAAAAAGATATCAGAAATGGACAGTGTCATAGAAGGGCTGAGGAGCAGGACTGAAATGATGGAAGACAGGATCAGTGAAATGGAAGACAAACACTTGTATACAACATTGTTTGAGGAAAAATCAGAAAAAAGAATGAAGAAAAATGAAGAAACACCTAGAATCAGGTGTAATGCAATCAAAAGCAAAAATTTGCTAGTGATCAGAGTTCCAGAACAGAGGGAGAAAATAGAAAACACAGAGAGAATCACTGAAGAACTGCTGACAGAAAACTTTCCCAATATCATGAAAGATGAAAAGCTGGCCATCCAAGAATCTCAACGAACCCCATATAAGATAGACCCCAAAAGAAAATCATCAAGGCATATCATAATCACACTAGCTAAAACTAAAGACAAAGAAAGAATCCTGAGATGAGCTCATGAAAAACAAGAAGTCGCATACAGAGGAGAAACAATAAGATTAAGCTCATATTATTCAGCAGAAACCATACAGGCAAGAAGGCAATGGGATGACATATCTAAAACCTTGAAAGAAAAAAATTGCCAGCCAAGAATAATATATCCTGCAAAACTCTCATTCAGATATGATGGTGAAATTAGGCATTTCCAGATAAACAGAAATTAAGGGACTATGTAAAAACCAAACCAAATTTACAAGACTTATTAAAGGGAGTCCTTGATCTGAAAACAAACAACATCAGCTCACAGGTTGAATCTAGGACACAAGACTGTACCAGTCAGATACCAACATAGGAAATGAACTCCCAAGGACTGTCCAAAACCAAAAGAATTAAAACAGGGAACCAGAGAGGTTAATCAGTAAATGACAACAACATCAGAACAATAAAAGAGGAAATAAACAGTGTAGGTATAGAACCTTCTAATGGAGAGGAAGGCAAGGCAATACCAAGTAATAATAGACTGGTTCAAACACAAAAAGATAAGGGTAAATTTCAAGTTAACCACAAAGAAAGTTAACAAACCTACTCATCAAAAGAAAGAAGACAAACATAAAGTCTCAGTGAAAACAAAACCAACAAAAACAAGAGGAATGAAAAAAATACATAAACAAAAGGAATTCAGCACAGGAGATTAAGAGGAACAAACAAAGCGTTAGCACTACAAAAAAAGCACTACAAAATGACAGTAATAAACTCACACCTATCAATAATTACACTGAATGTAAATGGCCTAAACGTACCCATAAAGAGATGGAGAGTGACAGAATGAATAAAAAACAGGATCCATCAATATGCTGTCTACAAGAGTCACAATTTAGAAACAAACATGTAAATTTATTAAAAATCAAAGGATGGAAAAAAATATATCAAGCAAACAGCTACCAAAAAAGAGCTGGAATGGCAATACTAATCTCAAATAAAATAGACTTTAAAACAAAATCAACCAAAGCAGACAAAGAAGGACACTATATAATGATTAAGGGGATGATCCATCATGAAGACTTAACCATAATAAACATCTATGACCCAATGACAGGGCTCCAAAATACATAAAACAAACTCTAACAGCACTGAAAAGAGAAATTGACAGTTCCACAATAATAGTAGGAGACTGAACATACCACTCTCAGTAAAGGACAGAACATCTAGAAAGAAACTCAGCAAAGATACAGAAGACCTAAAGGGCACAATCAGCCAATTTGACCTCATAGACATATATAGAACACTCCACCCTACAGCGGCAAAGTACACATTCTTTTCCGTTGCACATGGAATGTTGTCCAGAATAGATCACATCTTAGGCCACAGAGCAACCCTCAACAAGATCCAAAACATTGAAATAACACAATCTTTCTGACCATAACACCATCAAGGTAGAAATTAACAACAAGAATAGCAAGAAAAAAAATCAGTTGCATGGAAAGTGAGTAACATCCTGCTTACAAACCACTAGGTAATAGAAGAAATCAGAGATGGAATCAAAAAATTCCTAGAATCAAATGAGAATGAAAACACATCATACTGAAACCTTTGGGACATAGTAAAGGCAGTCCTGAGAGGACAATTTACAGCAAAAGATGCGCACATCAGTAAAGAAGAAAGGGACAAAATCAAAACATTAACTACACAACTAGAACAAATATAAAGAGAACAGCAAAATGTCCATTTCTAGAGACTCACACAAGAACATCCATTGAGATAAGCTTCTGAATTCTGTACTTGGCTCAAATATTTATGTCTTCTGTAATTTAGTGTAAGTCTGTCAATGCTATGTTTCCAATAATAAAGAAAGTAACAGGTTCATTCTCTATCTAGGGTAAAGTGAAGTGGTTTGTAAAGAAGGGCTATATCTTCTTATCACGAATTCTATCTTAACAAGCTGAGCTAAGAAGTCTTCATCATTTCATTGGAATGAAATGACCACATCCACAAAACATTCTGCTTCAGGGTCAACTGAACAAATGGCCCTCATTTGCTGTTTTGTATAAATTGTATCAATGATAGGAATAAAACACTACTTCAGAAAAAGGAGGAACAGAAGACAATAAAAAGATAAAATTGACAGCAGCAACTGGAAATCTTAGATAGGAAACTTAGGGGGCAGTGAGTTTATGTTAACAAGGGAAGAACAATTTGGAAAATGGAGGTAAGAATGGCTGTACAACTTAAAGATTGTAATCAATGTCACTGAACTGTACAGTTAAATTGTTGAACTGATGTATGTTCTGCTGTGTATATTCTCAATAGCAAAAAACTAAATAAATTATAAAAACAAATAAAACAGGAAAATTAAATGAAATAACTACATATTTTACAACCACATAGTGTTTATTTGTTTTTTGGTTTTTTTTAGCTGAGATACAAGTTTATATGCTTCCCCACTAAGAGTCACTCTACTTCCTGCATGGATTCCAATTCTCCACCAACAATACTCCAGGAAATTTAAAGCACTTTCACTCTTCCTTCGGAACTTTGCACTATATTCATTGTCTTTGTAATAACCAAACAAATTCTTCACCAAATTTCTAAAATATACAGCACAAACACATTGGTGGTTATCATAGGCCCTCACAAAAATATAAGTTCATAGTTTTGATAAACACAGATAATCTTCGCCTTACTATGTTCTAAGCTGATTTAGGAATATTCTACAAATTCTTTAGAATTGCTCCAAACTGCACCAAGAAGAAAGTGCATTAAACTTATTTCATAGCATTCAATATTGTTTTTTTCTTCAGTATTGACTATCTCTAAAACATTGTTGTTACTAAAGAGGTCTAAGAAAGACTTCTCTTCTCGTCTTTGGGTTTTTTTTTATTACACCACAATATATAATAGGATTGACCTGACTTGAAAAAAAATGAACTAGTTAATGATTAATTTGGAAATGTTCACAAAGCATTAAATACCTGCCAATTATCCATATGGAAAACGTCTAAAAGCCTCAAATTATCAGCCGTGATTTGCCTTACAAAACTTCTATAATCATAGGCTTTCAACAAGGTTTTCTCTGCTATTACCAAAAGCTAGAACACAGAATTATAGAGCAACACTAACAAGATAATGTTTTCCTCCATTCAAAGTAGATTCTATTAAAGATAAAGAAATAAATATGTGTTTTGCTAGTTATGATTCTAAATGAAATATCATGTATCATCAGACATTCAGTCTAATAATGATTGACTAAAATTTCCTAACCAAAATATATTCGGAGACTTCTGAATGAATTAGTTGAAATTCAAATACATAGAGGATGTGTAGACAAGTAAAAATTATTTATATAACAATTGTTTCTATTCTTGTCTTTAGCCTTTAGTTAGTTTAATTGCTTTAATGGTTGTGTATTCAGAATAGCCTGGAGAAGAATCCACTTCCAAGTTCACGCACGTTGTAGATAGAATTTATCCCCTGTGCTTGTAGGAATGAGGAACCCAGCTTCTTGCTGGCTGTCAGCCTGAGGTCGTCCTCAGCTCCTAAAGGTTGCTTACCATTCCTTGCCACATGGGTTTTTCCAAAATGGCCACTTACTTCATAAAGCCAGCAAGGAGAGTATCTAGAGTAAGTCTTTTAGCAAGATAATGTCATATAAAATAAGTAATCATGGAAGTGACATCTCACCAATTTTAACATATTTTAATAGTTAGAAGTAAATTATGGGTCCTACCCATACTCAAGGGCATGGGATTACACAAAGGTATGAATATCAGGAGGTGGGATCATAAGGGAATATTTTAGAGTCTGGTCACCAGGGTTATTTACTGTGTAAGAGATGTTGAAGAACTGAAAACTTTTCACTGTGGCCCTTTAATGTTTTTTTCCTTGCAGATATTCCTCCCCATGTCTATTACACATGACCTTAGCCCCGAAATGCTCCTCCCCACTCCTCCTGATGAAATTCAGATTACACAAACAATGGCAGCTAATTTCACAAGTACGATTTATTTCCCTTCATAAAACGTTTTCAAAACTGAGTTGAAATTCAGGTGACACTCCCTGCTGAAAACAAAACAGTTGCCATCAAGATGATTCTAGAGCATAGCGACCTTATGTGTTGCAGATTAGAACTGCACTCCATTGGGTTTCATGTCTGTGACCTTTTGGAAGTAGATCACCAGGACTTTCTTCCAAGGTACGTTTGGGTGCATTTGAACCACCAGCATTTCAGTTAGTGGTCAAGAAAATTCTGCCTTTTTTTCCCCAAGCTTAAATGCTTCTTTGAACCTTCTCAAATTTGGCATTTTCACATAAAGGCTTATGCTAATTATGCTCTAGTTGATTTTCTTCCACAGCCCGCTGAAGAGCTAAGATAATTTATTTATTTTTTTGTCTTTGGCAGATTTTGCTGATATTTTTCTAACTGCATGAGATGACAACTCAGAACGTTTCTTTTAGTTAATTGTTTCTAAAAATGAAATAATCTAAAGTTGTGGGGTTTTCCACTAAGTTTTGTTTCAGCTACTTCTCGTAAGATTTGATACTATATAGTCATTATTCTGTTGTACAGAGGGTTGCTATGAGTTGGAACCTACTTGACAGCAACTAACAATAACAATAGTCATTATTCTAAAAATAGCTTGGGAGCATATATTTTATGCTCTTTTTCAATATTATGACACTATTTCATTTCTGATTGCTTTCCTTTTTTTCAGAAATTTGTGGCTGATTTGTACTTTTAATTCATAATGGTCAAGAACAGAGGTCAAATAAGTTAGAAATTTTATATACCAAAGGTGTTTATTTTGGAAACAAATACAGTCAATTTTTGCATATGGGCTTTAGAAAAGACATTTCTGATTGTTTCAAAATTAATATAGATTAATTCAACCTTGGTAATTAAAAGATATGAATCCCCTGTGGCATTTCTTTGCATGGCAGTGGTGTTTAAAATTTCCAACAGCTCTATTTCCTTGTATTGGTCCTACACTCTTAAACATAAGGGGAAAAAATATTTCTAGAGCTGCATTTTGTTTCTTTGTATATCATCTATTTGTCTTCTATTGTCTTGTTTTATGCTTTATTTATTCTCCCTCTTTGTCACTTTTTAAAGCTGACTTTACTGTAATAGAAATTATATACTTGTCTGATTTTATGTTTATTCTTTTGTTTATACTTTGCTATTCCTGTTGTCTCTCATTTGGTGTATTGGAAATTAGACAGCTGTGCTATATATTGCATCATACCATAAGTCCTATGGACTGTTTTATTTCTGTGATAATTTGAAAGGAATACATATCACTTTTATTTCTACTTGTGGTTATGTTTATGTGCATCATGCTTCTCTATTTCTCAATGTTGATAATGAAATATTGCCATTTTCCCCTGAGAAGAAAGAGAAACTTCTTATGTTTTCTTTTTCTTTTTTTTCTCCCATGTATATTAAAATTTGAGTTCTTGGGTGGAGAAAATGATTAAACGCTTGACTGCTAGCCTAAAGGTTGGTGATTCGAACTCACCCAGAGGTGCCTTGGAAGATAAGCCTAGTGATCTGTTTCTGAAAGGTCACAGTCTTGAAAACCCTATGGAGCAATACTATTCTGCACACACTGAGCTACCATGAGTCAGAATCAACTGGTGGCAACTAACAACAATAACATATCAAAATTTATGTGAAATTATACAACTTATTAACAAATAATGCATACATAATACTAATTTTTCAATGTATCTTAACTTTCATGAAAACTTTAACATTTTTATTTTATTATATACTATGTTAAAAGATATATAGGACTTCTGCTTTCAGCTCACAATTACAATACAATTATAGAGAATCACAGCCAAGATCATTTATGTGGACAAGAAGCCACTGGAATCATAAGCTGGTAGGAACACATGGATGGTAGCTTCAATGTATTGCTGGACACTAACTGTGGAGTACTGTGAGAACGAGAAACTTCTGGAGTCCACAGTTTCAGGGGGCTCCATGCTTATGTTGGTTTTACATCCAGGAAGCCACCTTCCTATATACCAACAATGAATAATTGGAAATTGAAATAAAAATATATATATATATATATATACCATTTATAATACCAAAACCAAATGCATTGCCGTCAAGTCAATTCTGACTCATAGTGAACCCCTCAAAAAATACTTAGCTATAAATCTAACAAAATACCTACATGACCTAAATGTGGAACCATAAACAAAAATCAAAGAAGATCTAAATAAATGGAGTGATATACCTTGTTTATGAATTAGAAGACTAAATATTGTTAAGACGTCATTTCTTCTAAATTTGAACTATAGACTCAATGCAGTCTCAAACAAAATCTCAACAAGCTATTTCATAGTTATCAACAAACTGATTCTTAAAAAGGCCTTGAATGATCAATGCAATTCTGAAGAAGAAGACACAAGTTGGAAGACATTCACACTCAATTTCAAGACATGCTGTATGATTCCAGTAATCAAACTAGTGTGGTATTAAGAAAAGAATAGACAAATAGATCAATGGAACAGAATGTGGAGCCTAAAAATAGACCCACACAAATACAATCAATTGATTTTTGGCAAAGAAGCAAAAGCAATTAAATCCAGAAAGTATCATCATTTCAACAAATGGTGTTGAAGCAATTGAACATCCATATTGAAAGAATGAACCTGGACACAGACCTTGCAACCAAATAAAAAATAGCTCAAAATGGATTTTATACTTAAATATTAATGGCAGAACTATAAAACTTGTAGGGAAAAAAAAAACAGGGAAGAAAAATCTAGGAGACTTGTGGTGATAGTTTTTTAGATACACCAAAAGTACAATCTGAGAAAGAAAAAAAATGATGTTGAACTTAATAAAACGTGTGTATGACTCTGCATTTGTAGCTGTTGCATTCACGATGATTCTGTGCAGAAGTGCCAGCATCTGTTTACTTTTTTGTATGTTTTCGTGTACTCTAGCAACCCTGGTGCACAGTGGTTAAGAGCTCAGGCTGCTAACCAAAAGGCCGGCAGTTCAAATCCACCAGCTGCTCCTTGGAAACCCTGTGTGGTAGTTCTACTCTGTCCCTGTGGGGCGGTTGTACTCTGTCCTATAGGGTTGCTATGAGTCAGAATCCACTGGACGGCAAATGGTTTGGTTTTTTGAGTTTTAGTGTACTCTCAAGGAGCCCTGATGGCCCAATCGTTAAGCGCCTGGCTGATAACCAAAATGTCGGAGGTTCAAACCCACCAGTGGCTCCCAGTGATAAAAGATCTGAGGATCCGCTCTCCTAAAGATCACAGCTTAGAAAATCCTATGGGGCAGTTCTATGCTGTCATATAGCATTGCTGTGAGTTTGATCAACTCGACGGCACACAGTAACAACAGTGCACTCTCAGAAGTTCCTAGGTGGTGCAAATAGTTAAGCCCTTGGCTATTAACCAAAAGGTTGGCAGTTTGAATGCACCCAGAGGCACCTTGGAGAAAAGGCTTGGCGATCTAGTTTTGAAAGGTCATAGACATAAAAAACACTTTGGAGCACATTTCTACTTTGAAACACATGGGATCCCCATGAGTCTGAACAGACTCGAGGGTAACTGGTTTTGTTTTTTTTGGGGGGGGAGGGAGTTTAGTGTACCTCAGCTGAGCAATTATTTGCTGAAATACACAAATTACATTGTTATAAATGACTTTCCTTGCATTTCTTTCTCATATACCAGGATATGTTATTGAATTTTTAAAATTATAATGTAAGTAGGGAATATTTTCTAAGTTTATTTAAGGTAAGTAAAGGGGGAATTAAAAATGTTTTATTATAAAAAGAGATGGACATTTGGTCTGATATGGTTGAGAATCAGTGAATTTGATAATAGGATAAAAAACCCATTACAAACTAACTCTCACAAAATCATGAACCTATAATTATAACTGCTGATCTGGTACACCTTCTCCATAACTTTTTTTTTTTCTTTTTTACATTTTAAATTTTATTTAACTCTTAAAACAACCCTTAAGTTCCTAGTTTTTATCCCTATTTTAAATAAGAGCAAACTAAAGCTTAGCAGTTAACTTGCTGATGTTACATAGCTTGTGAGTGGTGGTGCCTGGGATGAAGATCAAACTCAGGTCTCTCCAATATTGGAGTCTAATCAATAATAGCCACTTGGAAAGAGGACCCATATGCTTAAAATCCTGTTAGAGATTGTCTTAAGAAGAGATCCAATACAGCCCTAAATCACTACAGCTTCATTCCCTTCATTTTTAATAGGATAATTTCTTTCTTATCAATTAAATGCGTGTATGTAAAAGCCCTTCAAGGTCACAGAACGTTTTGTAGATTGCCAGGCTTTGTAATTTCATATTTGGTAATATATCAATTAATTTATTGCAAAAACCCTGTTTTTAAGTATTTGGGAACACTAGATAACTATTAGCTCATTTTAAAAAATCAAAGTCAGGAAAAGACACCTAAATTGTTAATTGCTATTGTTACGTATTTTGTTAAATAATTTGGCATAGCTAAGATATAGCAACAAAAGAAAACCATTGCCTTTGAATCAATTCTGACTCATAGCAACCCTATAAGACAGAGTAGAACTGTCCCATAGGGTTTCCAAAGAGTTGGTAGTGGATTTGAACTGTTGATCTTTTAGATAGCAGCCTAGCTCTTAACCACTGTGCCACCAGGGCTCCGAAAGCTAAGATATAGTACTTTAAAATATTATAAAGATCAAATCCAAGACTAACAAATCTGTATTGGAAGAGGCACAGCCAGAATGCTCCTTAGAAGCAAGGATGGCGAGACTTCGTCTCACATACTTTGGAGCTGTTATCAGGAGGAACCAGTCCCTGGAGAAGGACATCATGCTTGGAAAAGCAGAGGGTCAGCAAAAAAGAGGAAGACCCTCAATGAGATGGATTGACACAGTGGCTACAACAATGGGCTCAAGCATAGCAATGATTGTGAGGTTGGCCCAGGACAGGGCCTGCTGTTGTACACAGGGTCACTATGAGTTGGAACCAACTTGACGGCACTCAGCAACAACCATACAGATCAATATAACATAGATATCTGGTACTATAATCCATAAAATCTTGATAAAAAATTAACATTTAATAAATGTTTGTGATTATAGTGAAAATAAAATATGTGTACAGTAGAGGAAATATGACATTTTACTGCTTTTGAACCTTAATTTTGAGGCATTCTAATTTTAGAGTTCAGAATTACTGAGTAAGCAATAGGACTTTTTCATCATTTCATTCTAATTTGTTATCATTTTAATAAAGACTTTTATCAAAAATGACAATGCAAGTTTGTGGGTACTTGGCAAAAATAATGAGAGGGCTCAGGTTATCCATCTTTAGTCTTTTGAACAGATTAAATAACCTCATAGCACATTTTGACAAGTACTCAAAAACTTATTATAAAAATTACATTTGACCATCAGAGGTTAACTTTCATAGATACAGTATAAATTAAAATGGGAACTTTAAAATAACCTGTTTTTTTTTTTTTTACATTTTGATAGTCAAACCAATTATTTTATACCCTGAAGTGACATTTTTTACTAAATTAGCCAGCTATATTCAGTTACACAGTCATGTTTTATATAATGGGTAAATCAATTTTATAGTATAAAGTGAGTTTTTTTTAAGTTGGGTTATGTCTATGTAACTTGTTCTAATAACTATCAGTATGTCATTACAGAGATGTTATTCCTGGAATCTTAAAAGTCTACTTTCATCTATTTTGAGTGGAATTTTTTCTCACTTTACCATATAGTGGCTGACACAAAAAATTATGTGTCCTGAATCTAGTGATCTAATTAGAGTGACATTGTGGGAGAGGAGCATTTGACATATGAGGAACTGACACTTGATAACATAATAATAGCTACTATACATTTATTGCATGTCGTGAGTCATGCTAAAGACTTCAGATAAATTATTTCATTTAACATCCATAACAATAGCATATACTTGCTACTATAGACATTAACAGACCAAGGACACCAGAACCCACCTGCCTGAAATTGCCTTTTTATACGCCGTCCTACTTCTCTTCAGATGGACCAAGTGATGCATCCTGCCTAGCCCGAATTTAACCCCTACCTCCCTGCCCCTACAACCAAGCTATCCCCAGTCACACTAATTGTATTTTATTTAGCTTCTATATATATTTTCTTACCTGAGAGAATAGTTTCCTGCTTTAGGAAAGACCTACAATAGGTGGTGAAATTATGGGATAGAAGTGGGGTATTGATATAACTATATAAATACAAATGTATTTTTTCAGGATGTGGTTTAGGAACTGGGAATAACATTTTCTGTTACTCCTGATAGTGTCATGGAAAGATTATGTAATAAAATATTTTCAAATCAGTAAAGAAAATACCATACACTTGGTATTAATAACCAAATTTTAAAGCTCCTAGCTAACTTACACGTTATAATATCTAATCAGAGAATGAATCAGAATCTGACATCTACATTATCTTTTATTCATGCCATCAGTATATATTACACATATGTATATGTAACACATTGCCTTGGAGTCAATTCTGACTTATAGCGACCCTATAGGACAGAGTCACTGTTTGTGTTGTTGAAAAAAGGTATCTGCAATGAAGAAGTCTTTTGTCTTGCAATTGTTCAATCAATTTCAGACTTCAGAAGTTGGAAAAATCTTCAACTTCTTCATCTTTGGCCTTAGTGGCTGGTGCATAATTTGAATAATAGTCATATAAAGTGTTCTTCCTTGTAGGTGTATGAATATTATCCTATCACTAACAGCATTGTACTTTAGGATACATCTTGAAATGTTCCTTTTTTTCACAACATAAATGGTGACTTTACATGTGGACCTCGCCAGATGGAATACACAGGAATCAAATCGACTATATCTGTGGAAAGAGATGATGGAAAAGCTCAATATCATCAGTCAGAACAAGGTCAGGGGCCAACTGCAGAACAGACCATCAATTGCTCATATGCAAGATCAAGTTGAATCTGAAGAAAATTAGAACAAGTCCACAAGAGCCAAAGTACAACCTTAACTATATTCCACCTGAATTTAGAGACCATCTCAGTAATAGATCTGACTTGTTGAACACTAATGACCAAAGAACAGATGAGTTGTGGAATGACATCAAGGACATCATACATGAAGCAAGAGGTCATTAAAAAGACAGGAAAGAAAGAAAAGACCAAAATGGATGTCAGAAGAGACTCTGAAACTTGCTCTTGAATGTCGAGTAGCTATAGCAAACAGAAGAAATGATGAAGTAAAAGAGTTTAACAGAAGATTTCAAAGGGTAGCTTGAGATGACAAAGTAAAGTATTATAATGACACGTGCAAAGACCTGGAGTTAGAAAACCAAAAGGGGAGAACTTACTCGGTGTTTCTCAAGCTAAAACAACTGAAGAAAAAAATCAAGCCACGAGTTGCAATATTGAGGATTCTACAGGTAAAATATTAAACAACAAAGGAAGCATCAAAAGAAGATGGAAGGAATACACAGAGTCCAAAAAAAAAGAATTAGTTGACACTGAACCATTTCAGGAGGTAGGTAGCGAATGATCAGGAACTCAAGGAAGAGGTCCAAACTGCACTGAAGACATTGGTGAAAAACAAGTCTCCAGGAATTGACAGAATACCAATTGAGATGTTTCAACAAACGGATGCAGCACTGGAAGTGCTCACTTATCTATGCTGAGAAATTATGAAGACAGTTACCTGGCCACCCAACAGGAAGAGATCCATATTTATGCCTATTCCTAAGAAAAGTGATCTAACAGAATTCATAAATTATCGAACAATGTCATTAATATCACAAGCAAGGAAAATTTTACTGAAGAGCATTCAAAAGTGATTGCAGCAGTATATCAACAGGGAACTGCCAGAAATTTAAGCTGGACTCAGAAGAGGACATGGAACAAGGAATATCATTGCTGATGTCTAATGGATCCTGGCTGAAAGCAGAGAATACCAAAAAGATGTTTACCTGTGTTTTATTGACAATGCAAAGGCATTTGACTTTGTGGATCATAACAAATTACAGATAATATTGGGAAGAATGGGAATTCCAGAGATTTCTGGGCAACCTGGCATTATAGTCAGAAGCACCACACTGTCCCTCCACAGCAAAGATCCAAAAAACTAAGTAAGAGTCACACATCAGTCCTGAAACCCTAAACATCAAATGAAGAGATAAAGAACTCAGCCAAGAACTGAATGGAATAAGAAACTGACAAAAAACAGAGAGCGAGGAGAGATACATGCAGAGGTCCTCTATCAGCTACCGCAGCACGGCTCTGCCATTTTGGACTCCTATCAGAGATCCGTGAACAGGGGGTACAAGAAAGCAGCTTCACGGAGCTTCCAGCAGGAGACAGAATAACCAGTAACCAGCGATATATGCTTTCCCAGCCCCCATCCTTCATCACCCCCACTTGGCCTCCTCTGCGTCCTGCAGCCACAGTCTCTTGGCTGGGAAGCACCAGCTTTACCCCAGTGTCACTTGGATTCCACCTGCCCGCACTGGCTGGGTACCTGAGTGCCTTTTGTTGGCTGCTGGTGTTGCTTTTTTCCGATTCTTTATATTTTTTTTTTACCTCTCACACCTCCCCCTCCTTTCTGTCAAATACCTGGCCCCTTTTGCCATCTTTGCTTCTTCCTGAAAGGCTGCAAAACACCGCTTGACTGTGAAACTGCTTCCTGGTCTGTGCCTGTTGGTGGGACCCTGAGGCTTTTTGTTTGTTTGTTTGCTCTGATTTGTTCTGTTTTGATTTGGTTTGTTTGTTTGTTTGCTTTTCTTTTCTTGGCTTAGGAGCCCCTTCTAGCCAGGCAGTATGGCATGGCTTGGAAGCTACCCCCTTACTGTCACAGACGCACAGGGACATCCCTGGGGGCATTTCTTTTTTCTTGTTTTTTCTTCTTTTTTAATTTGGTTTTTTGTTTTTGTTTTTCTTTTTTTTTTGTTGTTGTTGTTTTGTTTTGTTTTCTTCTCTCTCTTATTCCCTTTTTCTCTTCATTTCCAGTTTCTCAGTTTATTCCTTTTTTCTATTAATCTTTTTCTTTTTTATTTCCTTTTTGTTTTTCTCCACTTCTCAGTCTTTCATCTCTCCAACCCAGTAGCAAATTCCCTTAGCACTCTTTTTGTTTGTGTGTATGTTTTTGGCTCCTATTCCTCTCTCCTCTCTCTCCTCTTTCCCATACCCAACTTAGCTCCACACATCACAATCTGCACGTCCTTGCTGACTACCTGAACTGTGAGCTGAACATCACACTCCCAAGCAGCACACATATGGGCTACTGGAACCTTCCCTGAACTGATTCCTGGTACGCACAATCAGTCCTAGTACGTGCCACAAACTACCCATCCCAGAAACTCCCCTTCAGCTGGACCTGCCCTGCTGTACCATACCTGAGTGACTGAGCCTGCCCATGGAGAAGGAGGTGAATAGTATCATGCCCACAGACGAGCAAACAACAAAGAATGTGCAGCGCACCTGCTCAGACATAATCAAATAAAACAAAAAAGCAGAACAAAACAAACAAATCTACAATCAATAAACAAGGAACATAACTACTGAATGCCTCGAAGACAGCAGATAATATCAAAACATACACAAAAACAGGAAAGTATGGTTCCAGTAGGCATCCAAAATAAAACACCAGATGATTTCCAGTAGAAGAAAAGGTATTAGAACTACCTGATAGGGAATTCAAATCTCTAATATTCAGAGATATCCAAGAGTAAGCAAAAAGCAGACAAAAATGAGGAATAAATAGACAAATTCATGGAAAATCCAGACAAATTCATGGAAAATAAAGACAAAAAAATAGAAGAATTTAGGAAAGTAATACAGGAGCAAAATGCAAAAATATATTCACAACTAGAAATCATACAAAAACAAAAATTAGAAATCCAAAAGATAAACAACAAGATTTCAGAAATGGACAGTGTCATAGAGGGCTGAGGAGCAGAGTTGAAATGATGAAAGATAGGATCAGTGAAATTGAAGAAAAACACTTGGATACAAACCTGTTTGAGGAAAAATCGGAAAAAAGAACAAAGAAAAATGAAGAAACTCTGAGAATTACGTGGGATATAATCAAAAGAGACAATCTGTGAGTGATTGGAGTTCCAGAAGAGGGGGAGAAAACAGAAAACACAGAGAGGATCATTGAAGAATTGCTGACAGAAAACTTCCCCAATATCATGAAACATAAAAAGCTCACCATCCAAGAAGCTTAACAAACCCCATATAGGGTAGACCCCAAGAGAAAATCACCAAGGCATATCATAATCACACTCACGAAAAACAAAGACAAACAATCCTGAGAGCAGCTCGAGAAAAAATGAAAGTCACATACAGAGGAGAAACAATAAGACTAAGTTTGGATTATTCAGCAGAAACCATGTAGGCAAGAAGGAAATTGGACGACATATATAAAACATTGAAAGAAAAAGATTGCCAGTCAAGAATAATATATTCTGCAAAACTCTCTTTCAAATATGATGCTGAAATTAGGTAATTTCCAGATAAACAGAAATTACGGGGCTACGTAAAAACCAAACCAAACTTACAACACTTATTAAAGGGAGTCCTTCGATCTGAGAATGAACATCAGACCACAGGCTGAAAATAAGACAAAGGATTGTACTAACTGGATACCAACCTAGGAAATGAACTCTTAAGGACTACCCAAAACCAAAAGAATTACAACAGGAAACCAGAGAGATTAATCTGTAAATGACAACAGCATCAGAAAAATAAAAGAGGGAACAAACTGTGTAGGTATAGAACCTTCTAATGGAGAGGAAGGCAAGGTGATACCAAGTAATAATAGACTGGTTCAAACCTAGGAAAATAAGGGTAAATTTCAAGGTAACCACAAAGAAAGTTAGCAACCCCACTCATCAAAAGAAATAAGAAAAACATAAAGTCTCAGTAAAAACAAAACCAACAAAAACAAAAGAAATGAAAAAAAATCCACAAACAAAAGGAATTCAGCAGATGTGATTAAGAGAAACAAACAAAATATCAGCACAAAAAAAAAAAACACTACAAAATGACAGTAACCAAGTCACAAATATCAATGATTACAGTGAATGTAAATGGCCTAAATACACCATAAAGAGATGGAGAGTGACAGAATGGATAAGAAAACAGGATCCATCAATATGCTGTGTACAAGACACACACCATAGAAACAAATACGTAAATTTATTAAAAGTCAAAGGATGGAAAAAATATAACAAGCAAATAGCTACCAAAAAAGAGTAGAAGTGGCAATACTAATCTCAGATAAAATAGACTTTAAAACAAAATCCACCATAAAGACAAAGAGTGACACTATATAATGATTAAGGGGATGATCCATCCTAAAGACATAACCATAAAAAACATCTACGCACCCAATGACAGGGCTCCAAAATACATAAAAGAAACTCTAACAACACTGAAAAGAGAGATTGACAGTTCCACAATAATAGTAGGAGACTTCAACACAGAACTCTCATTTAAAGGACAGAACATCTAGAAAGAAAATCAACAAAGACACAGAAGACCTAAAGGGCACAATCAGCCTACTTGACCTCATAGACATATATAAAACAGTCCACCCAACAGTTGCAAAGTACACATTCTTTTCCAATGCACATGGAACGTTCTCCAGAATAGACCACATCTTAGGCCACAGAGAAATCCTCAACAAGATCGAAAACTTTGAGATAATACAAAGTATATTCTCTCACAGCAATGCATTCAAGGTAGAAATTAACAACAGGGAGAGAAAGGGAAAAAGATCAATTAAATGGAAACTGAATAACACCCTGCTTACTTTTCACAGGGTAATAGAAATAATCAGAGATGGAATCAAAAAAACTCCTAGAATCAAATGAGAATGAAAACACATCATACCAAAACTTTTGGAAGACAGCAGAGGCAGTCCTCAGAGGACAATTTGTAGCAATACATGTGCACATCAAAAAAGAAGAAATGGACAAAATCAAAACTTTAACTACAGAACTTGAACAAATACAAAGAGAACAACAAAAGAAGCCCACAGCCACTAAAAAAAAAGGAAATAATAAAGAAAAGAAGTAAAAGAAATAGAGAATACAAATACAATAGAAATAATCAACAAAACCAAAATTTAGAACTTTGAAAGGATCAACGAAATCGACAAACCACTAGCCAGACAGACAAAAGAGAAACAGGGGAGGACGCAAATAACCCAAATAAGATATGAAATGGGTGACATTACCACAGACCCAAGTGAAATAAAAAGGATCATAACAGAGTATTATAAAAAACTATATTCCAACAAATTTGAAATCCTAAGGAAATGGATAAATTTCTAGAAACACACTACCTACCCAAACTAACAAAAAGTGATGTTGAAAATCTAAAAAGACCCATAACAAGAGAATAAATTGAAAAATTAATTTTAAAAAAAGCCCTGGCTTAGATGGCTTCACTGGAGAATTCTATCAAACATTCAGAGAAGAGCTTATACCAGTACTACTCAGACTATTTAAGAACATAGAAAAGGAAGCAACACTTCAGAATTCATTCTATGAAGCCAGCATAATGCTGATACCAAAACCAGGCAAAGACAACACAAAAAAAACAAAACTACAGACCAATATGTCTCATGAATATTGATGCAAAAATTCTCAACAAAAGACAAGCCAACAGAATGAAGCATCATATCAAAACGATAATACACCACAACCAAGCAGTATTCATACCAGGTATGCAAGGCTGGTTCAACATTAGGAAATCAATCAACATAATCCACCACGTAAATCAAAGGAAAGAAAAGAATCACATGATCATCTCAACTGACACAGAAAAGGCATTTGACAAAGTCCAACATGCATTCCTGATAAAAACTCTCAATAAAATAGGTATAGAAGGGAAATTTCTCAACATAATAAAGGGCATCTATGCAAAACCAATGGCCAACATCATTCTTAATGGAGAGAGGCTGAAAACATTCCCCTTGAAAACAGGAACAAGACAAGGATGACCTTTATCACCACTCCTATTTAACATTGTGCTGGAAGTCCTAGCTAGAGCAATAAGGCAAGAAAAAGAAATAAAGGGCATCCAAATTGATAATGAAGAAGTTAAATTGTCCCTGTTTGCGGATGATATGTTACTATACATAGAAAACCCTAAAGACTCCACGAGAAAGCTACTGGAACTAATAGAAAGATTCAGCAGAGTAGCAGGATACAAGATCAACATACAAAAATCAGTTGGATTCCTATACACCAATAAAGAGAATGATGAAAAGGAAATCAAGAAAGCAATAGCATTTATAATAGCCCCTAAAAAAATAAAATGCTTAGGAACTAATCTAACCAGGGATGTAAAAGACCTATACAAAGAAACCTAAAAAACACTACTGCAAGAAACCCAAACAGATCTACATAAATGGAAAAACATACGATGCTCATAGATAGGTAGACTGAACATTGTGAAAATGACAATTCTACCCAAAGCAATTTAGAAATACAACGCAATCCCGATCCAAATACCAACAACATTCTTTAAAGAGATGGAAAAAGTAGTCATTAACTTTATATGGAAAGGGAAGAAGACCCAAATAAGTACAGCACTACTGAAGAAGAAGAATAAAGTTGGACGACTCACATTACCTGACCTCAGATCCTACTATACAGCTACAGTAGTCAAAACAGCCCGGTACTTGTACAAGGACAGACACATTGACCAGTGGAACAGAATTGAGAAACCAAATGTAAATCCATCCACTTACGGTCTCCTGATCTTCAACAAGGGCCTGAAGTCCATCCAACGGGGAAAAGACAGTCTTTTTAACAAATGGTGCTGGCAAGACTGGATATCCATCTGCAAAAAAATGAAACAGGACTCATACCTTACGCCATATAAAAAACTAATTCAAAATGGATCAAAGACCTAAATATAAAGCCCGAAGCTATAACGTTCATAGAAGAAAAAATAGGACCAACACTACAGGCCATAATAGACCGCATTAAAAGGATACAAACAATAACCATCAACACACAAACTCAAGAAGATAAGCTAGATAACTGGGATCTTCTAAAAATCAAACACCTATGCTCTTCAAAAGACTTCACCAAAAAAGTAAAAAGAGAACCTGCAGACTGGGAAAAAAATTTTGGACAGTACAAGTCAGACAAAGGTCTAATCTCCATAATCTACAAGAAAATCCAACACCTCTACAACAAAAAGACA
>NW_004443945.1:30704924-30710412 GCF_000243295.1 Trichechus manatus latirostris
AATCACAAAAGGACAAATATTGTATGAGACCTCTATTGTAAAAACCCATGAAAAAGTTTACACACAAAAAGTAACAGTCTTTGTTGGTTACCAGGGATGGGAGGGGTGGTGGGGAAATACTAAATAGACAATAGATAAGTGGTACCTTTGGTGAAGGGACAAGGGATAGAAGGCAGAAGGGGACAGGAAAGCTGATGATAGGGAACCCAATGTTGAGTAAGGACAGTGTTGATGTGTAGTGAGGTTGTTAACCATTGTCAAAAAGCAACATGTGTACTAACTCTTTAATGAGAAACTATTTTGTTCTGTAAACCTTCATCTGAAGTGAGAATAGCAGCACAATTGGAAGAGCGTCGTCGATGTCACTGAACTGTGCATGTAGAAAATTTTGAAATGGTGTATCTTTGGCCATGTGTATTTTCACCAAAAAAAAAGAAAAGGTCAAGAAGGGAGAGGGTTGACATGTTGTGGGGTCGTTAACCAATGCCATAAAACAATATGTGTACCACTGTTTTGAGAAACTATTAGTCCTGTAATCATTCACCAGAAGTACAATAAAAAAAAAAAAAGTTTATACACAAAAAGAAACAATCTTTCTTGGTTATGAGGGATGGGAGGGGTGGGGGGAAAATACTAAATAGACAATAGATAAGTGGTATCTTGTGTGAAGGACGAGACAGTACACAATAGTGGGGAAACCAGCACAGCTTGTACAAGGAAAGGTCATGGAAGCCCCATAGACATATACATACTCCCTGAGAGACTGAATTGCTGGGCAGAGAGCTGTGGGGACCATGTTCTCGGGGAACATCTAGGTCAATTGGCATGACACAGCTTATAAAGACAATGCTCTACATTCTACCTTGGAGAGTAGTGTCTGGGCTCTTAAAAGCCTGTGACCAGCCTTCTAAGATATCCACTGGTCTCATCCCTTCGGGAGCAAAGGAGAATGAAGAGAACGGGATACAAGGAAAAGATTAGTCCAAAGGACTAATGGACCACAGCTACCAAGGCCTCCACCCAACTGAGTCCAGTACAGCTAGTCGGTACCCAGCTACCACTACTGACTGCTCTGACCCTGATCACAACAGAGGGTCCTGGGAAGAGTTGTAGAAGGATGTAGAACAAAATTGTAACTGACAAAAAAAGACCAGATTTACTGACCTGACAGACTGGAGAAACCCCAAGAGTATGGCCCCAGACACCGTTTTAGCACAGTGGTGAAGTCACTCGGGAGGTTCACTGTTCAGCCGGGCATTGGACAGCCTCATAAAACAAAACAGGACTAATGAGGCACAGCAGTCCGGGGACAAGATCTAGAAGGCAGAAGATGACAAGAAAGCTGGTGATAGGGGACCCAAGTTTGAGAAAGTACAGTGTTGACATGTCGTTGGGTTGTTCACCATTGTCATAGGGCAATATGTGTACTAACTGTTTAATGTGAAACTACTTGTTCTGTAAACCTTCATCTAAGATACAAATGAAAAACCAATTATCTATGTGAGATCAAATTGACAACAGCAACTCAAAAGGTTTGATGGGAAGCCTAGGGGGCAGTGAGTTTAAGATAGTGGTGATGGAATAATTTGGAAAAGGTTAGTGAGAATAGCAGCACAACTGAAAGAATGTAAGCGATGTCACTGAATTGTACAGTTAGAAACTTTTGAAATGGTGTAACTTTGGCTATGTATATTTTCACAAAAAAAAAAAAAAAGGTCCTCCAAAATCATTAAGGGAGAGTGTTGACATGTCAGGGGGTTGTTAACCAATGTCATAAAACAATGTGTGTACTGACTGTTTAATGAGAAACTCTTTGTTCTGTAAACCCTCATCTAAAGTACAATTTAAAAAATTAAAAAGAATAAGGAATGGGAATTCCAGAACACTTAATTGTGCTCATGAGGAACCTGTACATAGATCAAGAGGAAGTCATTCGAACAGAGCAAGGGGATACTGCGTGGATTATACTCAGGAAACGTGTGCTTCAGGGTTGGATCCTTTCACCATATTTATTCAATCTGTATGCTGGGCAAATAATCTGAGTAGCTGGAATATAAGAAGAAGAACATGGCATCAGGATTGGAGGAAGACTCATTAACAACCTGAGATATGCAGATGACACAACCCTGCTTGCTGAAAATTATGAGGATTTGAAGCACTTACTGATGAAGATCAAAGACAACAGTCTTAAGCATGGGTTACACCTCAGCATAAAGAAAACAAAAATCCTCACAACTGGACCAATAAGCAGCATCATGATAAACAGAGAAAAGATTGAAGTTGTCAAAGATTTTCTTTTACTTGACTCCACAGTCAATATGCATGGAAGCTGCAGTAAAAATATCAAAAGATGCATTGCATCATTCAAATCTGCTACAAAAGACCTCTTTAAAGTGTTAAAAAGCAAAGATGTCACCTTGAATACGAATGTGCACCTGATCCAAGCCATGGTGTTTTTAATCGCATTAGACGCATGCGAAAGTTAGGCAATGATCAAGGAAGACCAAAGAATTGATGCCTTTGAATTATGGTGTTGGGGAAGAATATAGCATGGACTATCAAAAGAATGAATAAATCTGTCTTGGAAGAAGTACAGCCAGATTGCTTCTTAGAAGCAAGGATGGTGAGACTACATCTCACATAGTTTGTACATGAGATGAAGAGGGATCAGTCCCTGGAAAAGGACATCTTGCTTGGTAAAGTAGAAGGTCAGTGAAAAAGAGGAAGACCCTCAGTGAGACTGATTGATGCAATAGCTACAACAATGGTCTCAAGCATAACAACGTTTGTGAGGATGGTGCAGGACCAGTCAGTGGTTCGTTCTGTGGTACATAGTGTCGCTACGAGTCAGAACCGATTCGACGGCGCCTGACAACCACCCCACAGGGCACAGTGGAACTGCCCCTAGGGTTTCCAAGAAGTGGCTGGTGAGTTTAAACTGCTGACCTTTTTGTTAGCAGTTGAGCTCTTAACCACTGCACCACAGGGCTCCATATATATAGATACATACCTATGTATATATATTTATATATATATATACACACACACACACATATATATACACACATACATATATATACACACACGCATATATATAGGGTTGCTATGGGTTGGAATCAAGTTGACAGCACACAACAACAACCGCAATATATATACAGGTATGTGTCACTTAACATCCATGATATGTTCTGTGAAATAGGATAGGACCTTATGTGATTTGGACATTGTACGAACACCAGATTAAAACTTTATGGGAGTCACTTCTGAGTGTTCTCTTCGCCACTACTGCTGCTGCTGGTGCCACTAGCACAGGCTGGAGGAACGGGTGGCAGGAGTAGTGGCAGCTGAGAGGGCAGCAGGAGTAAAGTGAGAGGAAGTCAGCTAGGATGGAGCAGATCAGGTCCAGCACCAGCTGCTGTTCCACCTGCCTGAGCAGCAGGAGCAGCCTGGGCCCCAAGGCCCCAACGTCACTGCCCGCCTGCCCATCAGACAAAGCCGGTGCCCAGAGCCATGTCCTCTGCCTCACCTACCTGTATCCCATCTATTGTCCAGGACCGCAAGAGTCTGAGTTTGAAAATAATAAACGAAAGGAGAGCTGCTTTCCCTTTATAGGAACACGGAAGTATATGCGGTCTGACGTTACCCAAAGGGACATTAAGCGAGGCATACCTGTATATCCGTAGACGAAGATATATATTTTTTCTCCCTCATCCATATGATTTAATTATAAGTACAAAAGACGCAAACAATAAAGCATTGAAGAGCCTGAACTACCATAATAAGCAATTGTCAAATTCTTTAAATCTGGAGAAAGCAAAGATTTTGTAGAGAAGAGTAGAAACCTGTATGTAAACCAGGACATACCTACTCACAGTAGTATGTTCTAGTTTACTACTGTTCTCTGTTATAGAACTACATAGCTTTAAGGAATATTCCATCACACATTATAGCATTATAAAATATTCTTCTTTTCTTTTACCTTTTAAGTTAACCTAATTTAATGTTTACTTGATAGTTCAAATTACTATTTAAAATTTATTTTTAAATATAACTTACATTCATAAATTGTAATTATTTCTAATAAAACTGGAAAGATGAAAGTCAGAATGAGTTCTAAAAATCTGTAGTCACATAAAATTCTGAATGACCTAGAAGTTTGGATTATTGTGCATTGTAAAAAGAAACGTATTTCCAGTATAGAGTCATAAATAATTATTGTTTAGGCTGAATTAACTTATTTTTTTATTGACTTAAAAATTTTTAATTAATGCCTTTGTAAAATTTTTCCTGTACTTCTGAAATGACACTAAACAATGAATATTCTAGTCTTTATAGCATGAATATATGAAATTCAACTTTTCTGTTCAATTATTGCATCTAGTATAAGCAACCTGAATAAAGGAAGTAAATATTGATGTTCTGATAACACAAATATTTATCTTAAATGCTGATTTTTCAAAAAGTTAAACTTTAGTCCATATTCCAAAATCATCTTCAAAAGATTTGAAATACTTCACGACTGCATTATTTTAAAAATGTTGTACTTGGGTTATCCTAAAGGCGTTGAAGAATATATGGATTGAGGTACTTCAAACAGTAGATCTCAGAGTCTTTGTTGTTTGTTTTTTCTGCTGAATATGGCAAAATACAGTAATTGGCCTCTATTATATCATTAGTAGAGATTATTTTGAATCTTTTATACTAGGTAGTGTAAAATAATCAGCATTACTTTATACATACCACCTAGAAAATACCTCACTAGTTTACTGAGACTCATACATGGGGCTGTCAGTACATCTTCATGGTAATTAAAATATTTCCTATTAATTCTCAAATTGATTAACAACTTTGAATATCTTGTTAGAATCGATGGTGTACTTAAAATTATCATATCTATACCAACTGCACTGTATATTCAATTTTATTATCCTAATGAAAATAGGCAAAAGAAAGTGAATTTAGAATTCCTCAGTATTTGCATTATTTATGTATGGTTTGATATCTCTTTTACTTTTTTTTTTTTATTGTTGTAGTTTAAGTGAGGTTTACATTTCGAGTTATTCTCCCATACAAAAATTTATACATACATTGTTAGGTGACTCTAATTGCTCTCCCCATACTGTGACAGCACACTCCTCCTTTCCAACCCTGATTCCCCAAGTCCATTCAACCAGCTCCTAACCCTCTCTGCCTTCTCATCTCACCTCCAGACAGAAGCTGCCCGTTTAGTCTCTTGTATCTACTTGACCTAAGAGGCACACTCCTCACGAGTATCACTTTATGCCCCACAGTCCATTCCAATCCCTGTCTGAAGAGTTGGCCTCAGAAATTATCACAGTGCTGGGCTGATAGAGAATCCAGGGGCCATGCTTTCCAGGATGCCTCCAGTCTCGGTCAGACCCTTAAGTCTGGTCTTCTTACTAGAATTTGAGTTCTGCACCCCACCTTTCTCCTGCTCCATCAGGGACTCTCTGTTGTGTTCCCTGTC
>NW_004443945.1:30711529-30712852 GCF_000243295.1 Trichechus manatus latirostris
CATTTCTTCATGTGTCTGTTAGCCGCCTAAATGTCTTCTTTGGCTAAGTGCTGTTCATATCCTTTGCCCATTTTTTAATTGGGTTATTCATCTTTTTGTTGTTGAGGTTTTGCAGTGTCTTGTCGATTTTAGCGATTAGATGCTGATCGGATTTGTAGTAGTCAAAATTTTTTTCCTGGTCTGTAGGTTGTCTTTTGACTCTTGGTGAAATCTTTTGATGAGCAGAAGTGTCTGATTTTTAGGAGCTCCTATTTATCTAGCCTCTCTTCTGCTGCTTGTTCATTGTTACTTATGGTTCATATTGTGTTTATGCCATGTATTAGGGCTCCTAGTGTTGTCCCTATTGTTTCTTCCATGATCTTTATCATTTTTTATTTTATATTTAAGTCTTTAATCCATTTTGCATTAGTTTTTGTGCATAGTGTGAGGTATGGGTCTTCTTTCAGTTTTTTGCAGATGGATATCCAGTTATGCCAGCACCATTTGTTAAAGAGACTGCCTTTTACCCAATTAACGGACTTTGAGCCTTTGTCAAATTATCAGCTGCTCATAGGTGGATGAATCTATGTCTGGATTCTCAACTCTGTCCATTGGTCTATGTATCTGTTGTTCTACCAGTACCAGACTGTTTTGACTACTGTGGCAGTATAATAGATTCTAAAATCAGGTAGTATGAGGCCCCCCACTCAGTCCTTCTTCTTGAGTAATGATTTATTTATTTGGGGCCTCTTCCCTTTCTGTATGAAGTTGATGATTTGTTTCTACATCACATTAAAAAATGTCAGTGGAATTTGGATCATGATTGCATTGTATCTGTATATCACTTAGGGTAGAATTGACATTTTCACTATGTTGAGTCTACCTATCCATGAGCAAGGTATGTTTTTCCACTTATGCAAGTCTCTTTTAGTTTCTTGCAGATAGTCTCTTGTATTTTTCATTGTATAGATCTTTTACATTTCTGGTTAGATTTATTCCTAGGTAGTTTATCTTCTTGGGGGCTTTTGTAAATGGTATTGATTTGGTAACTTCCTCTTTGAGGTTGTCTTTGTGTAAAGGAGTCCAACTGATTTTTGTATGTTTATCTTGTATCCTGAAACTTTGCTGAAATCTATTAGTTCCAGTAGTTTTCTTGCGGATTCTTTGGGGTTTTCTGTGTATCAGTTCATATCATCTGCAAATAGACATACTTTGACTTCTTCCTACCAATTTGGATGCCTTTATTTCGTTTTGTAGCCTAATTGCTCTGACTAGGACCTCCAGCACAATGTTGAAAGAGTGGTGATAGAGGGCATCCTTGTCTGGTTCCCGTTCTCAAGGGGA
>NW_004443945.1:30713997-30727329 GCF_000243295.1 Trichechus manatus latirostris
GAATTTCTTTCCTCCATCCTTAACTTCTTCTATAACCCAGTAGTTTTTGAGCAAGGGGTTGTTCAGTTTCCATGTGTTTGATTTTTTTTCTTGCTTTTTGTGTTGTTGATTTCCACTTTTATGGCTTTATGGTCAGAAAAGATGCTTTGTAATATTTCGATGTTTTGGATTTTGTTAAGGCTTGCTTTATGGCCTAATATGTCTATTCTGGAGAAAGTTCCATGTGCATTGGAAAAGAAAGTGTACTTGGCTGCTGTCGGGTGGAGTGTTCAATATATGTTTATCAGCTCAAGTTGGTTGATGGCAGCATTTAGGTCTTCCATGTCTTTGTTGAGCTTCTTTCTGGATTTTCTGTCCTTCACTGAAAGTGGCGTGTTGAAGTCTCCTACTACTATTGTGGAGCTGTCTATCTCTCTTTTCAGTGCTGTTAATGTTTGTTTTATGTATTTTGGAGCCCTGTCATTGGGTGTGTAAATATTTATTATAGTTATGTCCTCCTGGCGTATTGACACTTTCATCATTATATAGTGTCCTTCTTTATTCTTTGTCGTGGATTTTACTTTAAAGTCTACTTTGTCAGAGATTAATATTGCCACTCCTGCTCTTTTATGAGTATTGTCTTCTTGATATATTTTTTTCCATCCTTTGAGTTTTAGCTTGTTTGTGTCTTTAAGTCTAAGATGTGTCTCTTGTAGGCATCATATAGACTGATCACGGTTTTTTATCCAATCTGTCTCTTTATTGATGCATTTAACCTGTTTACATTCAGTGTAATTATTGATAGGTATGAGTTTAGTGCCATCATTTTGATGTCCTTTTTTGTGTGCTGTTCACAGTTTCTTTGTTCACCTGAATTTTCTGTGCTCAGTTGTTTTTCTTTATGTATTTTCTTTTCATCTTTTTCACTGTTGTTGATTTTGTATTTGCTGAGTCTTTATATTTTTCTAGTTTTTTATTTTGATTTGTAGGTGTCATGGATTGAATTATGTCTCCAAAAAAATGTGTGTATCAATTTGGCTGGGCCATGATTCCCAGAATTGTGTTGTTGGCCTTCATTTTGTGATTGTAATTTTATGTTAAAGAGGATTAGTGTGGATTGTAACACCACCCTTACCCAGGTCACATCCCTGATCCAAAGTAAAGGGAGTCTCCCTGGGGTGTGGCCTGCACCACCTTTTATCTCTTAAGAGATAAAAGGAAAGGGAAGCGAGCAGAGAGTTGGGGACCTCTACCACCAAGAAAGCAGTGCCAGGAGCAGAGCGTGTCCTTTGGACCTGGGGTCCCTGCTCAGAGAAACTCCTAGTCTGGGGGAACTTGGATGAGAAGGCCAACAGACAGAGAAAGCCTTCCCCTGGAGCTGATGCCCTGAATTTGGACTTCTAGCCTACTTTACTCTGAAGAAATAAATTCTCTTTGTTAAAACCATCCACTTGTGGTATTTCTCTTATAGCAGCACTAGATAACTAAGACAGTAGGATTGTTAGTTTCCTTTGTGGTTACCTTAATATTTACACTTATTTTTCTATGTTTATACTGGTCTTTTATTTCTTTATATCACCTTGACTTCCCCTCTGTATGAAAAATCTATGTCTATATTTTCAAGTCCCTCTTTTTTGTTTTAACATTGTCCTTTTTTACATATTGATATCCTGTTTCCCTATTTTCAATGTTTTAGCTTTGATGTATTTTTGTGACTTCCCTATCTGGTCGATATCTGGTTGCTCTGTCCTGTGTTCTGGTTTTGTGTTGTTATCTGATGTTATTGATTTTCTAACCGGAGGACTCCCTTTAGTATTTTTTGTAATTTTGGTTTGGTTTTTGCAAATTCCCTAAACTTCTGTTTATCTGGAAATGCCCTAGTTTCTCTATCATATTTGAGAGTTTTTCTGTATATATAATTCTTGGCTGGCAATTGTTTTCCTTCCAGACTTTATATATGTCATCCCATTGCCTTCTTGCCTGCACGGTTTCTGCTGCGTAGTCCGAGCTTATTCTAATTGACTTTTCTTTGTAGATGACTTTTCTTTTATCCCTAGCCGCTCTTAAAATTCTCTCTTTATCTTTGCTTTTGATAAGTTTGATTATAGTATGTCTTGGTGACTTTCTTTTGGGATCTACCTTATGTGGGGTTCGATGAGCATCTTGGATAGAGATCTTCTCTTCTTTCATGATATCAGAGAAGTTTTCTGTCAACAAATCCTCAACAATTCTCTCTGTATTTCCGGTTATCCCCACCCCACCCCTGTTCTGGTACTCCAATCACTCATAGGTTGTTTCTCTTGATAGAGTCCCACATAACTCTTACAGTGTCTTCATTCTTTTTAATTCTTTTGTCTGATTTTTCCTCAAATAAGTTGGTGTCACGTGCTTTATCTTCAATGTCACTAATTTTGACTTCTACTGCCTCAATTCTGCTCCTATGACTTTCTACTGAGTTGTCTAATTCTGAAATTTCATTGTTAATCTTCTGGATTTCTGATTGCTGTCTCTCTATGGATTTTTACAGCCCATTAAATTTGTCATTATGCTCTTGAATAAGTTTTTTAAGTTCCACTACTGCTTTTTCTGTATGTTCTCTGCATTTAGAGGAATTTCCTTTCTAATTTCTTGAAGAGTTCTGTATATTAATCTTTTGTATTCTGTCTCTGGTAATTCCAAGAAATTCTCTTCCTCCAGAGCATTTTTTGATTCTTTATTTTGAGAGCTTGCTGAAACCATCATGGACTGTCTCTTTACGTGATTTGATATTGACTGTTGTATCCAAGCCATGAATAAGTTATTATAATTTTATTTTATATTTGTTTAGTGTATCCTAGCTTCTTGTTTTGTTTTATTTTCATATGCCCAAAAGCACTGCTCATGTGCGGTAGTTTGATTACTGCTGTCTTTGAAGCTCTAACATCCTGTCACCAGGTAGTTAGTTCCATAACTAAGTATGTGCACACAAGAGTCCATTAAATTTTCCTGTATAGGTTCAGCTCAGGTGTCCAGGCAGTCGGTCACCAAGTGTGTGGTGCAGACTCTCACAGTCTTAGAGAGGCATGGGTGATTGGTGTAGGCACAGGTATCTGGCTGCAGTAGGGGGTCACACGCTTCAAGGCAGGGGGCTGATGGCTGCACCTGAATGTCTGAAAGGAAAGCATGTCCCTTTTCCCTAGAGCGAGTAGATAGGTGAGTTTTGGAGCCAGACTATGAGCACCCTACTCTGCTGGCTGTAAAGACTCAGGGGCACCACTTATTCTTGGACCCCTGTAGCAGGTGGCTAGGTGGAGTGGGTGGAGCTACCAGTCCTCAAGCCCCTGATGCGGACCAGTAAGGCACCTTAAAGGGCAGAGCAGTGTCATGCATCATAAATCTGCCACTTCACAGCTGAAACAGTTGAAGTTAGACCTCAGGTGTTTACCCTGTTGTACTGTGGTAGTGAGGGCTTACACTGTTGAGATGGGTCCACACAAGTCTATACCGGGGTGGAAGGCACTCAGAATCTGCAGACCCCTTATGCCTGTGCCTGGGCAAAGGAGCTGTGCCAACCCTAAGTTACTGGCTTAGGGGAGCCAGTGGCTTATTTTTTCCCTGTTTGTAAATTTGTTCCCTCTCCAAGGCCAGGAGAATGGGTCAGGGTGCCTTATGGGATCTACTTCTGGCCCAGGGGACTCAGAGAGCTCTGAAGCCAGTTGGACTAGTGCAGAGCATGGAGGGAGGAGATAAATGGGAGGGCGGTTTTTCCCAAATGGTGTTTTTTTTTTTTTTTTTTAATCCCCGTGAAACGCCACACGCATGTAGTTATCTTTAGCCACTTGGGCGCTGCTTTTCACTGGTTCGGAGTGTCCAAGCAGAATCTCTGCTGCCGGATCTCTCTTGATGTGGAAACTGTCTCCCGAACCAGCACACGGAGCAGTACGCCTGCCTCACTGCACACCCCGAGCTGGCCTGGGCTGAAGAGCTGTGGCTCTGAGTCAGTTCTGGGAACCCCTGGCTTCTTCCAAACCTTCTCCCTCTTCCTCCGCCACTCAGTCCTGTTCCTCAACTTTGCCTTGTTCATGGCTCCTAGATATTCATATACAATCAAATCACTTGTTTTTCCAGGTCTTTGTTGTAAGAGAGATATAGGAAGCCATCTGACTACTCTGTGATCTTGGCCTCCCTTCTCCATCTCTTTTACTTTTGTTCTTTAAAATGAAAGCTGAAGATTTTTCTACTCAACTTTATGTTCCAAAATAGAAAAAAATTGTCTTCTAAAATTATTGTTAAATATTGACTAATGACAAACTGATGAAACCACCCAAAAGTTATCCACCCACAATTTGTAATGTGCCTCAAGAACAGGTCATTTTATTAGCAAGATCTTCTGTCTCTTCATCTCCTGTTTTCACTAATGAGGTTACAAACTTTTATAATAATTGTTTCATTTCTTCACCCTTAAATTCCACTTCCTTGGGGCAAAACCATGGTCCTCTTGCCCTAGAATCATCTGCCCCTTGGCTTCAAAAAATATATACTTTTTTAAGTACACATACACATAGAGAGAGAGAGAAAGAGACACTATACTCTGGTTTTATTAGTTTCCTTGCCTTAAGACATCAAGATTTCCTGTTTGCTAGAATTCAGAGTAAAGTCAGGTATATCATTCTTACTATATATTTTTCATCTCATATAGTCAAAGATACAATATTCAGATAAACTTAAAGACAAAATAATTGGATTGGATTTGCTATGTGAAGTAAGGAGAAATCTCTGAAGATAAAAGAAAAAAAATATATGGCCATTTTAAAAAGAATTTAATGTAGAAACAGAACTATATTTTCTGGGAAAGTATGTGTGAAGCTCTCATAGACGTGCAAATTTTCAAATATTTGAACTCAAATATTCTACAGAAACATTAAAAGAATTTTCAATTTTTTATAAAAATAAATATAAAATTTTGCAATTTAACAGATAATTTGGAAAATATGGTAATTAATAAATATTTTCTATCCTCAGAATTTTTTAATTTTTATTTCCTGAAGGAAAACATGAATAATTACATTACAGTACCCTATCTGATTAAAAATGAGTTATTACCTTATTGTACCTTACCTTGATTAATGCTTAACCGGTACAACAATTCTCATCAAAACAAAAATTCTATATTAAAAGTGGGAAGGGAAAAATGGTGGTAAATAATGATTAAGTCAATGATTTCACCTTTCAAAAACTTTTTATTATTTGTGTATTAAATATCTGAAAACTCCATACATAATTTTACTTTAAAGAGGAGCATATTTCTCTCTAAGTAGAGAGAAATCCTTGTTTTGCCAAAGATATTTCCTTTAATTTTCTGCTTATTAAGTGTTGACGAAATGCAAATATAGCACACATCATTGATAACTTCTAAGAATCTGGAACTTTTACAAAATGTACTGGACAAAAATTACTTTTTGGAAAATATTTCCTATTTTACCAAATCACATTATGGTATGAAACAAAACTAAATTTATTTTTATATAAATATTTAATGTGCTGTCATCTAATGATGAAAAAAGTGGAGAACTTTATTAAATAGTTTTGATGTGGCAATAAAATATTTGTCTCTTCCTACGAGATCATCATAATAATATAGCTAAAATAGCCCAAAAATATTTTTTTAGATCATTTAACTTCATTGATTGAACACTTCACTGGAAGCCAATCCTTTCTTGATAGATAATAAAATAAGAGCTTGGTACAACTTTGTGTTCATAATAAATGGGGCATAAAATCATGTATGAATATATGAATTAAGTTTTGTATGAATTATAAACAAAATGTACAAATAAGGTTTGCTCTACAATGAAACTAGTTTTCTGCTAAGTTGTAAATGGATTTCACAATCTAGAAAATGTAAATATAATTGTAAATTATATAAAGTTAGCTTTAGAATTCTCTTAAGAATATACCTTCAGAAGTGATTCATGATTACAAATTCATCTTTCTAAAACACAGCTTTTTTGTATGTAGTAAAGTTTCTAATGTATGAGTAATTTTTTAGTCTTTAAATTATTTGTGGTCACACTCTGGATAGTCTTTCAGGCATGCTTCTTTTTAACATGTTTTTGGCTTACTTTCTTATGACGTGTGTATCTGATGTATAAATGAAATGCTGATCTCATATCATAAGACCTCCTATGATGTCAAAATCAAGAAGGCTGATTTTACAGTTATTTTTATTTTTGTAGCAATCGTAATGGAATTGCCAAAAAATCTGGTAATAATCTAGCAGTATAATTATCTTAGTCAGTTTTTCTGCACTTTCATTTTCTTCAGCCTATTCTACATTCCATTTTCTATTCATCCTAAATAAAATAAATTCAGTTTGCTGTTTAATGAGCTCAGCTCACTGCCTGCATCCAATTTTGTTCAATTTCTACATCATGAGTACATTTATGTCTTGAATTTAATTTTGTATTTTTTTTTTCAGAAGTTCCTTTGTTACCTCATTCCTGTTTTGGCCCATGGCAGAACTAATTATCTATCCTTTGGCAATAGTTTGAAAAAATCTTAACAAGTTGTTATATCAAAGATTGAAACTAAGTTCTCAATTTTCTCCTACTGGGTTTTTTTTTATTATTATTATTAAATTAAAAAATATACAATGTATAGTGTGTTCCAACAGTAGTGATTAAAACTTATTCAAATTAAAGGAATAATATAGTAATTTAAAATCACTGGTACTGGTACTCTGAAGTGAAATAAAAACATATTTCGATGAGAAATATATCTAAAAAAAAGGAAAACAATATACTGTTAAGATTTACAGATTTCAGTATCTTTAATTCATGTCCATTTCTTCTTGTTGTTGCGTGCCTTCAAGTCGATTTTCATCTCATAGCGATGCCATATGACAGAGTAGAATAGCCTCATAGGGTTTTCTAGGCTGTAATCTTTATGGGAGCAGATCACAAGGTCTTTCTCCCTCAGCGCATTCATTTGTTGAAACATCTCAATTGGTTCTGTCAATTCCTGGAGCCTTGTTTTTCGCCAGTGCCTTCAGTGCAGCTTGGACCTCTTCCTTTGGTACCATCGATTCTTGATCATATGCTGCCTCCTAAAATGGTTGAATGTTGACCAATTATTTTTGGTACAATTACTCTGTGTTCTTTCCATCTTCTTTTGATGCTTCCTATGTCATGTAGTATTTTCCCTGTAGAATCCTTCAATATTGCAACTTGAGGACTGAATTTTTTCTTCAGTTCTTTCAGCTTGAGAAATGTCTAGTGTGTTCTTCCCTTTGGGTTTTCTAACTCTAGGTCTTTGCATATTTCACTATAATACCTTACTTTGTCTTCTCGAGGCAACCTTTGAAATCTTCTGTTCAACTCCTTTACTTCATCATTTCTTCTAAAGTTATCATCATTTTTCTTAAAGTTATCTGATATATGTGTTCTTACTATTTGTATTAACTGTCCATCTATTTTCTTGCTTATTTTAACATTCTTTATAATTGTTAAGAATTTTTAATTGTAACATTTTTCTTTCAATAACACATTAAATTGATAGATTTCAACATATGAGGTATTTTCCAACTGAAGTTATATCTAAAATGCTTATTGATATTTGATATTCAGATGTAGTAATATATCCAAGTGGCACAGTAATGGTGTTTGATATGACAGTTACATACTCATTGACCAAGTTTACCCCAAGTTCAAGAATGCCAGAAATGTGCTAAAAATGGGTACTCTTTCATCCTTCCAATGAAGAACTCTATAGTTAAGCTCCAAAAGTAGATTTTGGCAAAATTCAGAGGTCTAAGATAGGCTTAGGAGTCTGTTGGTGGTGCAAGCGGTTAAGCACTCGGCTACTAAATAAGATTCGTAGTTCAAACCTACTCATTGACACCTCAGAGGAAAGGCCTGACTTCAGCCATGAAAACCGTATGGAGCAGTTCTATTCTGTGCACATGGAGTAACCATGAGTGGGAATCAAGTTGACAGCAACTGATTTGATTTTTTGGTTTAAGATAGACTTTAGAATATCAATAATAGGTATCACTATTTCTTCTATACAGATAAGAAAATTGAAAATTTAGTAAGTGGCAGACTAAAGAGTAAAGGAAAAAATGTTTCCTTCCTTTTACATAAATCTAATGGCCATGAATAATTTTAGCCTGACAAAAAACATTTTTTCTTTATCTCCTAGGGCAGTGGAGTATGAACTCCATCTGCAATTTTCTCATGCCAAAATATCTCCAATCATTCATTCATTCATTTAACAAAAATTTGTTGCACACCATTTAAAGGCCAGGCACTCTCGATAGTGTTAGGAATATTGCAGTGAACAACAGAATGTCCTTGCTTTCATGAAACACATTTTTGTTGGGGAGTGATAGGCAATTAAAAAAAAATAAGCAAATCAATATATAATATAAAATGGGCTTACAATAAAATTAAGTAATCAGTCAGAGGGTGACAAGGACTGTTATTTTAGAATAATCATCTCTATATTCTCTTTGATACAGTGACATTTGAGCAGAGTTCTGAATGAAACAAGAGGCTACTTTTAATTATTAATGTAGAAGTTATATCTAAAGGTGAAAATGGAACATACTCCCTTATATATTTATGAATTGCTTTAGTAAATACACAGTGAGAAAGTTCCATTGAGGCAAGTTTGTTCTTCTAGTTGCTTTAATTTAGTTTAGTTTTTGGCTTTTTTCTTTTTCTGAACATTAGAGTCCTCTGTGCTGCAATCTGCATAAACATAAACAATAAGTAGTTTCTTTAGTTCTTCAAAATCCCTAGGTTTCTAAAAGTGAAGCATAAATAGTGACTTTATTTCTTGCCATGAGAAAATACAATGCACGTTTGTCACCTAATTAATGACATCTAGATTTGAACTCTCAGTCTCAAAGAGTTTGAAATTCAAATTAAACATTGATGTCAGGGTACATAGGAATTATACTAACACAAAGAAAGAAGTATTGAATCAGAATCTCTTAAACTAATAGATGCCTGACATAAGCCTAAGGCAAAATGAAAACATCACAGAATGCCTGCTCTTTCTCAAGGCACATACATACATATAAAAACCAGAATATATCACAAGAATTTTGTTAAAATATTTATAATCTCCTGTTACATCTTTCTCTTCCTTTCTATGATTTCCAAGACTAATAAAGTCAGAACTGGTCAATATTGCCTCAATCAATTAACTCATCTAACACTCTGGTTTATTGAACAATTATAAATGTTACTAATACATAATTTGTCAATTAAGTAACTCATATAAATTACAGCCAGCTATAAGCTATCTTTCAGACACTGTCTTTATTTCTAAGGAAACATATGGGATTAAACAGAATTCCCAACACCCAGCTGTCAGTTTGTCCTGCTGTGGTGGCTTGCATGTTGCTGTGATGTTGGAAGCTATGCCACCAGTATTTCAAATACCAGCAGGTTCTCCCATGGTGAACAGGTTTCAGCAGAACTTCTAGACTAAGACTAGGAAGAAGGACCTGGCAGTCTACTTTGGAAAAAATTGGCCAGTGGAAACCTTATGAATAGCAGCAAAACACTGTCTGATATAGTGCCAGAAGATAAGCCCCTCAGGCTGGAAGTCACTCCCAATACGACTGGGGAAGAGCTGCCTCCTCAAAGAAGAGTCAACCTTTATGATGTGGATAGAGTCAAGCATTCAGGACCTTCATTTGCTGATGCGGCATGACTCAAAATGAGCAGAAACAGCTACAAATATCCATTAATAATCGGAACATGGAATGTATGAAGTATGAATCTAGGATAATTGGAAACTGTCAAAAATTAAACGGAATGCATAAACATCGATATCCTAGACATTGGTGAGCTGAAATGGACTGATACTGGCCATTTTGAATCAGAAAATCATATGGTGTACTATGCCAGGAATGACAAATTGAAGAGGAATCGTGTGTCGGGTTCATTGTCAAAAAGAACATTTCAAGATCTGACCTGCAGTACAATGTTGTCAGTGATATGATAATATCCATACGCCTACAGGAAGACCAATTAATAGACTATTATTCAAATGTACGCACCAACTACTAAGGCCAAAGATGAAGAAATTGAAGATTTTTACCAACTTCTGCAGTCTGAAATTGATCAAACATGGAATCAAGATGCATTGACAATTACTGGTGTTTGGAATTCAAAAGCAGAAAACATAGAAGGATTGGTAGTTGGAAAATACGGCCTGCTGGAGATCAGGTACTAGAATTTTGCAAGACAAACGACTTATTCACTGCAAATACCTTTCTTTTTAAACAACATAAACGGTGACTATACACTTGGACCTAGCCTGATGGCATACACAGGGGAATCAAATCAACATTTGTGGAAAGAAACAATGGAGAAGCTCAATATCATCAGTAAGAACAAGGCCAGGGACAGATTGAGGAACAGACCATCAATTGCTGTTATACAAGTTCAAGTTAAAGCTAAACAAAATTGGAATAAGTCCACAAGAGCCAAAATACGACCTTGAGTATATACCACCTGTATCAGAGACTATATCAAGAATAGATCTGAAGCACTGAACACTAATGATTGGAGACCAGACAAGTTGTGGAATGACATCAAGGACATCATACATGAAGAAAACAAAAGGTCATTAAAAAGACAGGAAAGAAAGAAAGACCAAAATGGATGTCAGAAGAGGCTCTAAAACTTGCTCTTGAACATAAAATAGCTAAAGTGAATGGAAGAAATGATGAATTAATTGTAAATGAACTTGACTTTATAATTTCATTTTTTAAATTTTTTTCTATTAGAAAATAAAAATACAATTGATGTTTTATATTGACCTTGTATCGTCAACTTCCCTATATTAATATGTTAGTTATAGTAGCTGTTATATAGATTCCTTGGGATTTTCTAAGTAAAAAATCATATTATCTGGAATTAAAGACTGTTTTACTTTTCCCTTTTCAACCTCTACACCTTTGTTTCTTTTTGTTGACTTATTTCAATGAAAAGGCTGTCTAGTACAATGTTCAATGGATGTGTAAAATCAAGAATCTTTTGCTTGTTCTTAACTTTTATCCTGAAGAAATTCTTTCAGCAGTTTTTGTAGAGCAGGTCAGTTAATGACAAACTTTCTGCATTTTTATATACCTAGATATGTTCTTCCATTTTTTACTTTATTTCTTAGATACATTTGCTGGATATAGAATTCTGTTGGCAGAGCCGCTACCCCCTCCCACCCCACTGCCACACACAGATCTTTAAAAATGTTCCATCATCTTACCACCTCCATGGTTTCTGATGAGAAATCTGTGAACTTTCTTTTTCTTTTTTTCTGTTTCATGTAATGTGTCATTTTTCTCTGGTTGCTTCAAAGACCTTTTTCTTTGTCTCAGGTTTTTAGTGGTTTAACTAGGCTGTCTCAATGTGTGGCTGTCTTTGAATATAGCCTGTGTGGTGTTTGCAGAACTTTTTGAATTAGTATATTTATGCTTTTCACAAAATATGAAAAGTTTCCAGCCATTATTTTTTTCAATTACTTCTCATGCCCCATTCTCTCAATTGTCTTCATTGTAAAATTTTTATTTTTCCCCTTGTAATTAATAATTATGTTTTGAAAATATACCTCGAGACTATGCAAATATCTTGCATCTCATCAAACATTTACCCACTAATTTTAGTATCTGTCAATGATTCTTGCTAGTGACAAGTATTACTGAAGTGTTAGCCAAGTGGTGTCAGCCAAATAGTGATTTTATTTTTTCATTATTTGTTCTACATTTATTACTTGAACTTTCATTGTAAGGCAGAGCTTTCCTTTCTCTACAATTTATTTACTTTTCAGTTACATATTTATCAATATACACTCATGGGTATTTATGTATTTTAATCTATTACTATGCTAAGTGTGGACATTCAGAAGTCATTCAAGTTGACTTCTGTGTCCCTTCAGCATGTCTCCATCATTTTTTTAGTTCTCCCTTACTTTCTGGCACCACACTGCAAGATGGTCTAGGCTCATTTTTTTTTTTTTTTCCCCTCCATCCCTGCCCTGGAATCATCCATTTCTCCAAAAAGCATTAGTTTCTTTTAATCAAGAATAGTATTTTGAAACAAAGATATTGGCACTAGATGTCCTCATAGATACTGAGGTACCAGTGCTTCTAGGCCCTCCCAGTATACAGTCTCTATATCTGTGACCATCACGTTTCAATCTAGATGTCTGACTTTTTTCTTGCCTTACTACACTAGTTACAACTTCCAAAACCATGTTGAATAAAAATGGTGAGTGTGATCATTCTCATCTTGTTCCTTCTCTTAGAACAGTGGTCCTCAATCACAGTTAATTTTTCCCCACAATCAATCCCAGGGATCAGGTGGAAAACTCTAGAGATATATTTATTTGATACAAATTGGGAGGGAGGGATGATTGGCATCTTAAGGAAACAGAAGGCATGGATGCTGCTAAACATCCTGCAGTGCAGAGAACAGCCCACAATAAAAAAAGAATGAGCTTGCCCAACTTATCAGTATTTTGAGAAACTCTTAGAGTAAAAGTATTTGTTCTTTTACTTAAACTATGATATTAACTATAGACCAATGACTTAGAAAAATGGGCAAACCAGAGCCAGACTCAAATTTACCCAAATGCATCCCAGGTTTACCACCAAAGTAAGCCTTAATTGAAATAAGAGATCAGCCTGCAACTTATCTGTCTTGTATAAAACCAAACCAAACCCATTGCCGTTGAGTCTATCTGACTCATAGCAACCCTGTAGGACAGAGTAGAACTGCCCCAGAAGGTTTCCAAAGCTGTAAATCTTTATGGAAGCAGACTGCCACATCTTTCTCCTGCAGAGTGGCTGGGCAATTCGAACCACCAACCTTTCAGTTAGCAGTCAAGTGCTTAACCACGGTGCTACCAGGGCTCCTTCTGTCTTGGATAGGCAAGGTTAAAATCTTTAAGGTGCAAATACAGTCTTTTTTATACTGTATCCTGTATTCAGTACAAACTGTCCAGAGAGACTGGACAATATATACCTGATAACAAAAAGTATATAAGTTAGGAGAAAAGAACCACAGGTATTCAAGATACTGGAGTTAGTATACAGTAAATTTAAAAGAGAGAGGCAGCGGCAAGATGGCGCTCTAGGCAGAAGCACCACACCATCCCTCCACAGCAAAGATCCGAAAAACTAAGCCAAACAGAGAATCAATGATCCTGAAACCCTAGAACATCAAATGAAGAGATAAAGAACTCAGCCGAGCACCAAATGGAGTGAGAATACTGAAAGAGAATGGAGAGCGAGGAGAGATTCATGCAGAGGTCCCCTACCAGCTAACGCAGCGCAGATCAACCATCTTGGACTCCTATCGG
>NW_004443945.1:30735293-30763868 GCF_000243295.1 Trichechus manatus latirostris
GGATTTACACTACATTGTAAAAATAAAGAAAAAGATGAATAATAAAAAGAAAAACATTACTAGGACTTTGGAATCCAATGAAAAAATTTGAAATGAACTATAGAAAATGTAAAACTAAGAACTCAGAGGATGGGTTTAATAGCAGACTGGACAAAGCAAAATACAGAATGTTGAAGTGAAATATGGGTCGATAAAAATTATCTAAGCACAGAGTTAAAAAATAATAAGGAGAAAAAATGTAAGAGAAATGTGAGGCACAGTCAAAAGACATAACCTTCGTGGATGTAAGCTCCCAGAAAGAGTGAAGAGAGATATGTGACCTGAAATATATGAAGACATAATGGCGACAATATGACAAGTAAGGGTAAAATACAGAAGTCTCAAATTACATTCAACAAGTTCAAGTGGAATAGAGTGCTCAATGAATGACTGAGACATGTGAACTAAGCTGCTTCTGCTCATAGGTCAAGTGTGGTATCTTGGACAAAAGTACATTATATGCTGAAAATGGGGAGAAAAAACTCATACATAAATAGTGTCAAATCAAATGTACATTCCAGTGTTCAAATACATATTAAATAAAATCTACAATTTTATACTTTACATTTTGAAATACAACTTAGTGTTGAAATATGCATTTTTAAAGAAATCATTCATAAGACAAAAGATGTTATAATGCATCAGTAATGAATGGGGCACCATTACGCAGTGAAAGCATGTGGTACTTCAAAATTTTAGAGCAAATTCATTCATTTTTGAAACCCAATATTAAGTGTATGACCTGTTACAGACAATCAGGGACTCTTTTGATCTTTTTCGTCCATGAAATTATATCTGATTTGTTTTCTCACTAGTTAATTTAACCAGCTATTTTTACAAAAAAACAACTTTGGACCTTTATTATATTTTATATAGCATAATGATTATAACCACAATAGTCTGAGTTCCCTAAATCCACCCCGCTCCTTTTTGTCATTTAAATTCTTCCTATGCAAGTCAAGTAAAAAAAAAAATCTTAATTTGATGAACAAGAAGTTTCTTAATCTCCTTTAACCAAGCAACAAAGAGGTCATTTTGAGTTGTAATTTCCCCTGAGAAAATAGGAATTCCACTGATTTTTGTCATTTAACTTCTTCCTATGCAAGTAAAGTAAAAAAAAAAAAAAATCTTAATTTGATGAACAAGAAGTTTCTTAATCTGCTTTAACCAAGCAACAAAGAGGTCATTTTGAGTTGTAATTTCCCCTGAGAAAATAGGAATTCCACTGAACGGAACTGGCAATGTACTGCCACATCCTGCCAAAGACTCTTCACATTTCTGTGAAATGTAAAAAGTTCGCTCACAACAAACAGTAACAAAACACAATAATAGATTAAAATCTGTGTGACCTACAGTAAATGGTGTTAAACCTGATAAAGGTCTATTCAAGGGTAGAAATATAAATTACTTCACGTCTACATTCTTTTAGAAAGTATTTCCTACAGAGATATTTCTTAACAAGGTTTTTAAAATAAAAGTTGGCATATTCAAACTTCACTCAATTTTGCAGAAAACATTGCTTAAAGCATTTTGTGTCTAATAATGGTAGCTATGAATTACTCCTTTTTCAAATTCTCTAAACTTTCTCACTTCTTTACTTTCTGTTAAATGGCAGGGTGACTTGATAAGTGCTGAATTTTCATGGAATAGTTAGATTTTTTTTTTTCTGTATCAAATGGCAGCCACAATAAATTTTTTTTTACCCCAACTTTAATCATTCATTGATAATGCTTCCATATGTTCATTTTTGTTCCCATTTGCCACAAATTTTTATTATGTAGTTAACATCTAGTACAACATTAAGTTAAAAATGAAAATTAATGATTATGTACATCTTAGAATTCAGAAGTGAAAAGGTAATTTGTACATTGAATGTGTTCAGATGGCATTTCCAATAGAGAGATGCATAGGGATATGAGGTCAAAAAAAGACGGGGAAGGAAACAAAAATGCATTGATCATTGGCTCATTTCAGTAGGCAAAAATCACCTGAGAGATAAGCATTCTTCCTTAGTAAGAATATATTGACGCCCTGAGGTCACCTTTTAGCTAACCAACAGATTGGCTCACAAAATAAAGAATATTACCTATGAGTACTGTGCTTCTTTAAAAAATCATCTACTTGAGACCAAATGGTCAATAATTACTTCAAAACAAAGATGAGAAGGTAACGGGACAGGAAAACTAGATTAATGGAAATGGAACAACCAGAGCAGAAATACTGAGAATATTTTCTGAAATACCGAGAATGTAACCAATGTCACTGAACGATTTGTTTAGAAATTGTTGAATGGGGACATAAACTGCTGTGTAAACCTTCACGAAAAGCACAATAAAATATTAGAGGGAAAGGTTGGAGGTTTGAGTCCACCTAGAGGTGCCTTGGAAGAAAGACCTGGCAATCTACTTTGCAAAAAGTAGCCATTGAACTGTATGGAGTACAGTTCTACTCTGACACACATGCATTCATAATGAGTAAGAATCGACTTGAAGGCAACTGTTCTTTTAATGATTTTCAATAGTTCAATCTTTCCACTGGCTCACTTAAGACTTTAAAAACCTTCCTGACTTCTGTTTCAGGAAGTAAGAGCTGGTCTCTCTTTCCACCACAATGGATCTCTCCTCTTATTTTGGTGCTCCTTCCCTCCCTTCCTTTAGTGCTTTCCCCTCTTACTACAATTCTTTTTGAATAAAGTCATTTTTGCCTATTTTAACACTGTCCCATGCAATTATTGCTTTGATATAAAGAAAGTGAATTCCAAGCTTGAAGGTGACATAAATTAATTGTTATCATTAAGCCCGTTAATTTTATTTCCTCGATAAAATGAGATTAAATCGGATACTCTCAGAGTTTGTTTGTTTTCTTCCTCTAAGATTATGTAATCTGTGACTCTTGAGTAGAATTTGTAGGGGTCAGGAGATCAGAAATAATTCCAGGGAACTCTAATATAAACTATTTACTTCTGTCTTGCCAAGTAAATTGCATAACCCGTTGTGAACAGTGTGTTGAAGAAAACAACTTACTGGTACATTATAAAGAGCAATTGTTTGTCTTAAAAATATCCTGCTCAAAATAAAATGTACATTGTAAGAGTGATAAATTTCAATTGTTCTAAATTGGGAATAGAAAATCTTTCATTGAGCATAATATTTTTAATTTATCAACTCAACTTGGTCATATTGAATATGCATTTGCATATGTGAAAGGAAAATAATCCATTTCAACTTATATTAAATACTGTAAAACGTAAAAGATGAACTGTAATAGCTTGAAGCAGATCATGATTTATATTTGTAATTTCTAGCATTTGCCTTTTAAATAAAATGAAATATAAAAGAGAAAGAGAGAGATCTGTACCTTGGGAAGAACACATGGATAGACCTTCTATCAGTGTCTTTCTTTCAATAGGAATTATACTGTGAGCAAAGTTAGTGTGGATGGAAATCAAACTGATAGAAAAGTCTCTGAAGTTTAGCTCTTAGCTAAGGAATCACTGTCAGAATAACGACCTTTAACAATTTTTTGTGGAATCATTTTGATATAACTAAGTTTAATTTAGGAAATGTTTCATTAGTATTATTTTAAAAAAGAAAAATTCTTCAAAATAAGACTGCATTAAGCAGCTAAACAGTAATCATTGCATGCAGGCTGTGCACAGCTTGTACTTTAGCAAATTTGTAAGAATGAAACGCTGGACTGGTTAACTACTTCCAAAACTCACTGTGAAAGGGGGTCAGCGAAGAAGAGCACAACAATTCTTGTGCATGAATGGACAATTATAAGCTAAAGGGAATGTGTGACTGTTCCACTCTCCTTAGGGGAATCTCTGTCTCAGAATTCTCACTACCTTTAAAAGCAAATCATTTCCTTTGAAACGGAACACTTTTAGGTCAAGACTGTGAACAGGCCTCAGAAGCAACCAGCTTTCTTCTGTGGATATTTAGATAAACACTACATAAAAGGAAAATAAACATAGTAAACCACAAGGAAGGAAAGGAAGTGAAAGATAAGGATGAGACAATACAGAAAGGAAAAGCAAAATGGTATAACAGGAAAAATGAATTGGGAGTTGTAAAAAACCACTATCTATTGCTTTAGACAAATAAACATTTTTGAAATTTATTGAGTATTTTATTTTATCATATTTAGTGCTTAGTTAGCCTGCAGATTACTATGCATTTCTTAGACAAACCAGTCTCTAAGGATTTCTTTCATATCAACTGTAAGAAAGAGATGTGAAAAGTAAATTAACTAAATATTTTATATAAGTTATGCTAAATCTGGCTGGAAAAATTTTTCCAGAAAACTAAATCAATTGATTAACATATAAATGCCTAGAAATAAATTGTTATCATTCTACTGTCAGTATCTTTAGTCATTTTAAAACTTCTCAATATATTTAAAAGAAGTTGGGGGAAAGCTAGGAGCCCTAGCGGTGCAGTAGTTAAGTGCTTGGCTGCTAACGGAAAGGTCAGTGGTTCAAATCTACCAGCTGCTCTGTAGGAGAAAGATGCAGCAGTTACTTCCATATAGGGTTGCTATGAGTCAAAATCGACGTGATGGCAATGGGTTTTGGGGAAAGGCTAGAATAGAAGTAAAACTCAAGCAGTCAATTCTATTTTATTTAGCAACTCTGAAAAATGGCTTAGAAGATGGAAGATTATGGATTACAATTACACTTTCTTATGTCTTTCTGGATTTTTGTGTCCATACCATCTTTTTCCTCTATAACTAGAGATAATTTGTAGTTGTAGTCATCTCAATAGCAGTGTTCAACACGTGTTATTTTACTTATATATTAGATCAGAATAAAATCACATAATGCACTGTATCCATAATAAATAAAGAGTATGTTTACATTTATAATATCTGAAATCATTTCTTGATTTTCCAAATCATATTTTATGATATCCATTAGTCTAGATGAGAATCAATATAAAACAAAAACGTTGCTTTTCACAATTATTCCACACAGCATCCTCCTCCACCCCCATGTGTTTTTAGGTAACCTAACTTAGATAAAGGAGCACTGGTGATGCAGTGGTTAAAGTGCTCGGCTGCTAACCTAAAGGTTGGCGATTCGAACCCACCAGCCACTCCGTGGGAGAAAGATGTGGCAGTCTGCTTCTGTAAAGATTTACAGCCTTGGGTAACAATAAAGAACAATGATGAGTCTTCAAAACATTTCACAACATGGATGAATCTGGAGGGCATTATGCTGAGTGAAATAAGTCCATCACAAAAGGATGAACATTGTATGATACCACTCTTATAAGAACTCAAGAAAAGGTTTACATACAGAAAAAAACATTTTTTGATGGTTATGAGGGTGGGAAAGGGGAGAAGAGGAGATCACTAACTAGGTATAGCAGACAAGCGTCGACTCTGGTGAAGGGAAAGATAACACACAATATAGGGAAAGTCAGCACAACTGGGACCAAGGCAAAGCCATAGAAGCTTCCTAGACACATCCAAACACCTTTAGGGACAGAGTTGTGAGTCTGGGGGCTGGGAACCCTAGTCTCAGGGGACATCTAGGTCAATTGGAGTAACATAGTTCATAAAGAGAATGTTCTATATCATACTTTGATGAGTAGCATCTGGGGTCTTAAAAGCTTACAAGTAGCCACCTAAAATACATCTATTGGTCCCATCCTGTCCATAGCAAATGAGAATGAAGAAAACCAAAGACACAGGGAAAACATTAGCCCAAAGGACTAAAGGACCACATGAACCACAGCCTCCACCAGCCTGAGCCCAGAAGAACTAGATGGTGCTCGGCTACCACCACCAACCACTCTGACAGGGATCACAACAGAGCGTCCCAGACAGAGTGGGAGAAAAATGTAGAACAAAATTCAAATTCATGAAAAAAGACCAGATTTACTGGTCTGACAGAGACTGGAGGAACCCACTTTGCTAACTCAGAACTGAAACCACTCCTAAAGCCCATTTTTCAGACAAAGAATAGACAGGCCTATTAAAATAATAATAATAATAACAGACGTGAGTAACGTTCTTCTTAGTTCAATCACATATACGAGACCAAATGGGCAACTTCTGCCCGAAAGCAAGATAAAAAAGCAGGAAGGGACAGGAACTAGATGAATGGACACAAGGAACAAGGAAAGGGGGAGAGTGCTGTCACATTGTGGGGATTGCAACCAATGTCACAAAACAGTATTTGCATACATTTTTTAATGAGAAACTAACTTCAGTTGTAAACTTTCACCTAAAGCACAAAAAATTTTTAAAAAAAGATTTACTGTCTTGGAAACCCTATGGGGCACTTCTACCCTGTCCTATAGGGTCACTATGAATTTGAATCGACTGGATGGCAGTGGATTTTGTTTTTTTTGGTTTTGGAACTTAGATAGGAATCCTTGGGTGGTGTAAATGATTAACGAGTTTGGCTGTTAATCAAAAGTTTAGAGGCTCAAGTCCATCCAGAGGTGCCTCAGAAGAAAGGCCTGGAGATCTACTTCTAAAAAAATCAGCCTTCGAAAACACTATAGAGCACAATTCTACGCTGATGCACGTAGGGTCATCATGAGTCAGAATCTACTCCATGGCAACCAGTTTAACTTTCCTAACTCCAATCCTTCTTCTAGTCTTCTTCACAATCCCTAAGGAAGTGTCCAGGCCCAGTCTGTCCTCTTAACAAACCCCAGAACAATGTCTGTCATACCTATTAGTCAGCAAAATGTTTACTGAGCAACCACTTACTGTGTAGAATGGATTGCTCCAGTGCTTAAAGAAAAAGCTAGAATTAGGTCAAAGAAAACAGCACAGCATTAAAAAAAGAACTCTTTTCATGGATCCTTATATTTTCTAACTTCTTTTTCTGGAACAGTGTTGCAGTTTATTTACAAGAAAGGCAATTTCCCCTCATTGAATCTGACATAGGTATGAGCCAGCTATTTAAAGTTTACTTCATACCCTGATTTTCTGTTTCTTCTTGTAAAATATTTCCTAGAGGCATTGAAGTGGATCTCAGTGATGGTTGGTCCCAGTACACCAAAGGATTTCTTTTTTTTTTTTCTTTTTACTCTATTCTATTTCACAATTTGTTGTTTTATCTCATAAGCATTCAAAATGTGGAATGACGAAACTCCAGATATATGTAACTGTAGCTCAAAAGAAATGATACTGTGAACTGAAGTGTTTAGAGACTCAAAATGAAACATACCTCGCAAATGTGGAAAAACCTTCTTCAAATTGCCATATTACATTCAACAGCTACTCTTATGACTTGGAAACATTGTCAGACTTAAAACTAATACCTCACAACACTTTATTATAACTAAAATAAAAGAAAATAGTATTATCATCTATGTATATTTTCATCTTCTGGAGGGTCACTATGACTCAATTGCAATGCATTTTTTATGGTTGGAAAAAGGAGCCGTGGTGGCTTGGCTGCTAACCAAAAGGTCGGTGAATTGAACCCACCAGCTGCTCTGTGGGAGAAAAGACCTGGAGATCTGCTCCTGTAAAGATTAACAGCCTAGAAAACCTATGGAACAGATCTACTCTGTCCTAAAAAAGCTATCTGTTGTAGTCCAGTCATTTCTGACTCATAGTAACTCTACAAGACAGCGTAGAACTGCCCCATAAGGTTTCCAAGGAGTGGCTGGTAGATTCAAACTATTGACTTTTTGATTAGCAGCCAAAATCTTAACCACTGCGCCACCAGGGCTCCCCTACTCTGACCTATAAGGTCGCTATGACTCAGAATCAACTCTGGTGCAAACAACAACATGGTAGGAAAACCAGAGGAAAATAATTAGTTTACATACACTTGAGGTAGAGACATTTTTTTGTTAACGTTGCCTCAAATTGTCTTAGTGGATTGAAAGAGTTTTCAAATATAAAACACCGTGTGAAAGTTGTTGCCTTTTTTTTTTTTTTAATATTCTCACATTATATTCCCTAAAGAACAAAAGAACAAAAAAATCTAATAAAAACAAAAGGAACACAACACATGGCAAAATGCTTTAAGTGGAAGTGACCAGGAAAATGCTTCTGCTCTCGTCATGCGGTAATCAAAGTTCATCTCCTGTTGACAACAGGCTGGGGCTTTGGCTGAGAGGTTGGTTAGAAAGGTTTGTGCTGCTGACCTACCACTCTGAGTTGAGTGTTGAATACACATGATAACAAGACATTAGTCTTTCAAAATCCAGATGGCACTGATCGTTTGCCTAAAAAAATACAAAGCATATTAAGAAACATAGAGTTAACTGTGTAATTACACCTCACATGTAAATGTCTTTTGACAAACAAAAATACAGACAGAGTATAAATTAATATATTCTTACATTCAGACTTTCGAATAGTAGTTGTAAGTCTTATATTAACCCCTTGTCATTGAGTTGATTTCAACTCATAGCAACCCCATTAGACTGGGCAGAACTACCCAATACGGTTTCCAAGGCTGTAATTTTCACAGCTTTCTTCCTCGGAGCAGCTGATGGGTTTGAATCATTGACCTTTAGGTTAGCAGCTGAGCACTAACCACTGTGCAACCAGGGCTCCTAAGTCTCATATTAAAATCAAACCAAACCCATTGCCGTGTAGTCTATTCCAACTCACGGTGACCCTATAGGAGAAAGTAGAACTGACCTATAGGGTTTCCAAGGCTGTAATCTTTACAGGAGCAGATGGCCACATTTTTCTCTGGCAGAGTGGCTGGTGCTTTTGAACTGCTGAGCTTTCAGTTAGCAGCCAAGTCCTTAACCACTGCAGCCACCGGGTCTCCAGCCTCACATTAAGCATGCTGAGTCAAGTTGTACTAAAGTCTATGCGATGATAAGCAAAATGAAGACCAATTGTTTGGCTCTAATAAAGTTCCATTTTCTTTGAAATAGTCATGACTTGTACATAAACAAGAATAATAATTTCCAAATCTTCTTTTATAAGATTATCAAGATTTCAAATCCAATGATTTATCTAGTAAGAAATATTTGCCCTTGAAATGTGCTGTCATTGAGGACTGAGGAAATACGTGTTTACTAGGACAGTTACTTTATTGTTAATGGCACAAAGAGAGCAACCTGAAATTGACTGAAAGCTATTTTTAGAACAAAAATCATACAATTAATTCATTTTCACTTTATCTGATGATTTTTTAACCGACAAATCTCTGTAAAACAGCTTTTATTGGAGGGAGAAAAAAAACTTCTTTCTATTATTGAAAAAAATTAGCAAACAATTGTAGATAGGCTTTAAAGTTTATATCTATGATGTATATTTTATAACAAGTCAACACCATAGGGAAAATAAAGAGATACTGATTTTCCCTTTTATTTATTTGTATATTTCTTCCTATATCTTTATTTTCAAAAGTCATAGAGAACAAAGTTACCAGTTCTATAGATTAAGAAGAACCTTTTAAAATATGTGTGATCAGAAGTTCAACAGACTCTGAATTCATTTTAACACAAAAAATATTTGTGGATTGACAACAACATGAAGGAACCCTGGTGGTGCAGTGGTTAAGAGCTCAGCTGCTAAACCAAAAAGTCGACAGTTGGAATCCACCAGCTGCTTCTTGGAAACCCTATGGGGTAGTTCTACTCCGTCCTGTAGGGTCTCTATGAGTTGGAATTGACTCAACAGCAGCAGGGTTTTAACAATCTGAAACATAAGATTATATCAAGCACTGTGGAAAGTACAAAGATAATAAGGTATCATCCTTTGTCATTGCAATGGCTATAATCTAATTAAATAAACTGAAACAATAGCTGAAATAGAAAATGAAAGACAGGAAGTATCACTATATAATTAATTTTAAAGTGTAATAATTTTAACAATATCAGCAATAATATTACTCAACAATGATATGGTATTTGTTTTATGTCAGCTGCTGTTCTAAATGCTTTATACTGTCACAACAAGATTATGATATAGGAAATCTTATTATCCCCATTGTACAAATAAAATAAAAAACCAGAGGCAAAAAGTGGGTCACTGAGACTACACAGCTAGCAAGAGTTGCAGCTATGATTCACATCCACTCATTCTGTTTCTACAATCTGCTTTCTTGGCCATTGCCTTGCACTGCCTCTCTACTCTTTAACTCTTGGCACCAGGTGCCAAACTAGGAAATTTTTAATCCTCACACAGATCTGGAACCCACCAAATACAATACAAATATCAAAAAAGATAAGAACAAAGAAAGAGACTTATTACCAAACCACCAACTATGAAAAATGTTTTTCAATTTTGTGAACTTTGGGCCAAATGAGGAGGATGTTGGAAAAATATTAGATGGTATTGATATGGAGTAGGGGAGACATTGCTAGGTTTTCCCCTGTCTAATACTGACGCTAAGAGTTGTAATCGACTTGACAGCAACAGTTTTTTTTAAATAGCTACCCCGACCTCATTTAAGGGACAGTTTTCATCAAAATTAAGTGAAAAGTCTGAGGGATACTCCTTACTTGGAAAAATGAATCTAAGGGAATAGGTGGATCATGGGGGACACAAAGACCATCCTTGAAAGGACCAAGTTTCAGCTGCAGCCTCCTGATCCAAGAAAAGGTTGCCAGGAGGAGCTAGGATAAAGGAACAAAGGAAGTCACGAACACCCAGGCAGTTGCTATTGAGAATCAGGTGAGCAGAAATAAGCACAACAAGGAGAATCTGGCTCGTGGTGATTTACCTGCTGATTTTTTTTTTCTGAATGAGAAAATGCCAATAATTATAGGAAATTTGTTCAGAAATGATTTTACACCAGATTTACACATTGAAATTGCTGATTGCCCTGGCCTACTTCCATATCCCATTTCAGAAATGAGGAATAAACAGAAAGGAAGCAACATGGGGCTTATGCAGAAGTACATTTTTTAAAATAGAAAAAGAATGCAACAACCAAGAATGACCTCCCCCATGGTCAACTCTATCAAATCCTTCTGAGAAATTGTGACAACATGTCTTATTTTTTTCTTTTTAAATAGTTATTACTGCTCCCAAATGGACACACTATTAAGACCAAAGGAAGAAGCAGTATCTTTCAAATATCCAAAAAGCTGTTGCTGTCAAGTCGATTCTGACTCATAGTGACCCTATGGGACAGAGTACAACTGCCCCATAGAGTTTCCAATAAGCAACCATAAAAAGCCCCTGGTTTTCCTGACTGTGGTCTAGAAAACCCCAAACTGAAAAATTCTCTTAGTGGTCCCAGAAGCTACCATAAAACCACTCAAAGGACATTGAATCATTGAATATATCATTCAAGAAAAAATATCAAAAATTTGGTGTTATTTCCTATGGAGAAGAATTACATACAGGGCATTTTTTTAAAGGTCATTTAGTATACTTGAGAGTTCATAAGTTTATTTTTTTCTATCGGGTCTAATTTTTTATTCCTATGCTTTTACAACTTCTCTATGCCATAATCTTACTTTTGTATGCACAAAGTAACATATGCAGGTTACTGCGCAATGGGTGGAAGCAAGTCCCTTTTTATTCATGGTTTTCAAAAGCAAAGAGGATACAAGGTATTTGGCTAGGCCGCAGTTCTTGTTTTTCATTTCCACTTCACCTTAGTTTTATTCATGAGATGCCAGGCTTTTAAATTTTTTCATTTCAAAGTGAATTCTGTTTTTTTTTAATTCATCCTTAGGATTCAAAAAGCGCCAACACTAACGATTTCTGTACATTGCAAATGGAGCTTTATGACGAAGAGCAAATGTTTTCAGCCAGGCACGTTTTAAATGTGAGTGAATTCTGACCAACAGCCAGTGTGTTTACAAATGTTTCCACTGGGGGAGCTCCTGCATTGAGGATAGAATAATGGTTGAAAGGATTATCGCAACAACAATATCTTTCTCACTGAACTGTTGTGAGAGTTGAGTGTGATAATTTATATCAGGTAGTTAGAATGATGACTGGCATGCAAATGTTAGTTAATATCATCATTAGGATGCTTCAGTAAAGATTATTTTTGGAATAATTTGACAGGTGAATTGGTACTAACCATTAACAGAATAGATAAAATTAATTTCAAGGCATATATGCAAGGAGCCCTGCTGACATAATGGTTAAGCTCTGGGCTAATAACCTAAAGGTTGGCTATTAGAACCCACCAGTGACTCTGCTGGAGAGAAGACCTGATGATCTGCTCCTGTAAAGATTACAGCCTAGAAAACCCTATGGGACAGTTCTACTCTGTCACATAGGGTCTCTATGAGTTGAAATTGACTCAACGGCACACAACAATAACAGATATGTATGCATTATATATACCATAGTCCAAGGCCTATTCTCTTCAAAAAATATGAAGAAACTGAAGACGTCATGAAACAGTTAATGCTTCAACCTGCCTACTTTCTAGATTAAGTAGTTGGGAAAACAGTCCTCTAGCAAATGGACTTTTAGTTACTTTAGTGAATGTTAAATCAGTGTTTTTCAACAAAAAGAATAAAACAAAACCAAAAAAAACCAGTTCCTCAATTTTGGAAAATTTCTTAATTCTATATTGACATTTCTCTTAATTGGGTCAATTAGTATTTTCCTTTAGCGTACTAGATGTTATTTAAAAAATTGTTTGAGGATTCAAAGTTTAAAAAGTGAGATATTTTTTTCTTTTCTTCAGTTTACTATCTAGCCAAAATCAAAGACCATGAACACTTAAATATAACTGACTATGTAAGCAGGTGGATATGTGAATCTGGAGTTCAAAAGAGAATGTAATATAAATGTAACCTGTGTTGGAATAATTTGACAGGTGAACTGGTACTAACCATTAATAGAATAGATAAAATTGTCTAGGGAAAGAATAAATTTCAAAAGAAAAAAGTTTACAACAGAGTCCTAAGGAACTTTAATACTTAATATGTGTGTTAAGGAAGATACATTGTCAAAGGAAAAGGCAAAGAAGCAGCCAGAAAAGGTATAGGGAAACTAAGTGAATGAGGAAAGGTATGGTTAAACTAAGTGCATGTGGGCTGACGGAAGCCAAGCCAAGACTGAAATTTAAAATGAAAGTGTCAACTATGTTGAATGTAAAGTAGTTGAGAACTGAGAAAGTCCCCTGGAACTCTTTAGTGACTCTAATTAGAATAAAACCAAACCAAACTTGTTGCCGTGGGGTCGAACAGTATTGTTTAAATAATGGGGTGGAATCTAGCTTAGGGTTATTGACTAAGGGGTTAAGGAAATGAAACCCATGAAAGTATATCTTTTTTCTTTTTTCCCATGAAACTTGTGTACGATAGGGAGGAAAGGATTGAGAAAGAGCTATTATTTTAACTCTTGAATATGTTTATGGCTTCTAGAAAGACAATCAATTGTAAAAAAAAAAAAAAATTCTGAGAATTCAACAGATGGTGGTATCTAGGGTATAACTGATCTAAGATAGGAGGAGTAGTTCTAGATTTTAATGAGTGAAAACAAGACAAGGAGTGCTTCAGATATAGACAGACTTGAAAATTTGGTGATGAGAAATTGGTAGAGTACTCATCTGATGGTGTATTTTATTTCCTAAGCAGAAGCATGACCATATGTTGAATGAGCAAGCCAGAGTCTTAAGGACAATTAGAGGTTAGAAGAAAGATTAAACTTACAAATAGATTGAAGAGAGTAGGAGCATAATCTGTTTAGAGAAATATAAAGCAGTGCAAACTGTAATGATGACTCAATTAAGGCCAGCCATAGGACTTTTAGTACAATCATCCTGGTTGTATCATTTTTTGCCAGTAGCTTGGGTACAGACAGTGAGAAGGCAGAGAGTAACTTCCAATCAGAAATGAAGTTCTGCCAAATAAATATTATAGGACAAGAAGGCAAAGGAGTTGAAAGGAGTATCATGAGATTGATAGGCAATAATTTGTCCAATACATTTTATTTTGTGTGACTTCCATTTCTCCTACTAGGCATAAGGTATACACAGAAGACTTAGACAGTATCCCCTCCCTTAAAAGAGCCCTGGTGGTGCAGAGGTTAAAGCACTCAGCTGCTAATCGAAAGCTCGGTAGTTCGAACCCACCAGCCATTCCAAGGGAGAAAGATGTGGCAATCTGCTTCCATAAAGATTACAGCCTTGTAAATCCTATGGGGCAGTTATACACTGCCCGATAGGGTCACTGTGAGTTGGAATCAACTAGATGGCAATGAGTTTGGTTTGGTTTCGGTCCCCTCCCTTAGCTATTACCACATTCAAGTTTATTAGGCAGATACTAAAAGAATTAATTATAACACAAAGGAGCAAGTACTGTCATTAAAATATGCATAAAATACATGGCCAACACAGAAGAGGTTCTCCTAACCCAATATAGTGCTGAAGTGTGGAATCAGGTTCTGGTTCCCTGGACATGACCCTGAGATTGTGATTGAGGTAAAAGTGGTTTATTAAAGAAATAATTCCAGGAGAAACTAGAAATAGAGCAAGCAGAGAAAGAGAGGAAAGGAGAAAGAGTCATGGAAGGGTGTGATTTCGGGCAAAATTCTAGACTTAGCCTGATGGAGGCAGTGGAGAGGGATGGATTCTAGAGTAGCACTGACCATAGAAATACAATGTGAACTCTTAATGTAATTTTACATGTTCTAGTGGCCACAATAAAAAAGGTAAAAAGAAATGGAAAATTAATTTGAATATTATATTTTAATCAAATATGTGCAAAATATTATTTCAATATGTGATCCAAAAAATTATCAATGTGATATTTTACATTGTTTTTTATAATGTCTTTGAAATCTGATCTGTATTTTACTCTTAAACCATGCCACAACTTGAATTCCATATCAAGTTCTCAATAGTCATTTGTGGCTAGTGCTCCCATAGTGGACAGTACATCACCAGAATATTAATTCCCCCTTAGAATCTGTCTCACCTGGAGGGCAGGGAGCTGGCCTTTCACATCCCAGCAGCAGTAAGTTATTGGCTATCAATGATATAAGATCCCAGGCATCTTCAGCTCCCTATACAGCTCATACCAGCATTCCAAAGAAAGTTGAAGTGCCATGAGAAGCAGAACACACAGAAGTTGTGAGATCCATGTAAAGAACTAGAAATCTGAGTGATGCAAAAAATGTCTACCACAGGAGGTCTTCAGGAAAGTCTTTCTAGATGTTTGAAATGAGTCTCTTGAGAAAAAGTGGATAGAAGGCAGAGAGGAAAGAACTATTTATAGACAGAGAACACATGCAAAAAAATCACTGAGGCATGATCAATCCAGAGGCCTTCAAATATTTCAGTATAGGTGAAGGTGAAATTGTGAGGGACTTTGAGTAGGGTTCATGCAGAAAGAATATGATAATCCAAAGATCAAATTCTGGAAAACATCAGTTTAGAGAAGAAATGTTCAAAAGACCTCCCTAAAAACACAGAAATGTGATGAAATGAGTTATTCAAAATCATTAATTGATTTTTCTATCAGAAAGTCACTGAAATAGAGATTCTGTATAGATAAACATGTTTTAAGTATTTATTTAGCTTTTATCAGTGGAACTCAAATGAAATTGAATAAAATAAAATTCCAGGTTTATGACACACTCTCATGATTGATCCATGCTTGCTTATGTATTTTCTTGTTATTCATTCATCCATTCATTCATTTAAAACATAATCTAATGCTCAGAATAGGGAAGATAATCTCTGTCTTATTATATATATAGTCCCCTCATCCTACCTATCCTCCCACCAATAGTAAGCATTAGTTTGAGTCTGTGTTCATCCACTGATTTACTATTTGTATAGAATTATTATATGTACATAACACATAAAAATATAATAATACTGTATGTATTCCTGAAATAATACCATATGTATTAATGGAAAGTATAGGTATATATAAAAAAATTGAAGACAGTGTTTATACTTATAAATTATTTTAGTCATTTTTAAATATAGAATTTTAAATTTATAAACATAAATCTTTTTTTTGTTTTTCCCCACTAACTAGGATCTCTAGTACAATGTAAAACAGAAGTACTGGCAGCAGACATTTTTTCCATTCTTTCCAATCTTAGGGGGAAGCGTTCAATATTTCACTATTAAGTATAATATCAAAGTCAAATTTTTGTATCAGGGATGTACTAGCTTCATAAAATGAATTGGGAAGTCTCTTTCCTTCACTGTTTTCTAAAGTTTGTTTAGGATTAGCATAATTTTTAAATGTTTGATAGAATTTTCAGTAAAGACATCTGGGCCTGGATATTTCCTTGTGGAAAAAATTTTAATTACAAATTCAATTTTTAAAATAGATATAGGTCTACTCATAGTTTCTATTTCTTCCTGTCATAAATTATGCAATTTATTTCAACTACTATACTTTTCATGTCTAATATTTCTATTTTATTCATGATTTCTTATTCGTGTTTTAGATTGGCAACATTTTCCCTTATCACTTTTAGTACATTTTTAAAGCTAATTTTAAATTCTTAGCTAGGACTGCTCTAATATATATGCTTCTGATAGAATCTACAAATCAGCTCTTTTGTGCTGCTTTTGATAAAATTGTGCTCATTAAATGTCTTTTGAATTTTTTTGGCCTATTAATTCATTTTTCTTCAGGGGCTGTTAGCTACTCGGACAGGCACTGTGTAAGAGTAAAAAAACACATTGCCATCGAGTAGATTCTGACTCATAGCAATGAGTATGTAAGTATGTAAGTTAAAATACATGTTAACCTTTGTAAGATTTTCCTTAATTTTTTCAATATCCAAATTCAAATAAAAGCTTTAAACTTATAAAATTTACATCTTAACTATCTCCCTCCCCAAAGATCCATCTTACAATGACTGAAAACTGAGATAGGAAATTGAAAAACTCCTGGGGTGGCAGGCCTTTTGAACTTGGTGGCTCATGGTGGCTTTGGCCTGAGGCAGGAGAAGCCCAGCATGGCCATGTGAGGATAAAGTAAGAAAAACATCCAGTTCCATTTCTTGCTTCTCCCCAGCCATTGACTTAAGACAACCAAGGCTTGTTCTCATGCATTAGACTACTCAGAGCTTTTGTTCAGCTGTCCTTAGGAATAAATCAGGACACTGCAGAAACTTTGTGTTTGAGAGAATCTGAGGAAAACAAGTGGAAAATAACTAGGGCAGTTGCTTCTCCACTTCTTGCCCTCCAAACACCCAGGCCTGGTAAATTATCATCTAAAAGGATTATCTCTTTCCTCAGGTGTGAAGAGATGTTGCAAAGCATAAAGCCCTGACCTGAGGACTTGTTTGGTACCATAAAGAGTGCCTGATGGTGGTTTTATGGAACCAAGCGTACTCTAACAATAAGATTCATCCATTGCCCACCCACCAGCCGCTCCTTGGAAACCCTATGAGGCAGTTCTACTCTGCCCTATAAGATCGCTATGAGTCGGAATCAACTCAAAGGCAATGGGTTTTTAACCCATGGTAGCTGTGAATGTAATCTTGTTTGGAAATAGGGTCTTTGAAGATGTTATCAGTTAACATGAAGTCATACTGGAGTAGTCTAGATCCTAATCCAATATGACTGGTGTCCTTATAAAAGAGAACAGACACAGAGAGATACAGGAAAGACAGCCCTGTGAGGGTGCATCTACACACTAAGAAATGCCTGGGGCTACCAGAAGCTGAGCAAAACAAGAAAGGAACTTCCCTATGGCCTTTGGAGACAACATGGCCCTGTGAACACCCTGAATTTGGACTTTTAACCTCCAGAACTGTGAGACAATAAATTTTTGTTCTTATATGCCACTTAGTGTGTGGTATTTTGTTATGGCAGCCCTGGGAAACCAATATGGAGACTCTGTTAGCTAGTTAATCCACCACTACTTAAGAAGGGAATGAAGCAAGGATTTAGCAGCTATACTGTAAAAAAATGATAAGCAATAATCATGAAGGCTTTATCATCATTTGGCAATCCTTGCCTGAGTTAATACAGTCAATTCTCATTATCCGCAGTAGTTATATTCTATACTGTTGCCACGAATACTGAATTAGCAAATACTGAACCTTTGTTTCTAGGAGATTATCTTGGTTATCTAGGGCTGCCATAACAAAAATACCACAAGTGGATGGCTTTAACAAAGAGAAATTTATTCTCTCACAGTCTAGGAGGCTAAAAGTCCAAATTCAGGGCACAAGCTCCAGGGGAAATCTTTCTCTCCCTGTCGGCTCCGGAGGAAGGTCCTTGTCATCAATCTTCCCTTGGTCTAGGAGACTCTCTGTGCAGGAACCCCAGGTCCAAAGGACGTGCTCTGGTCCTGGCACTGCTTTCTTGATGTTATGAGGTCCCTATGTCTCTCTGCTTGCTTCTCTCTTTTATATTTCAAAAGAGATTGGCTTAAGAAAATCTAATCTTGCAGATTGAGTCCCACCTCATTAACATAACTGCCACTAATCCTGCCTCATTAACATTATAGAGATAGGATTTACAGCACATATGAAAATCACATCAGATCACAAAATGGTGGACAATCACACAAACCCAGAAATCATGGCCCAGCCAAATTGATACACAAATTTTTGGGGACCCAATTCAATCCATGACAGAGATATAGAGGGTTCGATTCCTGTAAGACTCTGATCACAACGTATTTGTCAACCAATCAATATATAATCTTGTTTTATGTATGTTTCTGCTTAAAGTCCCCTTATTTAGTGTATACAGTTGATTCGTTGACATTGAACTCACGGCCAGCAACACTATAACTCATGTCTGAAAGAAATTTATCTAACACATGTATTTTCTCCATAAGGCACATCACAGCCTTCTTGCCTTTAGGAAAACTGGACAGTACTTTAGCACTACACTTGGGGGTCTTTTTAATCAGCAAAATTATCAATAAAAAGCAAAAAAATGTGAAAAACGTGACACTAAATAGACCGCAAAAAAGCCACTTGTTTACACTATGAGAGCTGATACAAGAAGATAGAGTGTCACCTTGTTTGACCTCAACTGGGAATGTACATGTCAATAAACTCAAATTTTTGAACACTCTGTGCATGTCCAAGAATGACCACAATAGTGCCATGGATATTGATTTGGGGGTTACAAATGAATTTTAGTGAGTAAAAAACCCTATATGTAGTTCTGTTCCAACACACATGGTATTGTCATGAGTTGGAACTGACTGAATGGCAACTGGTTTTTATTTTTTTATGGGCATGTAAATTCTTTTTCAATAGCTGTTTTAACTAGGGCAAATCATTTAATCTAAGCCTCAATTTCCTCATCTATAAAATGAAGTTTAAAAACCAGTTGTCATCAAGCTGATTCCAGCTTATGGCGATTCTATATGTGTCAGAGTAGAACTTTTCTCCATAGGGTTTTCAATGACTGATTTTCTAGATTACCAGTCCTTTCTTCTGAGGTGCCTCTGTTGTCATTTGCTGTTAAATTGATTCCGATTCATAGCAACTCTATAGGACAGAGTAGAACTACCTCATAAGGTTTCCAAGGCTGTAATATATACGGACACAGACTGCTACATCTTTCGTCCATGAAGTGGCCAGTGAATTCTAACAGCTGACCTTTCAGTTAGCAGCTGAGTGCTTAACCACTTCAACACCAGGGCTCCCTACAGTGGAGATGATACTACCTATAGAGAGCCCCAGTTGGAACCCACCAGCTGCTCCACGATGTGGCAGTCTGCTTCCATAAATATGTCAGCCTTGGAAACCCTATGGGGCAGTTCTACTCTGTCCTATAGGATTGCTATGAGTTGAAATCAACTGGCAACAGTTTACCACTTATATCACAAAACTAAACTGAGAATTAAAAGGATCAATACACTTTACATTTCATAGATGTGCATATGCCACCTTTATGCATTTTTACATACCCAGTCCATCAAACTAAAAGCATTTTGTTACTTTCAAATTTTCATCTTTTTTCCAGCTTGATTTTCAGGAGTGTTTAATTTCTCCAGGATGCTCATTATTCAATTGAAAGTACAGCATATCATTTAATATATCATTTCATCCCAAGTGGCCTGTTTGCAGTTGCTGTGTACTTTTGGCACAAGTGCACAGAGCTCTCCACTATAAATGTCACCTATGATAGATACTATTGGCTATCAGGCCACTAGCAACTCTGGCCCATGGAGTAGGTCAGCAGACAATTTTGCAGAGTGTCTGAGCAATCTACAGGAAGAACTTACTCAGCAGCAACACCAATTGCTTTTACTTAAAATTTAATTTGTATGGTGAGTGCTAAAAGCAAGTTTTTCCTCTTACCACCACATCAACAGCTTCCAAGAAGAAACTTCAAAGGCATAAACAAAAGGGAGATGAAGAGTCAGGAACATAATGGAAAACAGACAGTTTGGATGTGAAAGGCCAATTTCTTCTTTAACTTCCGTGACTGTCTGAGGCAGTCTGTGTACAAGTTTGACTGTGGGAGTGAATGTGTCATAAGTTCTCTATCTTTTACCTTTGAAAACTACTTTTTTCCTTAAAAATGACAATAAATATCTATACTAAAAGCACAAGGAATACAGAACAAACAGCCAAGTTTAAAGACTAATTTAACTATTAAATCTATAAATCAGAAGGCTCTTTGACTAATGTTCACAAGGAATGAGATGTGCTTTTTACTCAGAGCTTAAAAAGATGTAATTGAGCAGTGTAAAATCATTAGGGGGACATGTCTGGAGTGTTGGGCAGGATAAAAGGATAAAATTGATCCAGGAATGGGGCAGGTTATTGAAGTAAGACAGTCAATAAAAGTGTCTTCTTTGTGATCTTAGCAATAACTTTAAGTGTGGTTCACAAACACCGTAGTGGATTCTCACAGTCAAGTCTGCCCGAATGTATTCTTTTTTAAAAGTTTGTTTTGCTACTACAGGGTTTAGCCTGTATTGTAAGGGGCTCCAAATAAGAAGTTATAAGAATATTTATTCCATCTTCTCATAACCCTTCCCAACAAATGGGAAGTTCTCTTTATAATCCAAGTATTAGCATTTAGGTGGAGCAGAATGATATAAATTAAACTACAAAACTTCAATTTCCTAAGTCACTTTCTAAAATCCAAGATGTTCCACTGTTTTCCCGGGTCCAGGACTTACATTCTAAAACAGGAAACTGGTTTTATTAATACAGTACACATACTGCAACCATCCCAATGTCTGAAAGAGACAGTGCCATTTAATAAGTGTCTGTTGAATTTATTAGTTATCTTACAATATATCCGTTACTGTCAAGTCAATTCCAACTCATAGCGACCCTATAGTACAGAATAGAACTGCCCTATAGGGTTTCCAAGTAGCGGCTGGTGGATTCTAACTGCTGACCTTTTGTTAGCAGCCATAGCTCTTAACCATTGAGTCTGTATTTCTGTTTAAACTGTTGGAAAATCTTTTGCCTACAATTTGTATATAGGCAAAGAATTATTTCATTGTTTAAATGAAGATTTTATTGTATGTGGTAATAGTGTCTGTTCAATGTTCAGAAAAAAACTGAAGGCATTATTTTCAAATAAAATTGCCTAATTTTTATATAAGCATTTTGTTAAATTTAAAAGAGCACTTTGTGAGGTTTTTATTTTTTTGATTTTTATTTCTTCAAAAAGTAGAAACCCAAAAATCATACTTAGAATGTTGATTGTAGGTAATAAAGTAAAAAGTACTTCATTTATAGAGGACTTTTTTTTTTAAGTTTTTTTTTCGATTTATTAGTTAGTATCTATGTTCTTTCCTCAATATAAGCTTTACAGGTCACATCTACATTAATGTTGATTCTATTTATGCTGCAAAATATTGCATAGGTTTTCCAACCTCCTTTTAAAATTAGTCTAATAAAACTGATTAAGTGATTACCTTGAAATCTATTGGAACTGATTCATGACTTGAAACATAATTTCTACATTAATTTCACATTACTACATTAAAGCTCTGATTAGCTGAATATCGGAGGGGACATAGAATATATTAGATAAGCCAGAAAAAACACTTTGATTTCAATCTCTGTTATTAAAAATTATTCTTAAATGTAGTCTAGTTTCAGCTTTAGGCAGTACTTGAAATGAACTGAAAATAATCTATTTCTCCATTTCTCAGTGCCTTGGGTGCTTTTTTTCCTGGATATAATTAACAATGAACATTGAATAATACTATAGTTGCATAAGATAAAATTATTAAATTGAGTGTGTATTGACACTGAGAAGTTGCTTTAAAAATATTTTATTACTGATAGAAACAAATTATCCTATTTGAAGCTGAGCCTTTAGCCACAGTCTCTTCAACTGCATACAGACCTGGGTGACTGAGTGGTAGCAGGATGGAGGAGGTGATTATCATGGTGAGATTCAGAGAAATTATAGGATATGTGTCTCTTGGTTGCCTAAAGGTGCTAGAACAGAGAAAAACAAGGAGACCAAAACTAGCTAAGAAAAGACCTAGACAAAACTGAGGCTCCCAAGAGAAGCAGATAAGATGGTTAGCTCTTCTCTATTTGCTCCTTAGCAGCTTTCCAATTCTAAAGGGATCAAAATTCCTCCTCATCAGACAGAGAGTCTATCATAGTTGGAATATTGTTGTTAGGTGTCATGGAGTCGATTTTTGACTCATAGCGACCCCATGTGATACAGCAGAACTGCCACATAGGGTTTTCTAGGCTATAATCTTTATGGGAGCAGATCAGCAGGTCTTTGTCCAGTGGCGCCACTGGGTTGGTTCGAACCACCAGTCTTTCCATTAGCAGCTGCTGAGTGCTTAACCTTCGAGTCACCAGGACTCCTTACAGTTAGAATAGGGGATGCTTATTTAATGGTTTTGCAACAAGACCCCTAATTTTGAAGACAGTCATTGGTAGGTTTCTGAGGTACAGTGACTTGCAGTAATCTGTTCAGTGATTTAGTAATCCATGGCTTGTGGTTTCCAAGCCCCTTTACTTTTGAAATATTTTCACGTTTGCAGTTATTTCATTAATGATCTGTACTCATTTGTAAAGGTCTGTCTTCTCCAGACTTAGCTTCAAGGTTTTGGGAGGCTGACAGTGTCAGTTTTGTCTACCTCTCCCTCTCAGTGTTTAGCATAGTGCCTAGCTTATTCCAAAAACAAACCAAGCCAGTTGCCTTCAAGTCGACTCTGACTCATGGCAATCCCATGTGCAGTAGAGTTTTTGATGGCTGATTTTTGGAAGTAGATCACCAATCCTTTCTTTCTAGGCACCTCTGGGTGGACTTGAACCTCTAACCTTTTGGTTGGCAGCTGAGTGCATTAACGATTTGCTTCACCCAGGGACTCCTATTCAGTCTATAACCGACCCATTGCCATCAAGTCAATTCTGACTTATTGTGAACTTATAGGACAGAGTAGAATTGCCCCATAGGGTTTCCAAGGAGCAGCTGGTGGACTCGAACGGCTGACCTTTTGGTTAGCAGCCAAGCTTTTAACCACTGTGCCACCAGGGCTCCTTCCAGCCTATACAAGTTATTTAATAAATGTTATTGGCTGAAGGAAAGGAAGACTGACTGACTCCAAGAACTTCACTCTGCCAGATTTGGTGTTAGAGCAGCTTGGGATGGTATTTCTAAATCCTGAAAGAATCATGCCCAGGGCAGGAATTCCCCTACTTTCAGATTCCCCTAATAGAAAGTATAAAATACTTTCTTATTATTATATTATTTCACTAAGAATGAATTGTAGATTAAAAACAAAATTCATTTTATTCAGTTGACTGCTGATTAACTGAAGTTTTGCTGAATTGCTGCAGTCCTATCTATAAAATTGAAGGTATCTTAAAATTCAGTGATAATGTTAATTATTCATACTTATTGAGCACTCCCTATATTCTAGGCACTATTAAAGTACTTAACATGCATTATCTCATTTACATGTGCCACATCAATGCACTTAGAACTCATCATATAAAAGAAGTGAATGAGAAAGAATGGAAACAGATTACATACATATTACTCTTCAGTGGGTTCACAGTGCCTGGAAAGCTGTTGCAGGCGTTATGAAAAATAAAACAATGTTATAAAACCACTGATCGTGAACACATAGAGTTTCCGATATATGGTACAAAATGTTTCTTTGCTCCTCCCATCGAATCACTTTTCTGTCTACAGAATCATCTTTGAAAGTGTATCTAGGAATCTCTTACATTGTCTCAATCCCTATTGACTACTCCTGCTACATTCACCTAAATCTAATCCTACAGCCACTCCTGTCTCCTTTCTAGAAAAAAAAAAAAAAAAGTGATTTGGCTGAGCAAGAGGGGGAGAATATTGGAATGGCAAAGTCCTCTCATTAGAGCAAGACAAGCACTTGTTGATCTTGTTAATAATGACTCCTTTTTGATGCATTACTATCCCAAAAGCTTCTCCCTAATTCTTATGAAAGAACTCATTTCCAAGAGGGGGAAGAAAGAAAGAAAAGAAGAGAATGAGAGTAAAAGAAAAAAAAAAATTCCCTATCCTATCAGGTCCATTATGTAATCCTTAAAACCTTTTCGTTACCACATTTTTTCTCCTTGATTCTTTTTTTTTTTTTTTTTTGATTACTTATGTTTTCAGTATTGGAATACAGGCTTACTAATTGAATGTGTTTAAATTTTTGGTTGTTAATATGGATTTTGAGACATACGATTTGGTAAAATAAGCCACCAATGAGGGGAGTGGAACTGTGGCACCACCCATCTATGGTATGACAATATACCAATGAGAGATATGTAAATAATTTATTGCAGATGCCTTTCTATCAGATTACATGGGAACCTCTGGTTTTCTAAATATGACTCAGAAAAACCAAAACAAACCATCAGGGCTCCTAACTATCACATGGGACAGCTATAATTATGCTTGCAAGCCTTATCTCACAGAAATAAAGGAAATGAAAGGGGAAAAAAAGGCAAAATTTACAAAACTAAAAGTCCAGGAAGCATCGCCTAATAGAATGCTCAACCTACCCAACAATGAGGCTCCAACTCCAGTTTGCCGAGCTTCAGGCATTTCGAAAAGGGACCCACCTTGACACTAAATGCATTAGAACCTTAGAACCTTACCTCCAAGGTCCAGAGGCATAAAAAGTGGCTAGTATACCATTAACCCAATGGTAACAAAAGAGTTATGGGAATCATAGTGTCATGGATTGAATTGTGTCCCCCCAAAAATGTGTGCGTGTATCAATTTGGCTAGGCCATGAGTCCCAGAATTGTGTGGTTGGCCTCCATTTTGTGATTGTAATTTTATGTTAAAGAGGATTAGGGTGGGATTGTAACACCACCTTTACCCAGGTCACATCCCTGATCCAATGTAAAGGGAGTTTCCCTAGGGTGTGGCCTACACCAACTTATACCTTACAAGAGACAAAAGGAAAGGGAAGCGAGCAGAGAATTGGGGACCTCATACCACCAAAAAAGCAGTTCCAGGAGCAGAGCATGTCCTTTGGACCCCAAGTTCCTGCATGGAGAAGCTCCTAGTCTGAGAGAACATTGATGAGAAGGCCACCAGAGAGAGAAAGCCTTTCCATGGAGATGATGCCCTGAATTTGGATTTTTAGCCTACTTTACTCTGAAGAAATAAATTTCTCTTTGTTAAAGCTATCCACTCGTGGTATTTCTGTTGTAGCAGCACTAGATGACTAAGACACATAGGGAGTGGATAAAATCTTAGCGATTTGAAGAGAACTTTAATGAGCTTCTTGGTTTTTCTTAAGAAAGTGTGCATTGTTACTTCTGGAAAAGTAGACATAAACTAAAATGCATGTTTCTGTAAACTATCTCACACACAACTGGTATATGAGGGATGATGTCAGTAAAACGTGAAGTTGCTAAAGAGCATTTGTAATTTTTTTCCCCCAGTTTTTAATTCTTCATTCACCAAATAACAGCAGTTGAATGCAAAGCAAACTAATACAAGCAGCAGCAAAAAACGGAATTATCCTGTGTGCCTAGTTACCACAAGTTCTTCCTCTTGGTTTATGTATTAGAAGTTATCCCAAAATTAATGGCTTAAAACAACAAACTTTTTTCTTTCTTTCTTTGAACAGTTTCTCAGCTTAGCTGGGTCCTCTGGCTCAGGGTCTCTCACAGGGCTGCAATTAAGGCAACTGTGGTCATCTAAAGGCTTACTCCCATGGCTATTTGCAGGTTTCAGTTCCTCATGGGTTTAGCCAGAGGGCTTTGGTTCCTTGCTGGCTGTTGGCCATTGTGGCCACTCCCCAGGGCAGCTCACATCATAACCAACCAGTTGCTCTTGAGTCATCTCTGACTCAAGGCAACCCTATGTGATTCAGAATAGAACTGTGCTCCGTAGTGTTTTCAGTGGCCAAGATTTCAGAAGTAGATCAGTAGGTTTTCTTCCAACGCACCTCTGGGTGGACTTGATCCACTAACCTCTCAGTGAGCAGTCAAGTTCATTAACCACTTGCACCACCAAGGCATGCCAGCTCCCAACATAGCAGTAAGTAAACAAGGGAACAAAAGAGAACAAAATGGACACTAATTTCAGAAGTCACATCCTATCACTTATGCTGTATCCTATTTATTAGAAATGTAGCACTGGTGGCACAGTTGTTACGCATTCTGCTCCTAACCAAACGCTCAGTGGTTTGAACACAGCAGCCAGTCCATGAGAGAAAGATGTGGCACTCTGCTTCTGTAAAGATTACAGCCTTGGAAACTATATGGGAAAGTTTTATTCTGTCCTGTAGAGTCACTATTGACTCAATGACAATGGGTATTCATTAGAGGCAAGTCACTATGTCCAGCCCACACTAAAGAAGATGGGATTACCCAAGAATATGAATATAAGGAGATGAGGTCATTGGAAGCCATTTTCGAGCCTGCTTACCTCAGCATATGAAGAGATTCTCCCAGAAATTTACACATTTTGACCTTACTACATAACATAGCCTTGCAGATTCCTTCCTTACATTATTACTGTCTAGTAATTTCACCTCTTTTTACTTTTAAAATGTTTTATATAGTGTAATACAGTGATTCTCTAACTTTAAATTACATTACAGTCACCTGGAAAGCTTAATGAAACAGTGTGCTGGGTCCAGCCCACAGCTTCTGACTCATTAGGCCTGGGATGGACCTAAGAATTTGTGTTCTAACAAGTTTCCCATGATGTTAATGCTGTTGGACCAGCGTTATAGTATTTCCTTACTCATTAGGAATCTGTCATGTTTTTTTAACTTTGTTAATATTTTTAATTAGTAATGTTATTGTCTTTGTTTGGGCTCTGGTGACAAAAATTGAACAGATTTTGAATGGTTTATCCCGCACTATTTTTCCCACAAATCCTGATATTTTTAGTATCTAACTTTTCAGAAAGTGAGGTTTTTCAAGAATGCATATATTTCATTAGAGTATTATCATTTGTATCAGAACAGTGATGTACTGAAATATTTTCTGAAAAATCTATCATGTGGTGATGAGTAGGAATACGATAATAAAAGATCATGATTTTACTTCTAGCTCTGTAAAAGATTAAAGTGATTAATACAAGGAATGTCAGTGCCTGCTGTAATGATTCTAGTAAATACTTTTCTTTTTTTTTTTTTTTTTGCATTGAGGAAAACAAAGACTGAGACATAGCAAATGCTGTCTCCTTATTAGATCTTACAGACTTACATCTGCAATCACTTTGGAAAATTAAAATGCTGACAAGCTTTATTTAGGATATTTCCCTTCTTATTTTGTTATTATGTTTTATGTAAAAGGTACTTATAATCATTGTTGTTGTTAGGTTTCATAGAGTCAGTACAACAGAAGGAAACACTACTCGGTCCTGTACCATCCTCACAATTGTTGTTATGCTTGAGCCCACTGTTGCAGCCACTGTGTCAATCCATTTCATTAAGGGCCTGCCTCATTTTCGCTGACCGTCTACTTTACCAAGAATGCTGTCCTCCAGGGTTTGGTCCCTCCTGATAATATGTCCTAAGTATATAAGATAAAGTCTCACCATTCTTGCTGCCGAGGAGCATTCTGGCTGTATTTCTTCAAAGACAGATTTGTTTGTTCTTCTGGCAGTCCGTGGTATATTCAATATTCTTCACCAATACCATAATTCAAAGGCATTAATTCTTCTTTGATTTTCCTTATTCATTGTCCAGCTTTCGCATGCATATGAGGTGATTGAAAATTTGAAAATATCATGGCTTGGGTCAGGTGTACCTTAGTCCTCAAAGTGACATCTTTGTTTTTTAAGACTTTAAAGAGGTCTTTTGCAGCAGATTTGCTTAATGCAACATGTCATTTGATTTCTTGAATGCTGCTTCCATGGGCATTGATTGTGGATCCAAGTAAAATCCTTGAAATCCTTGACAATTTTAAACTTTTCGCCTTTTATCATGATGTTGCTTATTGGTTCAGTTGTGAGGATTTTGTTTTCTTTATCCATACTGATGCCTGTAAATGCTTCAAGTCATCTTTGCTTTCAGCAAGCAAGATTGTATAATCTACATGTCTCAGGTTGTTAATGAGTCTTCCACCAATCCTGATGCCATATTCTTCTTCATATAATCCAACTTCTCAGATTATTTGCTTAGCATACAGATTGAATAAGAATAGTGAAAGGCATGAAGAAATGTTCGTGATCATTAGCCATTAGAGAAATGTAGATCAAAACTACAATGAGATATCATCTCACCCCAACAA
>NW_004443945.1:30765192-30768967 GCF_000243295.1 Trichechus manatus latirostris
TGTGCTGTCACAGTATGGGGAGAGCAATTAGAGTCACATAACAATGCATGTATAAAGTTTTGTATGGCAAAAAATTTAAAAAAAAAGAATAGTGAAAGGACTTATAATCATTACTCATTAACATTCTTCAAAAACTTATTTATAGAATCTAACATTGGACGCCGAAGTGCAAAATTTGAAACTATTTTTTCTGGTTCTTTCTAAAAAAGTACTTTTAAGTTATGCCAACCCAGGCTTATACTGGTAGGTAACCAGCTACCAGGGAAAGATCACTGGAATCAGAACAGAACCTAAATTCACGTCTCAGCTCATTTTATTTTTACTTGTTGTATGGCCCTACCAAGTTAATTGACCTCCCCAGGACTCGTTTTTTACCTCTGTAATATGGGATGATAAAATAGTCCCTTTTGTTTTGGTCATCATATTAGCCTACAAAAGGTAGACATAACTAGCTTTATAACTTAGCTTAGCATGGGTATGTTAATCAAGGAGGATTTTTTTTTTTTTTCTTTCTGTGAAGGTAGGCGGTCTAAGCAGGTATGAAAAAGACTAAGCTGGTAGATGAAGAAATCGTCACTTAATGTATACGGACCTTATACAGTTGTCACCTGTAATATCAGCTGCAGATGAATCAACTCTGACTCATGGAGACCTTATGTACAACAAAACAAAACATTTCCTGGTCCTGCATTATCATCACAATAGTCAGCAGAGGCTAACCTAATTATGAAGAAATTTCTCTTTATATGACATTAGATGACCCTTACCTTGCTGAGAACTATTGGAGGGGTGAGAAATTTGGAGAGTATTCTCTTAGTTATCTAGTGCTGCTATAACAGAAATACCACAAGTGGATGGCTTTAACAAACAGAAGTTTTTTCTCACAGTGTAGGAGGCTAGAAGTCCAAATTCAGGGTACCAGCCTGAGGGGAAGGCTTTCTCTCGCTGTCAGCTCTGGGGGAAGATCCTTGTCATCAATCTTCCCCTGATCCAGGAGCTTCTCAGTGCAGAGACTCCAGGTAGAAAGGACGCACTGTGCTCCCAGTGCTGCTTTCTTGGTGGCATAAGGTTCTACTGTCTCTCTGCTCAATTCTCTCTTTTATATCTCAAAAGAGATTGACTCAAGATACAATGTAATCTTGTAGACCGAATCCTGCCTCATTAACATAACTGCCTCTAATCCTGCCTCATTAACATCATAGAGGTAGGATTTACAACACATAGGAAAATCATAACAGACAACAAAATGGTGGACATCACACAATACTGGCAATCATGGCCTAGGCAAGTTGACAGACATTTTTGGGGGATACAATTCAATCCATAACAAGTATTGTGAAAAATAATATTGCTTTGACTAAAATGATACATTATAATGTAACTCATATCCACTAAGTCACTTATTTCTATAACTGAACACGATGTGAATATTTTTGTGAAATACATTTTTTTAAGATTCATTAATATCTACATATGTCTGTAATATATCAATCAAATATATACTTGTCTCTTATGGGCTATCTCTAGAATTTGCTTTACGTGGTACCTAGGAGTGTCAAGTACAGGGTCCTTTTAAAATAATTGAACAGATTCAAAAATGTATTACATATTAATATAAATGTGAATCATTAACATTTATATGATTCTCCCTTCTGATAATAATAACCGTTTTCAAACATTTAAAATTCAAAGCTTACACTGCCTATATCTTTGGATTTCTTGCTATTCTTTCTCCAAATTCTCACCTAATCCAGTTATATGATTTTAACCTCTGTGTAAATGTCTTCAAAATCTTTAGTTTAAGATCTCTCTGCTGACATCCAGCTTTGTATCTTTTTTTACATCCTTTTCATTGTATGTGTATGTGTATATATAGACACACACAAAATATATCACATAAAATTTGCAATTTTAACCGTTTTTAAGTGTATCATTCAGTGGCATTAATTGCATTCACACTGTTGAGAAACCATCACTATTATAAATTTCCAAAACTATTCATCACGCCAAATAGAAACTGTGTACTCATTGAGAATTAACTCCCCATTCCTTTCTCCCTCCAGCCCCTGGTAACCTCTAATCTACTGTCTGCCTCTGCGAATGTGCCTATTCTCAATATTTCTTGTAAGTGAAAGCATACCATATCTGTCCTTTCATACCTGACTTATTTCACTTAGCAGAATGTGTTCAAGGTTCATCCATGTCATAACATGCATCAGGACTTTATTCCTTTTTATAGATGAATAATATTCTCATGTATGCATACATCACATTTCGTTTATCCATTCATCTGTTGATGGACAATTACTTGGGTTGTTTCCACCTTTGACTATTTTGAACAATGCTGCAATTAATATCAGTATATAAGTATCTATTTGAGTCCCCACTTTCAAATTTTGGAGTATATGCCTAGGAGTGGAATTGCTGGATTATATGGTAATTCTACATTTAACTTTTTGAGGAACTGCCAGACTGTTTTCCACAGAAGCTGCACAATTTTGCATTCCCATCAGCCATAGATGAAGATTCCAGTTTCTCCACATCCTTGCCAATGCCTGTTGTTTTCTGTTGTTCTGATAATAGCCATCTTGTTGAGGGTGTAGTGATATCTCATTGTGGTTTTGATTGTAATTTCCTAATGACTAATGATATTAAGCATCATTTCATGTGTTTATTGGCCATCTGTGTATCTCTTTTGGGTAAATGTCTGTTCAAGACCTTTGCCCATTTTTTAATTGGGTTGTTTTTGTTTGTTTGTTTTTGTTTTTTTTGTTGTTGTTGTTGATTAGTAGGAGTTATTTATATATTCTAGATACTAGACCCTTATCAGATACATGATTTGCAAATATTTTCTCCCATTCTGTAGACTGTCTTTTCACTTTGTTGATAATGTCTTTTGATGCATAAAAGTTTTGATCTTGATGAAGTCCAATTTATCTAATTTTTTCTTTTGTTGCTTGTGCTTTTGGTCTCATATCTAAGAATTTATTTCCAAATGCAAGATCATAAAGATTTGCCTTTATGTTTTACTATGAGAGTTTTATGGTTTTAGCTTTTATATTTAGGTCAATTGATCTATTTTGAGTCAATTTTCACATATAATATGAGGTAAGCCCCATATATCTTTAGTTATTTCACTCCCTTAGCATGTTAATATTTCCCATCACATCACATTCAAAATATTCAAAATAATCTCATTAATGTCTATTCAAAATCTGTTGCACTCCTGATGTCTCTGCTTTTTCCTCAGCCACTCAGACCTGAAATATCACTTATTTTTGTATTCTAATGTTATAACTAGTTCTTTTAAAAACATTCATTTGCAGAGTGTTTTGGGATATGCCGAACTTGGGGATGTCTCCCTGACCTAGAACAGACTATGATTGTTTTTCCTTAATAAAATGGAAAATTCAGTACACTAAATAACAGCGCTGTCAAGGGTTCACAGGTCCTTTAATCCCCGTCAAGTGTAATGTCCATTAAGGTCTAGATGTTAATCCCACTATTCTCAGCCCTGTGCCTGAAGGAAGACTCTCATTTGTTCAAAGTACTAGAATAGCTCCCTCTATAATTGGAGTACACACCAAACGGACATGGCCTAAGGCCGCTTTGCTGATCTTCAGCAAAGAAGGCAATTTTTTTTTTTTGTATTTTATATTTTATTGTACTTCAGGTGAAGGCTTACATAACAGATAGTTTCTCATGTAACAGTAACACACATGCTGTTTTATGACATTGGTTAACAACCCCACAACATTTTAACCCTCTAAATTCT
>NW_004443945.1:30769971-30778646 GCF_000243295.1 Trichechus manatus latirostris
CAATAGAGGTCTCATACAATATTTGTCCTTTTGTGATTGACTTATTTCACTCAGCATAATGTCCTCCAGTTTCATCCATGTTATGCGATGGTTCACAGCTTCATTATTGTTCTTTCTTGTTGCATAGTACTCCATTGTGTGTATGTACCATAGTTTGTTTATCCAAGAAGGCAATGTTTTATCTCCTGTTATTATTTGCCTATGGCAGTGAATTTAGAATTACAATGAAAAATATTTTAACTTTTTATTTGCATTATAGAATAAATAAGAAATATTTTCTTCCTAATCTATTTTTGGAGACATGCATACCCAAACATAAGGAAAGCAAGATACCTAAGCAAAGGGATTAATGCTGTTTCTCATTATTCCCAGTAAAGATCTGCAGGCTTCTCTCAGGAAAAGTCCTCAGAGATGTCTGGTTCCTTCCTTAAGAACAACACTTATCACCTGTGAGTATATTCTATTCCCATTAAAAAAAAATAAAATAAAAACTTTATGTGACCAGGGTGTGGAATTTCAGGCCACTTTAGTGTATTTTCCTAAATGTCTTCAATAACACATGTGATCATGTTTGTCCTGTTCTTTCCACTTTAATTGCTACCACAATCTGTAATTTTTTATTCTCCATTTTTTCTTTCTACTCCCCTCTTCCAAAGATTTACTACACTGATGTTTTCAAAATGTCACTTCTAACCCAAAATCCTTCAGTATCTCTAACTTCCTACATTCTTACATTAGCAATCACAAGTTTCTGGATCATAACCCTATCCTTCTTGAACACTTATCTCTATTTCCCTAAACTCTCAACTTTCACCAATCTAGCCAATTCTCTTTCCCCACATATTCATTGCATATCCTTCTTCTGTGACTTTACCCATTTTTTTGCTTCACTTAAAATTCTCTGCCCCATCTTTCCACTAATCAAAGTCTATCTTTCAAGATGTGTCTTAAATCCTGCCTTCTTGACAAGGGCATTTCTAATCTAGTTGACGCATGTATACTCTTCCTTCCTGTAATGTAATTGTCTGTATGTCTCATTTGAACCTCAGTTTATCAGAACATAAAATGTACAAAAGTGAAGTGCCTCAGCTAATCTTTAAGCTATTTGATAACAGAAAATGTATTTTGTACTTTATGATATTATCTGAAACGACAAACACAACACGTTTTATGTTTGAGCATTTTTACTTATTAGTGGATCAGCATTTAAAAAAAAAATTACCAATGGCTTCTCTTCAGGAATGGAAAATTACAGCACATTATTTTTCCCTGCTGTGTTTATTATATGAATAACTTTACAACAAACACAAAAAGAGCAGGAGAAAGGAAGTTTGTTGATATCTTTAAGTATCTTTTAATTTACAAGTTATAAATATATTTGTACTTTCTCTGTGTCAGTGCAAAGGTGCTTGCTTATATTTGATCTCTGTATGCTTGTTAATTAAAGATATTTATACATTTTATGACTACATCTTTGTCTTCTTATATGTATTGCTTTTGTCCCTCTATTTTTGCATGCATGTTTTACACCTTTGTTCTCTGCGTTAGCAAGGTTGCTCCCCCTCCCTCTCACTAAATTGAATCAGTGAGTTTATTCCATCTTACAAAGATCCTAAACAGGAAATATTGAGATTTTTCTTCACCTTCCAAAATAACCATAAGAGATTTTAAATTTTGATCATGATCTCTTTCCGGTTTTACGTGGTTAAAAAAAAAAAAAAAATTATGTTAGCTTTTTTTCCTTCATAGGCAAATATCTAAAATAACAATCTTAATCATATTCATATGTGTCATATTTTTATTTTTTTATTTAGATTATATATTTCCAAAAGTGAAAAGATTTTACAGATCACAAAGCAGGCCATCTCCTAGGTCAAATAAGGACAATAATAGGAAATATGAATGGGACCAAAAGTTTTCGGTTATCTTAATAAACGAAAAGCATGTTCATTGCTTAGGAGATTGGATCATCTTCATTATTTGATTTATAGGGCACTGAAACAGTTGTGTGAACTTATTTTTAAGATTATATGGGAAGTCCCTAGCACTGTGCTATCACTGAGGCGAACAGCAAATTCCTGAGGTTATGTGGTTCATAAGATTATTATAATTGTTTAAAAAGAGAAGTATTTGATTTTATGACAGAAGCAATGTTCATGAAGGGTTTATTCTCATATTCCTGCTATAGCATCTATGAAATATTTTTGGCGCATCATATGTAATGTAAGGATACCTGGGAGGATGTTTTGTTAAAATTTTGAATTTAAAAGTGACTTTATACCTTTATTCTTCTGAAGTAATTATTTCTTTTATGGTAAATGAGTCCCTGGATAGTGAAAATGATTAATAACTTGGCTGCTAAGCAAAAGGTAAGGTTGGAAGTTTGAGTCAACCCAGAAGTGCTTCAGAAGAAAGGCCTGAAAATCCACTTCGCAAAAATTAGCCATTGAAAACCCTAGAGTGCATAGTTCTATTCTGACACACATGGCATCACCAGGGATTGGGATAAACTCCATGGCAGCTAGTGGTATTTGGTAAATATTATTAAAAGCCTACAATATGCCTAACTTCAATGGGATAGTGTAAGCTGACACACTGTTTCTCAAAAGGTATATTCCCCTCTACAACAGAATCACAGTAGTACTGTCCCAAATACAGATTCATGGACCTCACCCAAGAACTTGTGAATGGAATATCTGAGATAAGAACTGTGAATTTGCCTAAGTAGTAATCCAGGTGATTCCTTTTGCGCACTAAAGTTTGAAAATTATAGGGTTAGTGATTAAAAGCATGTGTTATCAGATTCATGTCAACTTGATTGGAGTCCCAGCATTTTATTTATAAGCTTGTCACTTTTGTTCGACAAGTAAATCTAAGCTTCACTCAGTGAAGTAAATCTGAATTTAAAAAGTTTAAAGTAAATCTAAACTTATACTCAGTAAATAATAGAACCTAATTTATATGGTTTATATGAAAACTAAGTAGACAGCATGATGACATGGTGAACAAAGATCCTAGAATATTTTGATGCTCAGTAAGTCTTAAGATCTGTGTTAATTAACAGGAATATGATGATCATTAAATATACCAGTGACCTTTCATCTGGATTTTAAAATCTAGTGGAATTTTAAAATCTAATAAGAATTCAACGTATATTAGTTGTTTTGTGGATGATGATGATTGAGTCCTCAAAAGCTAGGGGAAATATAAAAACTAGTATAAAACCAAAGGTTTTTGGAAAATTATTTTCTAGAGGAGAAGACAGACAGAGACAAACAACAGTATTTCTGGGCTCCAACTGTCTTCGCTGTGATTTATACTTTGTGTGCTTCTGGCTATCCTTTATTCCCAGTAGCCTGTTCTTTGTATTTAAAGGCTGCTGCAGCTCGTCAAAGTGTGGCACAGCAGTGATAGATTTGGATCATGCAATCAATCACCTTTTAGAAAAAAGAATAAGCACACATCCTAAGAATTTTCAGTTTACCATAATTGTATGATTATTGTTTGCTCAAAAAATGATGCTTTATTTTATTCTTCATTATTTCCTCTGTCTCACCTTTCTACCTCAAATTTGTAAAAATATTTTATTGTGCTTTAGGTGAAGGAGTACAGAGCAAAATATTTTCCCATTCAACAATTTGTACATAGATTCCATGATATTGGTCACAGTCTTCTCAATGAGTCAGTAATCTCCTCATTTCTGCCCTGGGATCCCCGTTACATTTTGTCTGGTTTTCCTACCCCTTCCTGCCTTCTTGTCTCTGCTTTTGGGCAGATTTTGCCCTTTTGGTCTCATGTAATTAACTGTTCTAAGGAGCTCATTCCTCTTGGTGTTATTGTTAATTTCACTACCTCAATTTTTGCTAAGAACCAAGAATTATCTATAGGAGATATAGTGATGGATATTAAAACAAAATTCTCCACTATCATGTGACATATGCTAGTGTATATTAGTCAGAAGACACAGGAATAAATGAATAAGTAAGCAAACAGACTAATTTCAGAGACTGAAAAATACTATGAGAAAAATGAGGCAAGGTGATGACACTGAAAGTGATCGGGTGAGCTACTTTGGAAGAGTATATCAGGAAAAGACACTGGGAGGTGACATGTTCAGAGAAAATAAATTACATTAAGAAGTCAGTCAGTCAAAGTAATGGGAAAGTGAATTTCAGCCCCAGGATAAAACTCCAAAGTGGAAATAAGCTTGTCTTATGTGAAGAAAGCCAGAGTGGTTCAAAGACTGTTCTAACAGGTAGCCAAGCCCCAGGTCATGTGAGGTCTTAAAGGCTACGGATAAGTTTTCAATTTATTCTAAGGATAAGGCACAGCCATTAGAAAGTTTGAACAATGGAGTGAGATAATCTGAGTTCTTTGTTTCAAGGAAGAGTCTGGATGCTGTGTAAATAGTGTGACATAATGAGGCAAGAACGGAGGCGAAGATACCCTTACAATGCTGTTATCATGGTCTAGGTAAAAGATGGTGGTGGTATATGCTTGGGTTTAACAGTGGATATGGTGAGAAGTGATTAAATTTTAGAAGAATTTTAGAAGTAGAGCCAAAAAGATTTGCTGATGGATTGAGTGTATTAAGTGAGGAATCAGTGATGACCCTGAGTTTTGGGAATGAACAAATCGGTCAATAGAATGGTGCCATGTATTGACGTGAAGAAGGCTTCGGAAGACAGTTTTGATCATTTAAAATTGAAACCTTTGGAACTCAGTAGCGGTTTCCATGAAAAAATTGTAAATTTTAGTGTCATCCATGCATAAATTGTAATTAAAGTCATGAACCTTGATGAGATTATCTAGTTAGAGATTATGCTTAGAAGAGAATGCAAGGGAAAAATCCTGGAGCACTACAATGTTTAGATGTCCGGAAGAGGTGGAGCTACCAGAGGAGACTGTGAAAACAGGATAATGAAGTAGGAAGAAAATTAGGCATCTGAGGTATCCCTGAAGACAAGCAAAGAGTGAGTTTCAAGAAAGAAAGGTGATCACTTATGTCAAATGTCATTGAAAATCAAATAAAACAGGGAAATGAATTGATCACTAGCTTTAATCGTTTGTGATCTTAAAAAGACCTTTTTCATTGGACATTCATTGGGAAAAATCCTCATTGGAGTGGATTGAAGGGAGGAAAATGGGAAATGAAGAAAGAAGGAAGAAAAGAGACAACTGTTTTAGGATTGTGGGGTTATGTGATGATTTTTTTTTTAAGAGTGATCAGTTTAAGGATCATACCAATTGAAATGATCCAGCAGAGAGAGAGAGAGACAATTTACTGATGCAGGAGAGAGAGAAGATAATTGCAGAACAATATCCTTGAGAAAAGTAAATGGCAATTAAATCCAGGACACAAAGGGAGCTACTGATTTTAAATGAGACCAGCATTTCTTCTGTAGGAGAGAAACAGGTAGGTTGACGAAATTTGTACAGGGTTTGTTCAGCTCTATAGTGTAAGGATAAATTAGTACATGCAGTGTGAGGGAATATGGACAAAAAATGATTCCTGTTCTTAAAGAGCCTGCAATTAAGTAAATACTGATTATAATTCTTTATGTTTTTCATTGCACACTATCCATGTCAATAATATTTAAGTACAAAATATGGCAATTTTACCTGCTTTTATTATCCAGCAGAATGCAAATTTTTGGTCAGTGCACTTTGATGGCTCAGAGGAATAGTTATAAGTTCCCCTCATTGCACGTCCTCATCCCTGTAGTCGTATGTTTGCAAGCTGTAAGCATAGACTGATATTGCCTGTCATCTTTTCTGACACCATTTAAATCATAGCAATGGTTTAATAGTTTCCTAAAAATGATGCCATCATTAATTCACTTTCACAAAAAGCAAGTTCTATTTTAAGGAATACACCATGTTCGAAGGATATAGAATATTTGCGTATGAATAAATAAGAGTTATGTCTCCTTATATGAGACTCAGTGGTCTACTGTAGTCCAACTGAGAACACATCAAAGAAAATCCTTTGGGGTTGTGTTTAACAGTATAGACTTTGATACCAGGTGTATCTCAGTTTGCCTGAAGTCAGATATAAACTTGGAGAAGTTTCTTAGCCTTTATTTCTTAACTTGCTCATCTACAAATAAGGATAATCTTCTCTCTCTCTTAATAAGGTGATGCTTGATGATTAAATAAGATACTATTTGTAAAACACCAAATGTAGTCAGTGTCTGGCATATTATGTGGTAATCATTTCATTTTTATTATTCTGATCATTAACATCACTACTGTTACTAGAACATATTTGAGTGTTTATTCCTTACCACATCATAGTTTAAAGTTTTTAATATATTAATTCACTTAAATACCAAAAGTCTGTAAAAACCAAACGAAACCAAACCCATTGCCGTCAAGTCGACCTGACTCATAGCAACCCTATAGAACAGAGTAGAACTGCCTCGTAGGGTTTTCAAGGACAGCTGGTGGATTCAAACTGCTGACCTTTAGTCAGCAGCCGAGCTCTTAACCATTGTACCACCAGGGCTCTGCAACGCTGTATAGATACTATATACATATATAGTATGACAGATAGATAGATATATATATATAAAATCAAACCCAGAAAATTCAAACTCTGACAATCTGGCTCCAGATTGGATCCTGTCACTATTATTCATAGGTTAAATAAAAAAAAAAAAAAACCCATGTCCTTTATTCTATTAAACTGAGATATTTTCAACAGCTTTGCTTTAGCATCGCTAAAGATAAATGTAAAAGCAACCAGGATCTTAGTTATCACTTTATTCTGACTGGATATTTCCCGTTACTGGGGGAAGGCAGAATGTTTCTGCATCCAGGGTATACTGAACATTCCATAGAAGCAAAGACAGAAGTAATGATCCCAATTCTACAAGAAATTATTCAAAATATCACTTAATTATCTAACATAAAGGATAAAGGATGAAATATATAGAGTTTATCTTCCACAAAAAATTCCTTAATCTTTCTAAGTGAAGGAATGTGGCCTCAAAGACATACCAGAGTCTCATTTGTTTAGTGTCTCGTTCATTCATGTGGCCAATGAAAGGGCAACATCCAATGATATCTGCATGACATTATTTCATATAGATTATGGGTTTTCCTTTATTTTCACTTTGTCACAGTAATTGCAAGAGTCCAGATTTCTCAATAAGAGAGCAGTCTTGCTTCTCTTCCTAGGCATTTTTCTTGTGCCTAAGGCACTCCAACTGTCTCAGTAATAGCTTTTACATAAATAGTTTAGCTTAAAGGGCGCTGAATAAAAGTGGCCACCTTGACATTATGTGACTGAAAATGTTGTGTGGTGCCTAGGACCAGCACTGAACTTTAATAGCAATGAGAATTATTAAAATACTTTTTATTATTATTATTATTGTACTTTAGGTGAAGGTTTACAGAACAAATAGTTTCTCATTAAACAGTCAGTACACATATAGATTTATGGCATTGGTGAACAACCCCATGACATGTCAACACTCTAACTTCTTGACCTTGGAGGACTTTTTTTTTTTGGGTGAAAATATACACAGTCAAAGATACACCATTTCAAAAATTCCTGCATGTACAATTCAGTGACATAGATTACATTCCTCCACTTGTGCTGTTATTCTAACTTTAGATGGAGGATTACAGAACAAAATAGTTTCTCATTAAACAGCACACATATTGCCCTATGACAATGATTAACAACCCCACTACATGTCAACACTGTCCTTACTCAACCTCGGGTTCCCTATCACCAGCTTTCCTGTCCCCTTCTACTTTCTAGTCCTTTTCCCTGGATTGCTGTGCCTCATTAGTCCCGTTTTGTTTTATGGGGCTGTCCAATCCCCACCCTAACAGTGAACCTCAGGAGTGACTTCAACACTGAGCTAAGAGGGTGTCTGGGGCCATTCTTTCAGAGTTTCTCCCTTCTCTGTAAGGCACTAAACCTGGTCTTTTTTTGTGTGTGTGTTAGAATTTTGTTCTACATCCTTTTCCAGCTCTGTCCAGAACCCTCTGTTGTTATCCTAGTCAGAGCAGTCAGTGGTAGTAGCCGGGCACCATCTATCTGTACTGGACTCAGTCTGGTGGAGGCCTTGGTAGCTGTGGTCCATTAGTCCTTTGGACTACTCTTTTCCTTGTATCCTGTTCTTTTCATTCTCCCTTGCTCCCAAAGGGGTGAGACCAGTGGAGTATCTTAGATGGCTGCTCACAGGCTTTTAAGACACCAGACGCTACTCACCAAGATAGAATGTAGAATATTGTCTTTATAAATTGTGTTAATGGCAATTGAGCTAAATGTTCCCCGAGACCATGCTCCCCACAGCCCTCCGCCCAGCAAATCAGTCTCTCAGGGAGTTTGAATGTGTCTATGGAGCTTCCATGACCTTTTCTTGTACAAGTTGTGCTGGCTTCCCCAGTATTGTGTACTGTCTAACACTTCGCCAAAGTTAACACTTACCTAATGTCTATTTAGAATTTCCCCCAACCCCTCCCATCCCTCGTAACCAACAAAGATTGTTACTTTTTGGGTGTACACTTTTAAGAGTTTTTACAATAGAGGTCTCATACAATATTTGTCCTTTCGTAACTGACTTATTCAATTCAGCATAATGTCCGCCAATTTCATCCATTGTCTTAGTCATCTAGTGCTGCTATAACAAAAATACCACAAGTGGATGGTTTTAACA
>NW_004443945.1:30802359-30816160 GCF_000243295.1 Trichechus manatus latirostris
TTAGAGGGTTAAAATGTTGTGGGTTTGTTAACCAATGTCATAAAACAGCATGTGTGTTACTGTTACATGAGAAACTATCTGTTCTGTAAGCCTTCACGTGAAGTACAATAAAATATTAAAAAAAAAAAATGGGCAAAGGAAATGAACAGACACTTCAACAAAGAAGACATTCAAGTGGCCAACCGACACATAAGGAAATGCTCGCGATCACTAGCCATTAGAGAAATGCAAATTAAAACTACAATAAGATACCATCTCACCCTGGCATTACTGGCAAGAATCAAAAAAAACTGGAAATAACAAATGTTATAGAGGCTGCGGGGAGATCGGAACTCTTATGCACTGCTGGTGGGAATGCAAAATGATAAAACCATTTTGGAAAATGGTATGGTGCTTCCTTAGAAAGCTACAACTAGAAATACCACATGATCCAGCAATCCCACTCCTAGGAATATATCCTAGAGATATAAGAGTCATCACACAAATAGACAAATGCACACCCGCGTTGATTACAGCATTGTTCACAATAGCAAAAAGATGGAAATAACGTAGAAGTTCATCAACAGATGAATAGATAAACAAACTGTGGCACTTACACACAATGGAGTATTATGCGATGATAAAGAACAATGATGAATCTGTGAAGCATCTCATAACATGGATGAAACTGGAGTACATTATGCTGAGTGAAATAAGCCAATCACAAAACAACAAATATTGTATGAGACCACTACTATAAAAATTCTTGAAAAAGTTTACACACAAAAGGAAACAATCTTTATTGGTTATGAGGGATGGAAAGGAGGGAAGTAAATAGACAATAGATAAGTGGTATCTTTGGTGAAGGGTAAAACAGTACACAATACTGGGGAAGCCAGCACAACTTGTACAGGGAAAGGTCCTGTAAGCTCACAGACACATCCAAACTCCCCGAGGGACTGAACTGCTAGGCAGAGGGCTGTGGGGACCATGGTCTCAGGGAACATCTAGCTCAATTGCCATAACACAGTTTATAAAGAAAATGTTCTTCATTCTACTTTGGTGAGTAGCATCTAGGGTCTTCAAAGCCTGTGAGCAGCCATCTAAGATACTCCACTGGTCTCACCCCTTCAGGAGCAAGGAAGAATGAAGAAAACTGGATAGAAGGAAACGATTAGTCCAAATGACAAATGGACAACGACTACCAGGGCCTCCAACAGACTGAGTCCAGTACAACCAGATGGTGCCCAGCTACCACCACTGACTGCTCTGACCAGGATCAGAACAGAGAGTCCTGAACAGAGCTGGAGAAAAATGTAGAACAGAATTCTAACTCACAAAAAAAGACCAGAGTTACTGGCCTGACAGAGACTGGAAAACCCCGAGAGTATGGCCCCCAGTTATCTTTTTAGCTCAGTAATGAAGTCACTCCCTAGGTTCACCATTCACCCAAAGATTAGACAGCCCCATAAAACAAAGAGAGACTAATGGGGCACAGCAGTCCAGGGACAAAGACTAGAAGCAGGAGGGGATAGGAAAGCTATTAATAGGGAAACCAAGGTTGAGAAGGGACAGTGTTGACATGTCATGGGGTTGTTAACCATTGTCATAAAACAATATGTGTAGTAACTGTTTAATGAGAAACTATTTGTTCTGTAAATGTTCCTCTAAAGTACAATTTTAAAAAGTATTAAAAAAAAAGGTACTCACCTACCTTCCCACCAGCCCACGTTGCACCACCATGGATAAGGTGCCACTGGTGCACTGGCCCTCCACTCCCCTAGGTCCACCCCACCCACGTCGGCTGGCCCCCACCTCACCATCATTTATTTTGTTATTTTTCTTTTTTCTTTTTCTTTCTGTATTTTCTTCCTACCTCCCACTCAACTCCAAACATCACTTTCCCTCCATTCCCACCAAGCCCCAGGTGCACACCACCCCCACAGGCCAGATACCATATTTTAAAAATTTTCTTTCTTTTTCTTTTCTTTCTTCCTCAACCACCTCCTCCCAGCCCCGTATGCTATCCTCCATTCCCACAGGCCCTACCTTGCCTCATGGACAGAGTGTTCTCAAAGATCAGGCCTACAGATGCACTGGGCCTGCACTGCCCCTCCCCTCCTGCCACTTGACCAGCTGCTTAACAGTGGGAAGTGAGCCCATACCACTCTCTATTTGACAACCTTGACCATCTGACAAGGGGCTGTGAACACTCCCACACTTCTGGACAAACATCAGGAGGTAGACAATGCCTGCCCAGTCCACCCTCAGTCACCTCACCAATCCAGTGCAGAGTAAAGTGGACTTGACATGTCTTCTGCTGCCCTGCCCACAGGGACAAGGTACTGAGAGCTATCATGCCCACAGGCGAAAAAGCAAAAGAACATAGCTGGCCCATCCATCCAAACATATCAAAACAAAAAAAGAAACAGGATGAAACAAATGAACGTATAATCAATAAATAAAGAAAATAGTACCTTAATGTCTCAGAGACAGCAGACAATGTCAAAACATATTAAAAAGCAAAAGAGACAAAAATAATCAGACGACCTCTGGTAGAAGAAAAGGCAATGAAACTACCTGGTATAGAATTCAAAAGACTAATATTTAGGGTTCTCCAAGGGATTAGGAAAGAGATCAAGGAAAACACAGACAAAAACAAGGAAAAAATTGACAAAATCATGGAAAACACAAACAAAGCAATAGAAACATTCAGGAAAAACAGAACCAAATGTCAAAATTTATGCACAATTTGAAATCATATAAAAACAGGAACTAGAAATCCAAATGATAAACAATAAAATTTCAGAAATGGACAAGGCAATAGAAGGTTCTAGGAGTAAATTTGAAACAACAGAAGACAGAATCAGTGAGATAGAAGACAAATCCATGGACGCCACTTTGAGAAGACATCAGAGGAAAGAATGAAGAAAACCTAACGATTATGTGGGACACAATCAAGAGCAAAAATTTGCATGTGATCAGAGTTCTAGAACAGAAGGAGAAACTGGAAAATGAAGATTGTTGAAGATTTACTGGCAGAAAATTACCCAAATATCATGAAAGATGAAAAACTGACCATCCAAGGAGTTCAGTGAACCCCATACATGATAGACCCAACAGAAAGTCACGAAGACATATCATAATCACACTTGTGAAAACCAAAGACAAAGAAAGAATCCTGAGAGCAGCTTGGGAAAAACGAAATTTGCTTTCAAAGGGGAAACAATAAGACTAAGCTCTGACTAGTTGGCAGAAAATATACAGGCAAGAAGGCAATGGGATGACATACATAAAACCTTGAAAGAAAAATCTTCCAACCAAGAAAAACATATCCTACAAAACTCTCTCTCAGATATGATGGTAAAATTAGGACATTTTCAGATAAACAGAAATTAAGGGAATTCATAAAAACCAAACCCAACTTATAAAAAATATTAAATGGAATCCTTTGGTTTGAGAACCAACAACATCAGACAACAACCAGAGTCTAGGACACAAGACAGCATCTGCCAAATACCAACCTAGGTGAAGAACTACCAATAATAAAACAAAGCTAGAAGACTTAAAACAGGAAAAGACTTCAATCTGCATACAACAATCTCAAAATAATAAAAGGGGGCATAAACAGTGTAGCTATAGAACTTTTAAATGGAGAGGAAGTCAAGGCAATATCAAGTAATAAAAGACTGTTCCATCGATTGAATTGTGTTCCCCAAAAATATCTGTCAACTTGGCAAGGTCATGATTACCAGTATTGTATGATTGTCTACCATTTTGTCATCTGATGTGATTTCCCTATGTATTGTAAATCCCATCACTATGATGTAATGACATGGATTAGCGGCAGTTATATGGATGAGAACTACAAGATTAGATAGTGTCTTAGGCAAATCTCTTTTGCGATATAAAAGAGAGAGGCCAGCAGAGAGACAGGGGAACCTCTTACCACCAAGAAAGCAGTGCAAGGAGCAAAGCGTGTCCTTTGGACCCAAGGTTCCTGCTCAGAGAAGCTCCTAGGCCAAGGGATGATTGATGACATAGACCTTCCTCCAGAGCCAACAGAGAAAGCCTTCCACTGGAGCTGATGCCCTGAAATTGGACTTCTAGCCTCCTAGGCTGTGAGAAAATATATTCTTCTTTGTTAAAGCTATCCACTTTTGGTATTTCTGTTATAGCAGCACTAGATGACCAAGACAGACTAGTTCCAACTTAGGAAGATAAGGGTAAATTTCAAGATAACCACAAAGAAAGTTAACAAACCAACTCATCAGAATAAAAAAGAAGAAAAACATAAAGTCTCAGTAAACACAAAATTTATAATAACAAAAGAAAATTCACAAACAAAAAGAACTCAGCACAGGAAAGTAAGCAATAAGCTCATACCTATTGATAGTCACACTGAATATAAATGGTTTAAATGCACCTGTAAAGAGACAAAGGGTGGCAGAATGGATAGAAAAGCATGACCCATAAATAAGCTCTCTACAAAAGACATACCTTAGACACAAAGACATACATATATTAAAAATCAAAGGATGGAAAAATATATATCAAACAGACTATAACCACAGAAGCGCAGGAGTGACTATACTAATCTCAGATAAAATAGACTTTATGGGAAAATCTACCATAAAAGACAAGAAAGGACATTATATAATGATTAAAGGGACAATCCACCAAGAAGACATAACCTTAATAAATATCTGTGTGCTCAACAACAGGGCTCCAAAATATGTAAAACTCTAACAGCACTGAAAAGAGAAAAAGACAGTTCCACAATAGTAGTAGGAGACTTCAACACACCACTTTCAGTAAAGGGAAGAACATCTAGAAAAAAATTCATCAAAGATACAGAGTATCTAAAGGCCAAAATCAAACAAATACACCTCATAGACATATATAGAACACTTAACCCAACAGCAGCAAAGTATATATTCTTTTCCAATGCACATGGAACATTCTTCAGAATAGATCACATTTTAGGCCACAAAGCAACACTCAGTAAAATCCAAAACATTGAAATAATACAAAGTATTCTCTCTGATCACAATGCCATAAAAGTAGAAATTAATAACAGGAAGAGTAAGAAAAAAAAATACATGAAAACTGAACAACATCTTGCTTAAAAATGATTGAGTAATAGAAGAAATCAAAGATGGAATAAAATGTTCCTAGAATCATATGAGAATGAAAACACTTCATACCAAAACCTTTGGGACACGGTAAAGGAAGTACTCAGAGGTTAATTTACAGCAATAAATGCATACATAAAAAAAAGAATGAGCCAAAATCAAAAAGTTAGCCCTACAACTCGAACAAATAGAAAGAGAACAACAAAAGAAGCTGACAGCTACCAGAAAAAGGAAATAATAAAGATTAGAGCAGAAATAATGACATAGAGTACAGAAAAACAATAGAAACAATTAAAAAGATCAAAAAGTGGTTCTTTTAAAAGATCAATAAAATCAACAAACTCTTGGCCAAACTGACAAAAACAAGAGAGGAAGCAAATAATCCAAATAAGAAATGAGATGAGTGACATTACAACAGACCCAACTTAATTAAAAAGGATCATAACAGAATACGATGAAAAATTGCACTCCAACAAACTTGAGAACCTAGAGAAAATGGACAAGTAGAATTCACCATCATATCAAAAAACTATACACCATGACCAAGTGGGATTCATATGAAGTATGCAAGGATGATTCAACACTAGAAAATCAATCAACATAATCAACCACATAAATAGAACAAAAGAAAAGAATCACATTATCATCTCAATTGATGCATAAAAGGCATTTGATAAAGTCCAACACTTATTTCTGATAAGAATTCTCAATAAAATATGAATAGAATGGAAATTCTTCAAGATAATAAAGGGAATCTATACAAAACCAACAGCCAACATCATTGTCAAGAGAGAGGCTGAAAACATTCACCCTGAGAATTGGAACAGACAAGGATGCCCTTTATCACCACTTCTGTTTAACACTGTGCTGGAAGCCCTAGCTAGAGCAATAAGGCAAGAAAAAGAAATAAAGGCATTCAGATTGGAAAGGAAGAAGTAAAACTAACCCTATTTGCGGAAGATATGATTCTAGACATTGAGAACCCCAAAGATTCCACAAGAAAACTACTGGAACTAACAGGAAGATTCAGCAGATAGCAGGATACAAGACCAACATACAAAAAGCAGTTGGATCTTATACACCAACGAAGAGATCTTTGGAATGGAAATCAGGAAAACAATACTATTTGTAATAGCCTCTAAAAATATAAAATAATTAGTAATAAATCTAACCAAGGATATAAAAGACCTATACAAAGAAAACTACAAAACACTATTGCAAGAAACCAAAAGAGACCTACATAAATGGAAAAACATACCATGCTCATAGATAGGAAGACTCAACATTGTGAAAATATCAATCCTACCCAGAGCAATCTACATATATAATGCAATCTCAATCCAAATACAAACAGCATTCTACAATGTGATGGAAAAATAAATCACCAGCTTTATATGGAAAGGAAAGAGGTCCTGGATAAGCAAAGTGTTATTGAAGAGAAAGAACAACGTAGGAGGCCTCACACTACCTGATTTCACAACCTACTATATAGCCACTGTAATCAAAACAACCTGGTACCGGAACAACAACAGACACATAAACCAGTGGAAAAGAACTGAGAACCCAGATGTAAATCCATCCACCTATGGTCAGGTGACCTTTTACAAAGGTCCAAAGTCCATTAAGTGGGGAAAAAGACAGTCTTTTTAACAAACGGTGCTGGCAAAACTGAATGTCCATCTGTAAAAAAAAATGAAACAGGACCATACTTCACGTCATACACAAAAACCCAAAATGGATCAAAGACCTAATATATAAAACGTCAAGTGATAAAGATCATGGAAGAAAAATAGGGACAAGACTAGGAGCCCTAATACATGGCGTAAATACTATACAAACAATAACTAACAGTGTACAAACACCAGAAGATAAACTATACAACAGGAAACTCCTAAAAATTGAACACTTATGCGCATCAGAAGAATTTACCAAAAGAGTAAAAAGAGAACCTACAGACAGGGAAAAAAACTTTGGCTACAACATATCCGACAAGGGTCTAATCTCTAAAATCTATAGAATACTTCAATAACAAAAAGACAAAAAATCCAATTAAAAAACAGGCCAAAGAGATGAACAGACACTTCATCAAAGAAGACATTCAGGAGGCTAACAGACACATGAGGAAATGCTCGCAATCACTAGCCATTAGAGAAATGCAAATCAAAACTACAATAAGATACACCAACTCACTCTGACATTACTGGCATTAATCAAAAAAAAAAAAAAAAAAAAACAGAAAATAACAAATGTTGAAGAGGTTGCAGGAAGATTGGAACTCTTATGCACTGCTGGTGGGAATATAAAATGGTACAAGCACTGTGGAAAACGATATGACGCCTCCTTAAAAAGCTAGAAATAGAAATACCATAAGATCCAGCAATCCCACTCATAGGAATATATCCTAGAGAAATAAGAGCTGTCACGCAAATAGACACATGAACACCCATGTTCATTGCAGCATTATTCACAATAGTAAAAAAATGGAAACAACATAAGTGCCCATCAACAGATGAATGGATAAATAAACTATGGTACATACACAGAATGGAGTATGACTCAACTATAAAGAACAATGATGAATTTGAAAAACATCTTGAATTTGGAGGGCTGAGTGAAATAAGTTAATCAGAATAGGAAAAATATTGTATGAGACCACTATTATAAAAACTCAAGAAAAACTTTACATACAGAAAAACAATCTTTGATAGTTAGGAGGGAGGGGAAGGGAGGGAAGGGGAAATCACTAACCAGATAGCAAACAAGTGTTAACTCTGATGAAAGGAAAGACAATACAAAATACAGGGAAGTCAGCACAACATGTCCAAGGCAAAGTCATAGAAGCTTCCTAGACACATCCAAACACCATGAGGGACTGAGTTGCTGGGGCTCAGGGCTGGGTACCGTAGTTTTGGGGTACATCTAGGACAATTGTCATAACATAGTTCATAAAGAAACTATTTTACATCCTACTTTGGTGAGTAGCATCTAGGGTCTTAAAAGCTTGCAAGCAGCTGTCTAAGACTTCCATCGGTCCCATCATGTTCAGAGCAAAGGAGAGTGAAGAAAACCAAAGACACAAGGAAAATATTCATCCAAAGGACTAATGGACCACATAAACCACAGCCTCCACCAGCCTTAGCCCAGAAGAATTAAATGGTGCCCTGCTACCGCCACTGATCACTCTGACCAAGGATCACAACAGAGGGTCCCAGATAGAGCAAAACTCAAATTCACAGAAAAAAAGACCAGACTTACTGGTCTGACAGAGACTGGAGGAAACCCTGACACTATTGCCCCCAGACACTCTGCTGAAGTCCACCTTTCAGCGGAAGATTAGACGGGCCTATAAAACAAACAATAACACGTGAGGAAACTGCTTCTTAGTTCAGTCAAGTATCCAAGACCTAATGGGCAACATCTGTCCAAAAATAAAGACAATTAGGCAGGAAAGGACAGGAAAATTGGTTGAATGGGCGCGGGAAACCCAAGGTGTAAAGGCAAGGGGGGAGAACGCTGACACATTGTGGGGATTGTAACTAATGTCACAAAACAATTTGTACATAAATTTTTGAATGAGAAACTAGTCTGCACCGTAAACTTTCACCTAAAACACAATAAAATCAAGAAAGAAAAAGAAAAAAAGTACTCACCTAGATACTTGCTTTGAATATCCTCTAAAGCTTTTAATATAATGATCATTGAATAGTGTTGAGACAAAATAGCCTTGCAGATTTTGAGTCAGATTTCGGTTCAAGTACAGCCTCTACCATTTACCATCTATGTAATTCTGGGCTTCATCTGTAAAATTCAACTATAATACTTACTTTATATTGTTTTTTCCAAGGCTGTAATCTTTATGGAGGCAGACTGCCACATCTTTCTCCCATGGAGAAGCTGGCAGGTTTGGACTACCAACCTTTCGTTAGCAGCCAATCACTTAACTACTGCGCCTCTGGAGCTCCTTATATTGTTATGAGGGTCAAGGGAAATAACACATAGAACATACTTGGCACCCTTTGTAGAGTACTGCAACTAATCAATCAATAATAATAATAGCAGTATGTATCAGTCAGAATGTTTTCATCTGTAAGTAGCATAAAACCAAAACTGGGTCAAACTATAGGTAAACGTATTGATCATGTAACTAGAAGACCAAGAGGAGGGTAGTCTTCAGGGTGGGCTAAATCCAATGATTCTCGTGCTATTTCTCTGGGATTTTCTTGTCTGTGTCCATTTCTCTCATTCAGCTTTGTCAGCAGGCAGATTATTGATTGGAGAAAAGGCTTTTTGCCTTGTATGCAGGAGACCTGAGTTTGATTCCTGGCCAATGCACCTCATGTACAGCCACAACTCACCTGTCTTTGAAGTTTTGCATGTTGCTATGATGCTGAATGGAAACCCTGCTGGCTTAGTGGTTAAGAGCTACGCCTGCTAACCAAAAGATTGGTAATTCGAATCTACCAGGTGCTCCTTGGAAAATCTATGGGGCAGTTTTACTCTGCCCTATAGGGTTTCTAGGAGTCAGAATCGACTCAACAGCAACGACTTTGGTTTTTTTTTGTTTTTTTTTTTTTGGTTTATGATGCTGAACAGGTTTCAGTGGAGCTTCCAGACAAAGGTAGACTAAGACAAAAGCCCTGGTGATCTACTTTCAAAAGGTCACAAAGCTGAAAACTCTGTGGATCACAGTTCTACTCTGAAACACATGAGGTCACTGCAACAGGTTAGTATAATATGTAAAGGCCATATTTCAGATTTTTTAAATTAATTGGACAGAAGAGAAGAGAGGAATGTGCACACCTCTTTTATATGGATAGGATCAGATCTCCTTAGTTAATTTTTGTAATTCAGAGTTCATAATTCCCATTGTCCTACAGTTCTGCAATGATCCCAAGAAATTTTTAACCCCCTCTCTGTGATTTACCTATAGGTACAAGAGGCAGACTCAGTCTAATCAGATCACTCATTCTGCAAGGTTTTATAATGCATTTTCTCTGCTTTTCCTGATATTCTCCCCCAAGGCCTCAAGAGTAGCTAGAAATGCTGCTTTTACCCTGCAGCTAGCAGAGGATAAAATCTCTTCCAAGACTACATTTCAATTTCACAGACAGGTGTTAGAGCCGTGAAGATGAAAGGCAGTGTGCTCCACTCAAATCAGAAGCAGTCACGCACCACTTTCTACTTGAGATTGGTAAACAAACCTCAAGCTTGGTTTCCCCAGAAGCAGACAATGATAATATCCATTTGGTTACTATAACATGGCTTTTCTATAGACCCTTTATATTTTTCTAAGGAAGCATAAAGCTTCTTGAAATGCTTTACAGTCACTGGGGAAGATCAAACCATCTCACATCATCTGCCTACTTGTTTTAAATAGAAAGCATCATACACTGAAATTCCTTAGCTCAGACAGAGAAGTCATCCTTGAACTAGCTGGAGAGTAGTGAGCAATAAATATTTACTCTCTTGAAAACTGCAAGATAAAGATGCTACATTGTGCTCTATTAAAATTAAACCCATTAGAGCCCCTACACAACCAGTGTCAGGCTAAGCAATGACAATCAACCATGAACCAAGGGCTGCCAGTGGCAGTTCTAGGAACACAGCGAGGGCTTGATTAAAGTGAGCTTTCTACCACCTGTGGTCATGTTATGCTTGGGATATTTCATATATCTGCAAGGGCAGCAGTAAATATGCCAACAGAGGCAACAGGTTTCCTTGAAGCAGAAAATAAAGTGGAGTCAATCACGTTAAAGCTATAGCTTAAATCTGATGCTGTAGAGGATTCATTGAAAAGAGCTGACTGTGGCATTCTCTGTGAAAGGACCATCCAGGATGGAAATATTATGCTAGAAAGATAATTCTTACTTGGAGGATTTATGATTAAATTTTTAATTTGTTCTAATATTTGTCCAATTAAATCAGTTATAGGCCTTTTGGCTGAAAATCAACCTTTACATTAGGGAGCAATATTTTTTAAAAGGGTTTGGCTGGAAGTGGTGGCTCCAATATTTTATTTTATTTGAAGAGAGGAAAAATGTAGAAAAGGAGACGATGGAAGAGATGATAAATAAATTGACTAAACATGGCTCTTCCCCAAAAATCAATGTTGTAATTTGTTGAACAACCTCTTTGCCCCTTAAAATCCTTTTGTAGGAGTCAGGATTGGTGTTCGTTCATTCATTCATTCAAAAAATATTTACTGTGTGCTTATTTTGCATATAATGTCAAGGATAAAGCCCTAAGGGAGACAAACATCCTTGGCCTCCTGGAGTTGCCATTGTAGCTATGCTAGAATTTAGGCAATATATAAAAATCGTTACATTATTAACTTTAACAATATTCCATCTTCTTTAACCAGAATAGTCCAACAAAAAGTAGGGCCTCAACAGGCATACAACCATTCTACCAACTAAAATTGTTCTCTACTTCTCTTTGCAATAACTATTCAACGTTTCCACCTTATTCTTCAAATAATACTCTACCACTTTCCTTCTCACTTTCACATGATAATCTTGCCTTGTATTTTATATAGAAAATAGAAATCACTTGAAGATATGTCCATCATCTTTTCAAAAACAAAACTATAAACCTGCCTGCATCTTCCGGCAACTTCTCTCTTCTTTTTTTCCTGAAAAAAAGGGAGGGGACTTTTTTTCTCTCGGCACAGGGGAATCATTCCATATATGCCGCCTTTTCCATGACTGCTTCTGGTTATTTTCACTTCCTCCTACATCATGAAGCTTACTTTCTCTCTGGATGATTTTCTTATATCAGAGTCACTGCTTCACAACATGTTTCGTATCATGACACACATCTAAAGTTATAATAATTTTAAGTCACACACTGAGGACAACTGCTGAGGCTGTTGTTCAAAGACTGAAGAAGTGTCTTCCCTTGTCAGGCCATCCACAGCATTAGAGGCATATCTCTGGGCCTGATCAATTGGTAGGAAGTTTTACATAAGATGTGATGTCTTTCCTCTTGCAACCAAACAAATAAACAAAACCCTTCTTTACCCCATATGGCCATTCAGTCTTTTCTGGTCTACTTCATATCTAAAAGTCCTACAAAACTTTTCTACACCTGCTTTTGCCAATCACTTCCTTATCTCTCATTTGCTCTTCCACATTCTCCTATCTAACTTGCATTCCCAATTCTCTGAAATTGCCATTATTGAAGTAAACAATGATCTTCATAATGTCATCTCTAATGCATACCTCTCTGTCTCTCATTTGAAAAATTCTTTTCTGTGAACTCTCTTTTGTCTTGACTTTCGTGATACAGAACTTCCTGGTTTTTTTCCCTGCATCTTTCTAATTATATTATTCCTCAGTCTCCTTTCCTGGCATTTTTGCTTCTTTCTGACCTAAGCACTTGGCTCTGTTCCCTCTTCTTTTTTTTTTTCTTTCTCCTTAAGTCATCTTATCTAATCACATGGTTTTCATTGCCACATATGTACCAATAAAACAAAATTCAAATCTTCAGTCCAGCCTTCTCTTCTTGGTATTTGCATATGGATATTTTACAAGCCATTCTTCCCTGCCTTAGTCTTCCCCATCTCAATAAAAATTCCACCAGACAATCTATTTTGTAATAAAATATTCAAGAGTTACCCTGGATTCCTTTCTTTCCCTCATTTTCCATAAACAATTCATTGATAAGTCTCAGTGATTCTATCTTTCACACCCAATTAAATCTATTATCTTTCCTTTCTCTTCTGCATTATCTTAGCTCAGGCCACTATTATCTCTCACCTAAATTACTGAGATAATCTCCTGATTATTATCCCTACTTCCCACCTTTTCCCTCCAACATATTATCTTCAGAAAAGCAAAATGATCTTCTTAAAACACCAACTAATTTATGGCATAACCTTGACTGAAATATTTCAGTGTACATAAAATCTATACTCTTCTGTAGTTTATAACACCTTCAATAAATTGGACCCTGCTCTCGTCTCTAAACTCTTCTCGGTCTACTACTCTCTCAGTCAGACTCTGGCTTTCTTTCAATTGCTTGAATTCACTCATTTCTCCTAGAAAAAGGACTTTCCAAATAGAGTTCTTTTGCCTATAATATTCTAGCCACCTTCTCTTTGCATGCTTTGCTCTTGATTATCCTACAGGGGACAACTTTACTTAATGACTAAATTGTTTCTATTTAGTGGTGGTGTTATTATTCCCTGAGCACCAAATTGAAAGTTGGTCTCCACTATCATTCTGTCTCATAGGATTCTGTCCTTTCTCTTCATATTACTCACCATAATAGTTTAGTATATTTTGACTGTTTGTTTACTCATCAATTTTTCTTCCCACTAGAGGGTAAAATCCCTAAGGGTAATGACGAATTTTGTTTTGCTCATGAATATACGGCAGAGTGCTGACCTGTAACAGTGTTCAAAGAACATTTGTTGAATGCGTGTTTCCACTTTCAATATGAGAGACTGAGACACATGTCTTATTTTTACTTCTTCTCCCTGTGAAAACTCCATTCAAAAATACAGAAGGGAGAGACGCCGGCAAGATGGCAGTCTAGGCAGAAGCACCACGCCGTCCCTCCACAACAAAGATCCAAAAAACTAAGCCAAACAGAGAATCAACAATCCTGAAACCCTACAACATCAAATGAAGAGATAAAGAACTCAGCCGAACACCAAACGGAGTAAGAATACTGAAAGAGAACAG
>NW_004443945.1:30824847-30857901 GCF_000243295.1 Trichechus manatus latirostris
AAATTTGAAATCCAAAAAAAAAAAAATACAGATGGAATTAAACCAAGGAGAACATGAAAATGGGCCATTGATGAATAAATATTTCAACAAATACCTGAAAAATTCGAAGTAAATTACTATTACTGATTGGCCAGGGAGACCAGAAGAAGTGACTGTCTGGAATATACATCGTGGTGACTGTATTCACAGATGGAGCCAATTTACATGGCAAGTTCAGCAAAGGGACAGGGAGAGCTATATGGCTGAAAACAGAGGCACTAATTGAAGATTTATATATGGAAAGTCAATTTACCCACTCCTCTCCCCTATAACCTGTTCGGATAAAGAAAGACTTTTAGACAGGCACTTAAGCCCAGATAAAAGAAATTAGAATTAGAATTATTTATCTACCACACACACATATACACACACACACACATTTTATATTTTTGTTGTTGAGAATACACACAGCAAAAAACAGACCAATTCAAGTATCTACATGTACATTTCGGTGACACTGATTACATTCTTTAAGTTGTGAAACCATTCTCACATTCCTTTTGGAGTTATTTCTCCACTATTTACATATGTGTGCTGCCCCCTAAAGTTGCTATCTAATCTTTTGAGTTGCTATTGTCAATTTGATTCCATATAGATAAATCTTAAGAAAATGCAGTGTTCAAGGCAGACACTCTTTACTAGTTAAGCTAAAGTACTGTTTGGTTTTAGAAAGACTTCAGGGGATATTTTTGGTTTAAAGTTTAAAGATTATCTCAGGGCAATAGTTTCAGGGGTTCATCCAGCCTCCATGGCTCCAAAAAGTTTAGAGTCCATGAGAATTTGAAATTCTGTTCTTCATTCCTCCCCCCCACCCCCCCACTTTGATCAGGATTCTTCTATGGAATCTTTGATCAAAATGTTTGGTAATGGTAGCCAGGTATCATCTAGTTCCAGCCTCATGGCAAAGGAGGCAGTTGTTTATGGAGGCAATTGGCCATACATTCCATTTTCTTCTCTTATTCCCGACTCTCCTTCTTCTGTTGTTCAAGGTGAATGCAGACCAATTGTTGTGACTTGGATGGCCACTTGCAAGTTTTTAAGACCCCAGGCACTATGCAACAAACTAGGAGGTAGAAGAGAAGCACTACATATTTTATTGGGCTAATTAACTGGGATGACCCATGAAGCCATGACCTTAAACCTCCAAACGATGGAGCTAGATTTTTGGTCATACATAAGCAGCCTCTGCATCTGCTCTTTTTTCTTTTTTGGTCATTGTTGTAAACGTATCTATCACACAACTTTTTACGGGTGTACATCTTATTGACAGAGATTACGTTACTCAGCTGTGCAACCCTACCCTTAATCAATGCAATTTTTCCATCATTGTAACCTGAAAGTCAGTACTCTATAAACAGTAACTCCTCCTTTCCCCCTCCCTCCCATCCCTGGTAACAACTAATAAACTTTGGTCTCTACACATTTACCCGTTCTTGTCTTTTTAAATAAGTGAGGTCATAGAATATTTGCCCTTTTGTGATTGACTTATTTCACTCAGCATAATGTCTTCAAGCTCCATTCTTATTGTAGCATGTATCAAAATTTAATTTCTCTTACTGGCTGAGTAGTATTTCATTATATGCATGTGCCACGCTTTGGTTATCCATTCATCCACTGGTGGGCATTTAGGTTGTTTCCACCTTTTGGCTATTGTGCATAATGCTGCAATAAACAGTGGTATACAAGTACCTGTTTCAGTCTTTGCTTTTCAAGTCTTTTGTTTATATACCTTGGATTGAAATTGCTGGGTCACACAGTAGTTCTATTATTAATTTTTTAAGGAACCACCAGATTGTTTTCCACAACAGCTGTACCATCTTTCATTCCCACCAGCAAAGAATAAGTGTTCCAGTTTCCCCACATCCTCACCAGCACTTGTTATTTTGTTTGTTTTTTAAATCTTAGCCATCCACCAAACCCATTGCTGTCAAGTCAGTTCTGACTCATACCAAAGGGTAGGACAGAGTAAAACTGCCCCATAGAGTTTCTAAGAAGCGGCTGGTGAATTTGAACTGCTGACTTTTTGGTTAGCAGCTGAATGCTTAACCACTGCGCTACCAGGGCTTCAGCTATGGAAGTGAAATGGTATCTCATTGTGATCTTGATTTGCATCTCTCTGATGACTAATAATGTTAAGCATCTTTGTGTGTGTGTGTGTGTGTGTGTGTGTATGTGTGTCTGTGTGTGTTTGGTGACATTTGAATGTCCTCTTTGGTGAAATGTTTATTCAAGTCATTTGCCCATTTTATGACTAGGTCATTTGTCTTTTTGTTGTTAAGCTGTCAAAGATATATATATGTATGTATGTTATTAGATTCTTATTGGCTATATGGTTTCTAAAGATATTCTCCTGGTCAGTAGCTTGTCTTTTCACTTTTTTGGTAAAGTCTTTTGATGAACAAAAGTTTTTAATTTTCATGAGGTCCCACTTATCTATCTTGTCTTTTGCTGTTTGTGCTTTTGTTCTTATATTAGATAATCCATTATTAACAGCTAGTCCCGAAAGTGTTGCCCCTGCATTTTCTTCTAAGAATTTTATGCTTTTAGTTTGAACATTTAGATCATTAATTCACTTTGATTTTGTTTTTTGTATGGTATGAGCCAAGGATCCTATTTCATTTTTCTTCATGTGGAAATCCGATTTTCCCAGCACCATTTGTTGAAGAGACTATTCCTTCCCCATCTAATGGACTTAGCACCTTTTTCAAAAATCAGTTGACCATAGATGAGTTTATTTCTGGACTTTCAATTCTATTCCATTGGTCAATGTGTCTATTGTTATACCAGTGCAGGCTGCTTTGATTACTGCAGCTGTATAATATGTTTTAAAATCAGAAAATGTGAGTCCTCCTACTTTGTTCTTCTCTTTCAACATTGCTTTAGCTATTTGGAGACACTTACCATTCTACGTCAAGTTGGGTATTCATTTTTGCATTCCTGTAAAGAATCCTGTTGGAATTTTGATCGGTAGTGCACTGAATCCATAGATTGCTTTGTGTAGTATTGACATCTTAACAATGGTAACTCTTCCAATTCATGAACATGGAGCATTTTCCCATTTATTTAAGTATTCTTTAATCTCTTTCAGCAGTGTTTTATAATTTTCATTGTATAAGTCCTTCACACCCCTGGTTAGACTTACTGCTAGATATTTTATTCTCTTATATGCTATGGTGAATGGAATCATTTCCCTAATTTCCCTTTAAGATTTCTCATTGCTGGTATATAGAAACACAACTGGTTTTTCTTTGTGGACCTTGTACCTTGCAACTTTGCAATATTCCTCTATTAGCTGTAGAAACTTTCCTGTGGACTCTTCGAGATTTTCTACTTACAGGATTATGTCATCTGTGAATAGAGAAAATTCTACTTCTTCCTTTCCAATCGGGATACATTTTCGTTCTTTTTCTTATCTTATTGCTCAGGCCAGGACTTCTAGTAAAATATTGAATAGAAGTGGTGAGAATGGGCACATTTTCTTGTTCCTGGTTTCAAGGGGACAGCTCTCTTTCTCCTTTAATTATAATGTTGGCTGTTGGCTTCTTATATATGCCCTGAGTCATATTGAGGAATTTCCCTTCTAATCTTCTTTAGGTTTTTCATCACAAGGGTGTTGGATTTCATCAAATATTTTTTCTGCATTCATAAAAATGATCATGTGGTTCTTTTCCTTTTTTCTTTTCATGTGGTGTATTATGTCAATTAATTTTCTAATGTTGAACCATCCCTGCATTCCTGGAATAAAACCCACTTGGTCATGCTATATGACTCTTTTAATATACTGTTGGAGTCTGTTCACTAGTATTTTGCTAAGGATTTTTGCATCTGTATTCATAAGGGATATTGGTCTGTACACACACACACATACACACACATATATATATTTTTACCAGCATTAACTGTAATACATCTTAGCAGATTCCACTTCAGGTTGCACTGAAATTGTGTTTTCTCAACTTTTTTGGTAGTATTCTTGCCTGTCCACACAGAATATTCACATATGCTGATTCTTTAGTCACTTCAAATTTGGCATTGGCTGCTCAAATAAACAACATCTGATCAATATCAGCAACATCTGTTGACGCACCAAGAGCTATGGAAAAACACTTGAAATCAATATTTTTTTAATTGACTGTTGCTGTTGTTTCCATTGTCTTCAACTCTTTGAACAATTGTTTTTACTGAAAAGCTAATGATCTTAAACAATTTCATTTTCTCTGGGCTCCTTCTCTTGGCTACAGCAATAAGACAATTTAATTAACTCACCATCAGTAAATGGATTTCTTTTGCTTGGCTTACAAATGAACCACTCAGAAACTTAGTTTGGTTCCAAACTCATTTTCATTTTTTATTGTTGTCAAGAAATTCTGCTGTGATTAAATATTTCATTTAAACTTTTCTATTTTTTCTGACTTCACCTTCCTGAAAATTTGGAATACTGTCATGAGTGCTTATGTTAACATCAATGTATATTGTATTTTTTAGCACAGTTATAATATCATTGTATAATAAACACTATTCTTTTCATCAAATTCCATATCAAAATAACCCGTACCCCACTTTTCCTTAAAAGCATGGATGTTTAAAGCCCACCATTCTCTTCTTATTTTGACATGGTAAGTATTCACTAGTAATGAAAAAAATAATAATAATAAAATAGAACACAGTGGTAAATATGGTACTCAAAACACTGTTGAGTCATAACTGTTACTGTGATTTGTAGTGCTCTAAGGAGGAGCCCTGATGATGCCATGGTTAAGAGCTATGGCTGCTAACTAAAAAGTAGGCAGTTCAAATCCACCAGCTGCTCCTTGGAAACCCTGTGGGGCCGTTCTATTCTGTCCTGTAGGGTAGCAATGACTAGAATCGACTTGAGGGCAACAGGTTTGGTTTTGGTTTAAGCAGGAATGCAAAGCATTGAGTAACATTCTACAACTACTCAACTCTATAATAGCACAGAAGCAGTCATAGATAATATGTAAATAAATGAGCATGTCGGTGTTCTAATAAAAATATCTATAGATACTGAAATTTGAATTTCATATAATTTTCACATCACGAAATATTATTTTTCTTTTGATTTTTTTTGAACTCTTTAAGATGTAAAAAAAATAGTGTTATCTTACAAGTCATATAAAAAAAAGAAAAAAGCTGGGTTTGGTCTACGGGCTATAGTAAAACATTCAGCAAGCTAGATTTGGTCCATGGACCATAGTTTGCTGACCCCCAATCTGTATGGACTATATCAAAAAGCTTTTTTGCCTCTGATTTCTGGTGGTGTTTGCCCAATGTAGAATACTGGCAAAAGATTGGTGGAATAGAGAAGAGCGAATTTGGGGTATTTATTTTCTTGTTGCTGCCCTCTTTCTACGCTATTGTTGCAGGCTGGCAGTTCTATCTGTTTGTTTCCAGGCTCCACTAACTACTCCTTCCATTTGCTCCTTCATGCCAGGTGAACTAAGGAGATTTCAGCATTACTAGCCTTGCATCATGCTCTCCCCTTATGGTTTTTCTACAGCCTGCTTTTAAAAATCATTAACCAAATGATCTTAATTTGTACTACATGTATATTCTGCTGGGACCCTACTGGTTCAGATACTAAGAGTAATTTCTCAGAGTTAGTACATCATAACATAATTCTATATCATTTGATACATATTAGGCCCTTGCTAAGTGTGGCTAGAATTGTATCTCCTACCTTTCCTGGGACACCTTCTTATTACAACAATTTGTGGTAAGTGTGGAAGCAGGAGGCAAGAGAAGCGGAGATAGGGTGGAATGAGGGAGAAAAAGAATACTTTCTATGAAGGTTAACTTCAAAGTCTTTCAAGTAAATTGTCTTTCAGTTTTCTCTTACTAAGTTTGTGGTGTAAAGTTCATTTTGGCTAGTGGCATTGACACAATCTCTTCTAACTTTCCACTGAAATACCTGAAGAAAACACACAATAAGAGATGGAAAATCACACCAGCACTGAAACACTAGGAATGACTTGCAGATTAGTGTGAAAGCTGGAGAAATTTTCACTACTTAGAGGGCAGAGGCAACTGAATTGAGAAACTAATTTCCTGTAAGTATTAGGCCAGAAACAGAAAGAAAACTGCCAGCCTGATTAAAAATAGGAAAGCCAGCTATCTTTCTCCCTTGACTACCTCTTGAGCCAGATAGCCTTTTTTTAACTAACCAGGAAATGATCATACTTGGAATATATCAATTCTGTGTTTAAGACCACTGCCCACTTCATAAGATTATTGATTAGGGTGTAAGGAAGGAAGAGTCATGGCAAATTGCCTTCTGATTTTTTAAAATTATTCATTCAACAAGTATCTCTTGAACGTCTACTATGTGCCTAGATTAGGTATTAGGAGAATAAGACATTGTTCCCTCAAAGAATCTATAATTTGGTGGTGAAATATAACAATTAAACAGAATTTAGGACACAGTTTGCCATGGGAACATGTGGCTTAGGGGGTCAGGAAAGTTTTCCTGAAAGAAAAATATCTACAAGGATCACAAAGGATTATTACTACTAGTCTGAGTAAAGTCAGGTGATATATGATATAAAGGAGAGTGTATGCATAGTTCTGAAATAAATACAGTCCCCAAAAGAAAGGCAAAAATAAATGGAGCTTAGGAGGATTCTTTGTCAAATAAAAAACAAATCCAGACTTAGATAAGTAGAGACTTATTGCAAGAGGGAGTAAAAGGACATTGCACTAGGGGAGGAGGACCACTGCCACAGGGGGATATTTCAACCATCAGATCTGAAAGCATCTCAGAGATAGGCAAAAAAAGTTTTTCCCTTATAGGGAGGAGTAAACAAGGCTAGGAAGAGTAGGGTGTGGGGATGTGGGGTGAAAGAGTGGAGTGATTTGATAGCAGATCAAAGAAAGTTTTACCTGAGGTCTGCCTATTTTCAGGAGGGGTCATTAAAGTAGAGTTGTGTACTGGCTTAGGCTGAGAATGGGTCAAAGTTAAGGGGCCTAGTGGAAGGAGTAAAGCTTAACTAAAGTTTGATTAGCAAGCATTTTTCTCTGATTGATAGGTGGTAATAACCAAATCAGCGAATCATTTACAAGGCAAAGAATAGAAATTTGGAGGGGTTGTGTCTGGCCTTGTCATCGGTAAGCAAGGAAGGCATTTGTGAGCCTTATCTAATTCTTAGGGGGAAGTGTTCCTTGCCTGAAGTCATTTGTGGAACACAAAAAGTGAGAGTGGTTTCTTTAACCATCTCTGTTTTCCAGGATCTCAGGCCTCACTTGGGTAAAGTTCAACATCATCACCTTAAAGCATTTTGTCCTAGGAGGAGCTGTAGATTTACCATTAACTTCATCTGCACAGAATGTCAGAGATCAGTCCTGGTGGGTAGGAGATGATTATGCTTGAGATCAACAGAACTAAACTTAAATATATGGCAGATGCTGAGAAATGAATAATTTGTTAAGAGTTTACTCAGGCACAACTTCCATACCTAGCTTCCTTACCAATCATTGTCATCTGATTGGTTTAGGTGCTGTGCACTACTGCCAAATTACCTTCACTCTACAGTCCTTTTGACAACCCTTTACTTGTGGGACCACATCCTCTAGACTACAAAGTGCTGTCAGCAGTTACCCTTATTCCTGCCCAGTGACTTCTTGAGCTTTGAAGGATCAATGACGGTATGTAAAATGAGGGAGTAGGCTGGGAAAACAATATTGTCACTGTCTCAAAACAACAACCTTGGCCCAGGAGGAAAGACAATTGAATTCTGTTCCAGACCCTGGGTCTTGGGGTCAGGTACATGAACGGGGCAGGGTCAAGTAACTTTTAATCCTTTCTCAGCTGCTGTGTTTTAATGAGGGGAAACAAGGTGAAAACACTAATTATTCTCCCTAATTCCTGGCAGATTCTGTCAATGGATAGATCCCCTTTCCCTCTCCTTAGTCAGAGTTGTGAGTTCTCATCTTTTTTCCAGTGTCTTCTTAGGAATTTTAATGAGAGCGCAAGAAAGGCTGTGTCAGGGGACTGCTTGCCAAATGCTTTTCTAAACCAGATATCATAAACTACAATCTTCTTTACATGGGCAGTTTGTGCTTAAACCAATAAACAAGCAGACAATTTAGGCACCCAACAAAACTTTGATGTAGCTCACAACAATCTATAATTAAGTATGACAGGTAGAGCAGCCATAGAATTAAGCAATTAGCCTATGTCCATAAGATTTAGATGAAATAAATATTGGTGTAACGTGACTCAATATCAAATAAAGAATTATAGTACATGAATTAATGCATATAAAAATTCTTCATCATCTGAAAAGCTTAAAAAAAGTGAATTTTTTTTATATTTCCCTTTTTATAGAAATTATGAAGATTAGGTTTATAAGTGTGCGTTTATTGGTTTCTCAGTTTGTAATTGAGTTGAACCTAATCATTTCAAATGACATTCCAAAAAACCGTGGCATTTAAGAAACTTGTTTTCAAGACTAAAACACTGAAAATTGGTGAAAGGATATCCATGTAATATAAGGGGAAAATATTTAATAGGATAACATTTGAAAGGAAGATATTTGATATTTTGAATATGAAAATTTCCCATTTTCTATTTCTTCCCTTTCTACCTTCCTTCCTTCTATCCTCCCTCCTTCCCTCCCTTCCTTTCGTCTTTTTTCCCTAACTTTCTTTTGATAAGGCTCCCGTTTCAGGTAATCACTGTAGTTTAAAAGACACAATCTGATTTCCAATCTGTTTCAATAATCATTTACAAAAGTAGAAAAATTTTGTGAACTTTGGAAAATTTCACAGTATTCGTAGCATTTACACTAAATAAAATTTCTGTTAAATTTATAAAATGCCTTGATCATGTTTAAGGAAAAAAAATGTGTGTCGAATCTGTTTTTCTTATCTCATACTTTATTCAGAGTCAGAAAAGATGAGAGGGTGATCTTTAGCGTTCGGGAACCCAGAGGGCTCCAGAGACTGTCTTGATCCTATAAGACTATACATAATTCATTTTGAGCTAATGCCAGTTTACCCCCTTTCTTTGTTTCCATCTTTCCTCCCTCCTTCCCTTCCTCCTTCCCTCTCTCCCTTCCTTCCTTCTTTCCCTTTCTTTCTTTTTGTTATTATAATCTTCGCCCAAATAATGGTGTCGTGGATTGAATTGTGTCCCACCAAAATATGTGTCAACTTGGTTAGGCTATGATTCCCAGTATTGTGTGGTTGTCCCCTATTTTGTGATTGATATAATTTTCCTATATGTTGTAAATCCTAATCTCTGCCTGTGGTTAATAAGGCAAGACTGGATTATGTTGAAGAGGATTAGGGTGGGATGTAACACCCTTGCTCAGGTCACATCCTTGATCCAATGTAAATGGTGTGGCCTGCACCACCTTCTATCTTACAAAAGATGAAAGGAAAGCAAGTAGAGAGTTGGGGACCACATATCACCAAGAAAGCAACGCCGGGAGCCAAACGCGTCCCTGAGCAGAGAAGCTCCTGGACCAAGGGAAGACTGATATCAAAGATCTTCCTCTACAGCCAACAGAGAAAAACCTCCCCTGGAGATGATGCCCTGAATTTGGTCTTCTGGCCTTCTAGACTGTGAGAAAATAAATTTCTCTTTGTTAAAGTCATCCACTTGTGGTATTTCTGTTATGGCAGCACTAGATGACTAAGACAAAGGGTTAACTCATATGGTGGAGGTCTTTGCTGACATTGCTAATGGGTTCCTTGCTGCCTCATCCGAAGATTATTCTAAAACTCAGTGTGCATAAATAAGCACAGCAAGTACTTGTTAGAAATACAAATGCCTGGGCCCACTCGCAGCAGTTCTGATTCCAGTGCTCTGTGTAGGGGCTCATAATCTGCATTTTGAACAAGCACCTCAGATCATGTTTATACTGGTAGAAGGATCAAACTTTGAGAAGCATAGAGGTAGAGTAAAATACGTGAATCTGAGAAAATTGGAAGAGTGAAAAAATTAACTGTTTGAGACTAAGAGAACGGGATAGAAGATGTGTGTGTATGTATGTTTATTAAAAAAGAAGGGAGAAAGAGACACATGCCTGGTCTTGGCCCTGTTGGCATCCCATATGAATTCATTTTCCAACCCTGCCAACTGTGGAGAGACAGAGGAGAGCTGTATTTTAACCATTCTATTGTTTTAAATTTAAATTTACAAAAAATGGGTTAATTTAATGTGTTAATTACCTATAAATGAGATTATCCCACTTTGCATCCTCCACAGACATATATTTACATTCTCATCTGATCATATGTTGCTGAAATTGCAGGCTTTTCATTCTGTGTTCCCTAAGAAATCTGTTAAATATATTGTTTCACCAAATTCTCCCTCAATCACCTTTCTAGAATGTTAGTAGTTTTTCTATAATGCTTCAAATAATGTAATATATTCAATATTTCTCTTAAGCAAGGCAGAGTCAATTGGGAGAGCTAAGTGATAAATAAGCAGTAGTGTAGTGTCAGGTAATAAGTATTATTGATTGACTGGTCACTCTTCAAAAGAATAAAAGATAATCATGAGAAGAAATAGGAAAAAAGTTTCTAAACAGCTCTTTACAGCAAGGCAATTCCTAACTCACTCTCATGGAGATTGCCCGTGACCTCTGCTTTATGGGAACAGATTTATGTGGAACCCTGGTGACACAGTGGTTATGCTTTTGGCTGCTAACCAAAACATTGGCAGTTCGGATCCATCAGCCGCTGCTTGGAAACCCTAAGGGGCAGTTCTGTCCTGAGCTATAGGATTGCTATGAGTCTGACACGACGGTGTTACCGCAAAAGCCGTTACTGAGACAAGGGTAAGGTGAGCAGCAAGAGTGTTTTATTGTATATTGATATACAGGAGATAGAGGGGAATGAGCTCCTCCAAAATCTGCCTCCCCTTCTGGAGGCCAATCAGAGGATTTTATCGGGACAGGGTCAGGGTCTGAAGAATCTGTTGAATGTTAGTTCCCCTTTGAGGTGAGCACAATGACCTCGTTCCAGACACACTGACCTTCTGCAGGTGTTCTTGAAGATCCTTTGTTCAGTTGTCTTGCCTTCCGATTGTATCACTTATTGTTCTACCTCCCAAAGACGAACTTAGGTTAATTTTAAACTTTGGAGGAAAGAGAGAAGGAAAATAAATCAGAATCATAGGAGCATGCAGGACTGGATAATAAAGCAGAATCATAGGAGCATGCAGAAGTGAACTATGCAAGCTATGCTTTAACAATACCACAATACCCAGGATGCTACACAGCTGACAATAAATGTGAAATTCTCATGCAGCCCCTTTCAATGGCAATGGGTTTGGGATTTTTTTTTTTTTTTTTTTTTTTTTGGTACTATTATAAAAAGTAAGCATAAATATATACCTACTTTCACATCACAGAGCCCTGGTCGCACAGTGGTTAAGAGCTCGGCTGCTAATCAAAAGTTCGGCAGTTCAAATCCACTAGGTGCTCCCTGGAAACTCTATGAGGCTGCTCTGCTCTGTCCTGTAGGGTTGCTAGGAGTAGAATCTACTGGACAGCAATAGGTTTTTTTTTTTTTCCATATCACATCTTCCATGTAAAGCAAGCTAACAGGGAGTACATAGGTTAGACAAAGCCTGTTTTCAGGACTTTAGTTAAACTTCCTGCACGCGTCTGTCAGTTTGTCGTACTGGAAGAGGTACAACCAGAAGGCTCCTTAGAAGGAATAATAGTGAGACTATGTCTTACATACTTTGGACACGTTGTCAGGAAAGATCAGTCCCTGGAGAAGGACATCATGCTTGGTAAAGTAGAGGATCAGCAAAAAAGAGAAAGACCCTCAACAAGATGGGTTGACACAGTAGCTGCAACAATGGGCTCAAGCATAACAATGATAGTGAGCACGGCACAGGACCAGGCAGTGTTTCATTCTGTGGTGCATAGGGTTGCTATGAGTCGGAACTGACTTGACAGCACCTAACAACAAGTTGAACTTCTGCTGATTACATCCCATCTTCTAGGCCTTGTGGTTAAGGTCAGTCTAACTAGATATTGGATTAGGTCCCTAACTATTTTCTCCTCTATTACCCTACACAATGTCCTCCCTCACCCCTAGTTCCTCTATTTCCCTCTTGGAGCAGCTTCCTGTCTACCTTTTGTCTGGAGTTTGAGTGTGCTCTGTGGGTCTTCTCAGGAGCAATTTCTACATCTCTAGAAACCAGAAACAGCAATACAGTAGAGGGTATAGTACTGTTTGCACACTTCTTAGCGATTCTCTGTCCCAGCATACCTGAAGAGATAGATACTTCTAATTAGTGCCCTTTGGCAATGAATGAGTGAGATGAATTGGGACTATATGGGTGGAGAATCAGACTTCTAAGGTTTTATGTGTGGGGAAAACTTGCCAATGCTTATGGATCCTCATTATATTGCTAATATAGCTTTCCCACAAAACTTTCTTGTCCTGCTTATCCTAATGCAGACTACCTTCTAGCATTTCTTCTTCATTATGTGTTGCATGATGTGTTTACCAGTAAAGAGTTGTCATTTTCAGACCTCACAAAGATGTGCGGTTTGGATATCTTCCAGCTATTAAAAGTGCCATGTCCAGAAAAGTACAGCTTTATACACTCAATTATATTCAATTTATTTTTTAAAGCTTACCTACTGCCCCACAATTTTCACTGACAATGAAAAATAATTATCATAAAGTAATTCAATTTAGTTTCATTTTTCACACTTCTCAGCAAGGTTCTACTTTATTTTCGTGCTAAAGATCAGTATTTCAAAGCCAAAAATATTAATACATGCAGATTCCTATCTCAGAACCCTTTTTTCCTGATCAACTAGATCCTTGCTTCTTATTAATGCTATATTTGGAGGCTGCATTAGATATTTAGTTTGTTGTCCCTAGTTCTCCTTACGCTGTTATAAAAAAACCAACTGCCGTTTAGTTGATTCTGACTCATGGCTACCCTATATGACAGAGTAGAACTACCCCATAGGGTTTCCAGTGCTGTAAATCTTTACGGAAGCAGGCTGCCATGGAGCAGCTGGTGGGTTGGTGATCTTTCAGTTCGCTGCCAAGAGCTTAACCACTGTGTCACCAGGGTTCCTTTATGCTGTTATACATTACCTTAAATAATAAAACACAATTCATTCAAGAAACATTTATCAAGCACCTACTTAGGACCAAGCACTAAATGTGCTGGAGCTGAATTGTATTGTATTGCGACAGCCAATTGTGTGTATCTCTTCACAAGTCTACACTCAGCGACATTATGTTGGTAGTTTGAAATTGGCTATGGTGGGAGCATGGTGATTTTCTTTATTCATTGATACAAACCCCCAGCTTTAGAATGATAGAGTCTTCTAAGTTGTACCCACACCATGATGTCACCATGCCCAGTACAGTCATGGACCCAAGCAGCAATTTTGGCATTCTGGGGAGTACATGCTCACTGACTCATGATTGTAGTGAAACTTACAAGGAATAGGCCCTTACTATGAACATCTACAAGTGTGACCCAGGCAATTCAATCAACAACCAAGATTTGTGGGGCCAACCAAACGCGTATGTCACTGGCAAGGTCCCAAGAGCCAGTAAAATTATAACAGGTTTCATCAAGCAGAGTACTGGTCTGAGCTATGACAATGTCCTTGAGTTTTGCCCACTAAAAAAAGACAGCACGTCTGTTTTCAATTCAGCATAGCTAGTGCTGAGGCTGAAGAGCCACAACACCATAGTAGACACCATCAAGTTTCATTCAGTTGAAACACCAGTGAACCAGGCTTAGGAATTCAGGGGAACCTCTGTGAATTGAGTACCCTACTGAGCCAGCTTTGCTTCAGAAGCTAGAGAGGATCTAAAGTTTTTCCCAGAGGTACAGCTGCTACTTTTTTATGTAAAGCTGCAATGACCCTAGGGCCTGGCCTGCCACATTTTAAAAAATTTCTTTATTGTTGTTAAGAACATACATAGCAAAACATACACCAATTCAACAATTTTTATATGTACAATTCAGTGACATTGATTACATTTTTCAAGGTATGCAACCATTCTCACCCACCTTTTCTGAATTGTTCTTCCCCCTTAACATAAACTCTCTGCCTCCCCTCAAGCCTCCTATCCAACATTTTGAATGTTGTTGTCAATCTGATCCCACATAGATAGTTCTTTAAAAGACCAAGATCCTCAAGGTAAACATTCTTTACTCATTAAGCTAACCTATTGGTTGATTTCTACAGGTGGAGCAGGGGTTAAATGCTCAGTTGTGAACTGCAAAGTCAGTGGTTCAAACTCTCCAGCCGTTCTGAGGGAGAAGGATATGGCAGTCTGCTTTCGTCAAGATTTACAGCCTCGGAAATGCTTTGAGGCAGCTCTACTTTGTCCTATACAGTCACTAGCAGTCAGAATCGACTCTACAGCAACCAGTTTGGTTTAAAGATGATTTCAGGGGCTATTTTTGGTTTAAGGTTTAAGGTTTGAAGATTATCTCAAGACAATAGTTTCAGGGATTTGTCCAGCCTCAATGGCTCTAGAAAATTTGGATTCCATGATAATTTGAAATTCTGGTCTCCTTTTTCCCCCTATTGATCAAGATTCTTCTACAGGTTTTTTGATCAAAACGTTAAGTGATGGTAGGGTTACCATCCAGTTCTTCTGTCATGCTGCATTCCTGAACATGCAATTTCCAGTTGCTGGTTCTTCCTACCTTGTTAGTTGTTGAGTTTGAATTAACCCACCTCAAAACGGGAATATCAAGCTAAAGAGTCTCAAGCCTCCATGTTTCAGGTATTCAGGTTCAATAAGAACCCTAGTAACAAAACAATAGCTGTTTTATAAAAGGGGCATACTTCGTAGCCATGTTGGAGAGGAGAGGACTCCAAAACCCCAAGAGACACCATGACAAGGAGCTTGCCTCTTATTGTCAAAGGATCCAGTAGCAAAATCATTGATGTCCAGCACTTGTAGCTCAAAGGGGACATTTGGATTGTGGGTCCCCAAAAGTATTAGTATTTTCCTAAAGTTGCTCTTCCCCAACAGGGTATCCCCTCTGGAACTTGCGAGTATTCAGACTACATGTATGTAAAACATCAATACAATTAATCATGCATTCAGTAGTAGAAACTGCAGGAACAGTTGATTGAATTAGCTCAATGGGTCCCGCCCATAAGGTCACTTAGGTTTCTTTCCCCACTATGAACACTGCCTAACAACTCCCCCTGCCCCAATGGGGCCAGGCATGATGGTGACTTGGATAACTGAATCCAATACAGCCATAAATGTTTGAGTCCCTCCTCTCCCCAAAGTTGCCCATGTTTGGATATGTGGCCTTCAGTACCTCTTCGAAAACAAGAAAACTTGCATCCCACCCCAATAATATTTCTTTTTAAAGCAGTTGAGCTTATCATAGAGGGGGAGCAGAGATCTGTGGACTAAAGGGAGAGAATGATGGCACACCAGTAAGTGAGACACTTTTACTTCCCATTTTAAGAGGTGCCTTTTCATATTGGTTTGGGTCAGTTTCTCATTCTCCAGTAGGACAGCTTTTTCGGTATCATAAACCTTACCTGGGGTGCTAAGAGGCTGAATTCTAGTCAATGCCTCATCTGTGTTTTCCCACAAGAGTTTTTCTCTGTCTCAGAATTGTTCTCCGGAAGACCAAACCTCCCTTATAGCATCCAGGGCCCACTGGTAAAAAAAACCAAGCAAACAAAAAAACTTTTACTATCATCTCTGAATGGATCTAAGATTGACTGTAGGAAGCACTGAGCAAATAGCCCAGTTATTTCCTTTCTTCCTTAACAAGCATTACAAGGCCCTCCTCCTCTTCTCTGAAATGAAGTAGTCAAGTTCTAAAAAAATTTCCCTGGTTTCTGCCCATCCCAAAAAACCTACTGCCATCAAGCTAATTTCAACTCATAGTGACCCCATTGGGTTTCCAAGGCTGTAAATCTCTACAGAAGCAGACTCCACATCTTTCTCCCACAGAGCCACTGGTGGTTTCGAACTGCTGACCTTTCAGTTAGCAGCTGATTACTTTAACCACTGAGCAACAGGGCTCCTTGGTTTCTGCCTGTAGCGCTTGTGAATTTTCTTCCTTTCATGCTTGCTTATGTAGGTGCCCATCTCTGTAACAGTTATCTGAAAGGAAGCAGAACCTTTTGCCCTTCCAGTACTAATCTTAGTATTAGATGCTACAATGGGATGGGCCTGAGTCTGATCATATGTTCAGGAACACTTTCTCCCCCAAACCCTCCCCACAAAGGAGAATTAGCAACAATCAGGGTAATGTTAGTATGGTGCTCTCTGAACCTACTTCCTGAAGGTCAGCCTCTATCTCCCCAATTTCTTCTCATTAATAGGCAATAAAATGGATGATCATTTATTGCCTGGATGACCATACAATTTGGTCAACACATCCACCACCAATTCCCAAGCACTTTCCTTAAATTCTGCTATCAGTCCGGGTGCCCTCATCCTTCCTATTCTAGAAACCCATGTCTCTGTCAGCATTCCATCTTCATCATCAAAACATATTTTAAGAAATGTGAATGGTCTGAGATTTTACACAGCTTGTAAGTTAACAAATTAGCCTGCCACAGTTTCATAGATGCTGGCCAAAGACACAAGGTACCTGGATCAAAGACAAAGGACTTTATTTTTTATGGCAGTAACAGTAGCGAGGGTATCTGTATTTTTGCATAGGTTTCCTGAGCCCCAGTTCTCACAGGGAGATATGAAGAGGGCCAGTTGACCGCTGGAAACATGTAGATTTCAGGAGAAGAAACCTAAGCTTAAGGAATATGGAGCTTTTATAATCGGAAGTAGGCATGCTTGCCCTTTGCTCCTGTGGGAATCATTCTTATTATGCTGGGCAGTAAACATGTCTATACTTTGCTTCAGAATGAGACACTATATCTTCAAAGTCTGATCACTATACAAACATCCTTGAAAAGAGAATACAGAACAAAGGGCAGTGAGTATCGCTCACAAGACATGCAGACATGGGAGAAACCCATTGAAAATTATCTCCTAATAAAAATGGTAAAGTGAAATTATCACTAAATAGAATTCATAATTTTGATAAGAGTTGCCATAGACCTTCATAAAACCGAAACCAAACCCATTGTCATTGAGTTGATTCCGACTCATAGCAACCCTGTGGGACAGAGTAGAACTGCCCCATAGGGTTTCCAAGGAGCGGCTGGTGGATTCAAAATGCCGACCTTTTGGTTAGCAACCGAGCTCTTAACTACTGTGTCACTAGGGCTCTTAGACCTTCATAGGGGACTGGAATTAAGAATCTCTCCCCTAATGAGTCATACTCTTTTATATAAGTTAGGTACTGTTATCTAAAGAATTAAAGTGAAGAGGTGACTTTCTCCTGTAATTTATTCTACTAATTTTATACAATCCTCCCTCAATAAGTATAATATTTTCCTGAAGTTCAAATGATTGTTTTCATTCCTCAGATTAGCTAGTAACATCATGGTTGCACAGCAACTATGTGTTCTCAGAAAAAAAACTCTAAAATGTTTGTTGAACAGGAAAGGATAGAAACAAATTATGGGACATTGCTTGTGAGCTGGACAGTGTCAAGAGAAGCAAGGAAGTTTCTGTTTGATATATGTTGGTGACACTGAAAGAAGAAGGCAATTGCTGATGTTCAGAGGGCCTTAAATTATAGTCTGAAATAGATTAATGCATGTTTACAATGTAATAGCATGCTTTCGATAAGACAGCTAACAAGTATTGTATTTAGTAACATCTGCTAATATTTAATTGTAGTAGTGACTTAATTGGTTTCATATGGAGTGAGGAGAGTTGCTCTACAAAAATTACACATTACAACACAATTTTGGAGGGGTGGAGCAGTGTTTTGTCCACTCAAAGGTGGCACTTTGCAGTAATTTACTTCTTGTTAGCTATAAATTATAATTCTTTACACAATTGGGATACTAAATTCTGGTTTATTGTAGTGATTTAATTAGCAACACAAACATTTTGTAAATTTCTAATTATTTTTACAATCATATGATTAACATATAACCAAGAAAACATTTTTTAAAAAATATAACATGAAAGGAAAAATAGTGTTTGAATAACAAAGCTCAGATGTGATTATGTTTAGTAAATATTTTATAAAGACAGTAAAAAAAACATTTAGTAAGCATTTTAAAGACAGTTTGGGATTTTTTAAAGCTGTATTCAGAGCAAGAAAAATATAATGATGAAGAAAAATAGCCACACTACTCAGGGGTGATCTCCATTTAAGCCATCTGCCAACAAAGACAAAGTGTGATGCCCAAATATTAATTTACTTTGTCTTCTCCAACCTGAAAAACTATTTCAATTTAGAAAATGCAAGAGAGAAAAGAAATCCACGATGGCCAAAGAATTAGCTAGTGTAATCTCTTTACATGTATTTATGTATTCTACATCCTGAAACCATTGGATCTACAGTTTCCAGATGTAACATATAAATGATTTAATGGAAAAAATAATGAAGAGTCAAGAGAGAGGTGATCTAACCTTGAGCAAGCAATTCATTAAAACTCTCTGGAATTAATTTTCTGGGCTATAAAATGAAGTGACTGGAAACATATTTTTCTTTTGAAGGCTTTTTGGAATAAAGTATATGTGGGAAGATTAGATTGACGAACATATCTATCTTCCTACCTATAGAGTAGCTATGAGTCGGAATTGACTCGACGGCACAGAAGAAAATCAACAACCAACCTTGTCTGCTTCCAGCCTGTCTTAGTTACTTAGGGCTGCAATAACAAAATAGTACAAGTGGTTGGCTTTGAAGAACAGAAATTTATTATCTCACAGTTCAGTAGGCTAGGAGTCCAAATTCAGGGCATCATCTTTAGAAGAAATTCCTTCTTTGTGTCTTCCAGCTTTTAGTAGCTGGGGAAACTCTTGGTGTTTCTGGCTTGTATTTGTATCTGCTTCCATTGTCACATGGTGTCTTCTCCCAGTGTGTGTCCATCTCTCTGTGTCTGTACTCCCCTTTGTAAAACACCACTGAGGGGAAATTAGGATTAGGACCTACCCTACACAGGGTTGCCATGAGTGGGAATTAGCTCGACAACAACTAACAACAACTACTCCAGTATAACATAAGAAAAAGCCTACTTCCAAACAGGATCACATTCATAGTACAGTGGCTAGGACTTCAACATATATTGAAGGACACAATTCAACCCATAACACAGCCTATAAATAATATTGCAATTATTAGGAAGTATGATAACAATAAGTCCAAAAGTCATGATGCCTAGACTCATCACACAAGTCATCTTGGTACCCTGGATATCAAATTTGGAACATCAAGCATAATCTTTCCTCTTACACTGTGTTTGGCTATTTTCACAGTTGAGATGCTGACAGGTCACTTTTACAGAGACAGAGACATTTGTTATTTTCTTCTTCTCTCTTTCTCTCAGTTTCACTTCCCTACTCTTTTTCCTTCCCTTCCAGCCTACCTTCCTCTGCTTGCCTGACTGTTATTTGATTGTACTTCATTCTTTAGTCTTAAAGAAGTCTAAAAGTTGACTTCCAGACCAGATAATCAAAGTAAAACTATAGCTAACACAAACACACATATTTTAGCTTTAAGCAATTGCACATATTTATACCCTAAGTAGTGTTGCCATATAAAATATAGGATGGCCTGTTAAATTTGAATTTCAGATAAACAAAGGATAATTCTTCTGTGTATATCCCAATATTGCACAGGGTATGGTTATACTAACAACAACAACAAAAAACCTGTTGTTTATCTGAACTTTAAATTTAACTGTGAGTCCTGTATTTTAATTTGTCAAATCTGGCAACACTAATCCTAAATATTTTTTACAAGTCTGCTAAATGTGTTTTTCAATTTAAGCAGTACTAAAAATAATTTTTGAATTTTAAATATTAAAACTATGTTAGTGGTCCACCAAGGAGATGGGAACAACTTCTACTATGATTAGAAATTGCCAAATTTAACAAGACAAAATGCTTTATTGGTACATATTATACTTGTTACTATGTTGTTGTGTGCCATCAAGTCGATTTGGACTCATAGCGACTCTGTAGGACAGAGTAGAACTGCTCCACAGGGTTTCCGAGGATCAGCTGGTGGCTTCAAACTGCCAACCTTTTGGTAAGCAGCCTGAGCTCTTATCCTATACCATTCCTTATTCTCACTTGTATAGTAATTGAGTGTCATATATTATTATTTCTTATAATTTATCTCTATTAGATTGAAATGAAAAACATAGATATTTGCTTATAAATAAGCAAATAACCACCTTATATCAACCAATATATTGACTTATTTTAAAATACTCAGAAATTATATTGATCTCCATAAGCAACTGATCATACAGAAGTAAAACAAAATACAGTAAGTTTGCAATGTGAACCAGATGCTGAATCTGAAGCAATTGGATGGAAGGTGGAAGATAAAACTTTTTTTTTCTTCCTACATAACTGTAAATATAAAAGCCACTTTACACAGAAGTTCACTTTTAAGTTATATAATTCATAAAGAATAGTGATTATCATGTTTTGCTGCACCTGTCCAATAAAAAAGCATCAACAGGCTAAAAAGTTTCCTTCTCCTCAGTAGTACACCTTATGATGACCCCTAGCGGTAAAATCAGATAAATGAGCCACACAGACAGGGACACACCCAGATACAAACACATAAGAGTGACTATTTATTTATTTAATATTTTATTGTGTTTAGGTGAAAGTTTACACAGCAAATTAGATTCTCATTCACTAATTCATACACAAATCGTTCTGTGACATTGGTTACAATTCCTGCAATGTGTCAGCACTCTCACCATTTCCACCCCATCTGCCCCATTTCCATCTATCCAGTTTCCCTGCCCCTCTTTGTCTTCTTATCTTTACTTCTGGGTAAATGTAGACCATTTGGTCTCCTATGATTGATTATTTAAAGGAGCACGTTCCTTGTGGGTGTTATTGTTTATCTTGTAAACCAATCTATTATTTGGCTGAAAGGTGACCTCCGGGAGCAGCTTCAGTTTCAAGTTAAAAAGGTATCTTAGGGCGACAGTCTCAGGGGTTCCTCTAGTCTCTATCAGTTCAGTAAGTTTCTCTTTCTTTCATGAATTTTAATTTTGTTCTACATTTCTCTCCCATTCTAACCAGGACCTTCTATTGTATCCCTGGTCAGAACCATAGGTAGTGGTAGCCAGGCATCATTTAGTTCTTCTGGTCTAAAAGAGGCTGTGGTTCACGTGGGCCATTAGTCTTGTGGATTAATTTCTTCTTTGGGTCTTTGGTTTTGTTCATTCTTCTTTATTCCTGATGAGAAAAGACCAACAGTTGTATCTCAGATGCTGCTCACAAGTTTTTAAGACCCTAGACGCTACTCACCAAACTAGGATATAGAACACTTTATTTATGAGCTAAATGATGCCAACTGACCTAGTTGTCCCATGAGACTATTGTCCTGAGCCTTCAAACCCAGTAAATCAACCCCATGAGGTGTTTGGATGTCTAGCAAATATGCATAACTCTGGCCCCTATGTGCTTAATTGTATATATGAATATATATGCAGCACATACATATATACTCATATGCCCAGAAATATACCTATATATGTATGTGCATGTACTCCCACAAGCCTTCCTACACACATATAGCATACATATCTACCTATGTAATCACTCACATATTTTTCCTTGTTATTACTGTTGTTGCAAAATTGAATATGTTATAGCATTTACTGTAGTTCTTTATTCTTGTGTACCTCTCTGTCTTCACTTACCTTGGTCAAGCTATGCTGGCTTTTCTCATACTGTGTATTGCCTTTCTCATCACCAGAATTAACATATGTCTACTGGCACAGTGGTTAAGGCGCTCGACTGCTAACTGAAAGACTGGTGGTTTGAAACCACCAGCGGCTCCGCAGGAGAAAGATGTGGCAGTCTGCTTCCTTAGAGCTTTACAGCCTTGGAAAACCTATGGGGTCGCTATGAGTTGGAATTGACTGGACGGCAGTGGGTTTACTATCTAGTAAGTGATTTCCCCCCCACCCCCTTTTCCCTCCCATGCCTGGTAACCATCAAGGAATGTTGCTTTCTATGTGTATACCTATTCTTGACTTTTTATAAAAGTGTATCATGCAATATTTGTCGTTTTGTGTTTGACTTATTTCACTCAGCATAATGTCCTCCAGATTCATTCATGTTATAAGATGCTTCATAGACTAATCATTATTCTTTATCATTGCATAATATTCTATTGTATGTATGTACCACAACTTGTTTATCCATTTATCTATCAATAGGCACTTAGGTTGTTTTCATCGTTTTGCTATTGTGAATAATACTGCAATGAACGTTGGTGTGCATATATCTATTCATGTCACTGCTTTTATGGCTCTAGAATACATACCTAGGAATGGGATTGATGGATCTTAAGGTATTTCTATTTCTAGTTTTTTGAGGAAGTGCCATACTGTTTTCCAAAGTGGTACCATTTTAAAGTTCCATCAGCAGTGTATAAGAGTACCAATCGCCTCACAACCTCGGTAGCATTTGTTGTTTTCTGTTTCTTTCTTTTTTTTTAATCAGTGTCATTTTTGCAGGGATGAGACAGTATCTCATTGTAGTTTTGATTTGCATCTCTCTAATGGCTAATGATCATGAACATCTCTGCATGTGTTTATTAGCTGCCTGAATATTCTCTTCAGTGAAGTGCCTGTACATGTCCTTTGCCCATTTTTTTATTGTAGTCTTTTGTTGTTGTTTTTGAGTTGTTGAAGTTTTCTATATATTTTAGAGATTAGTCTCTTGTCAAATATGTCATTACCAAAAAAATTTCCCCAGTCTGCAAGTTCTCTTTTTACTCTTTTGGTAAAGTCTTTTGATGGGCATAAGTATTTAATTTTTAGGAGGTCCCAGTTATCTAGTTTATCTTCTGTTGTTTGCACATTTTTAGTTGTGTTTGATAGTGTATTTATGCCAAAAATTAGGACCCCTAGCTTTGTCCCTATGTTATCTGCCAGGAACTTTATAGTTTTAGTTTTTGTCTATGGTGTGAGGTATGGATCTTGTTTCATTTTTCTGCAAATGGATATCCAGTTTTGCTAGCATCATTTGTTAACGAGATTATCTCTTCCCTGTTGAATAGGACTTGGACACTTTGTCGAAGATCAGTTTTCCATAGATGGAGGAATTTACTTCTGGATTCTCAATTTTGTTCCATTGGTCTATGTAGTTGTCATTGTACCAGTACTAGAGTAGCTCTTAACCAAGAAGACTTATGTGGGTATAAAAAAACTCCTTACTGTTAAATCAGTCCATGTGTTCCTCTGAATTTAATTCAGAGTAATCTAGGAAAATGCTCTCATTTACTTAGTATAGTCAATATATGATACAGACAAAATTAACAGAAAAATATTTAAGTTAAGTTATACTCATATCTAGTCTAATAATTTAAATGATGACTTTCTAGAGAGACAGGTATTGATTTTGACTTTTAAGTTAGCATCAATTTATAGATTTACAGAGTTTGAGAACTGTAGGATACTTCAGAATTTATCTGATTCAAATTCTTCATTTCACAAATAGGAAAAAAAGAGCATAGAATGGTCAATAGGCTTGTTTAAAGTCAACCAGCTTTTTACTAACAGAGCCAGAACAAAGAACCAAACTTTCTAGACTAGCATATAAGTGCAATGTTCAGTATTCACTAGTGCTTCCTTATTAAAACGTTACGCTATTTACTGTAACAGGAAAAAAAGAGCAGAGATTTATGGTTCCGTATCATTATTGTTAGTTGCTGTCAAGTTGGTTCTGACTCATGGTGACCAATGTGTGCAGAATAGAACTTCTCCATAAGATTTTCAGGGCTGTGACCTTTTGGAAGGTGGGTTTGAATCACCAGCCTTTCAGTTATTAGTCAAGTGTTTAATCGTTTGCGCCACCCAGGAACTTCTGGTTCCGTATAGGGTCTAATATTACTGAAGGGAAGTCAATAATATATTTCCTGAAGAAAGGTATTAATCTTATTCTCTATAGAATATATTCACATCCTAAGAGGCAAGAAATAAGGTTCTAAATTCTGATTAATGTTAAAGCAAAACCAAGTACATAGATCAATGACAGATAAAACTTGGAAAAAATTAAAAATTGAATTTAGTGACCTTAAGCCATTATGTTATAATAATAGAAGATCAAATACTATAAATATAATATTCTGCAGATAAGACTTCATTTGCACTGAGAACCTTTTGCATTCAATTTTAGTAAGAACTCATAATTATTTAAATAATGTGATGTAATAATGGAGATTTTTTAATTAAAAATCTTGAGGACATAGTAGAGAGGATTAAAATCCTGGATGGGAAGATGAACTAGCTCATCCCTACAAAGTCCCCAGTAACCTTGAAGTTTAACATTTTATGGGAACTGTATTCATGCATTATTTTGTTTAAACCAATTGTAGGTTCATAAGCAGATTTCAAATGTATAATTTTCTGCTCCTGGTTAGTATCATAAATCATAAGTTTTCATGTCCTTAATTTCATTTTAAAATGGAGAAATTTGAATGGTCTGCTGATAGTGTATTAGAGATGATGGTATTCTCCAGAGCAACAAACTATCTTACTGGGAAATGACAAATACAATGTTCTGAGAACAAAGGTTTCATATATCATGGGAATTAAAGCTTCAAAAATAACAGTATATTCATTCATCCATTGATGGGCATTTTGTTTGTTTCCACCATTTGCATACTGTGAATATTGCTGCAATGAACATTGGTGTACAATTATCATTTGAGTCTCTCCTTTCCAGTCTTTTGGGTATATACCTAGGAGTGGAATTGCTGGGTCATATGGTAGTTCTAGTTTTAGTTTTTTGAGGAACCACCATACTGTTTTCCACAATGGCAGTACCATTTTGCATTCCCACCAGCAACTGATATATATTCCACTGGAGCAAGAAAGGAAGAAGGAGAGTCAGGAATAGGAGGAAAAAATGGAATGTGTGGTTAATTTTCTCCATGAACAACTGCCTCCCCTGCCATGAGACCAGAATAACAGGTGATGCCCAGTGACTATTACTGAATATTTTGATCAAAGATTCTATGGAAGAAACCTTATCAAAAATGGTAGAACAGAATTTCAAATTCTCATGGAACTCAGATTTTCTGGAGCCATGGAGACTGGGTAAACCCCTGAAACTATTTCTCTGAGATAATCTTTAAACCTTAAATCAAAAAAACCCACTGAAGTCTTCTTTAAACCAAATAATAATTTAGCTCAACTAGTAAAGAATATCTGCCTTGAGCACTGTGCTCTTTTAAAATCTATCTATTGTGATCAAATTGACAACAGTATCTCGAAAGGTTATATAGGAAACTTAGTGGGCAGTGAGTTTATGTTAATGAAGGAGGAACAACTCAGAAAAGGAGGGTGAGAATGGTTCACAACTTGAATAATGTAATCAATGTCACTGAATCAACATGTAGAAATTGTTGAATTGGTGTATGTTCAACAAAAATAAAATAAATAATGAAAATAACTGTATATATATCATTTTAGTTGAAAAATGATTTTAGTTACAAAAATACTATATAATTTCAGTAGAAAAAATTAATCAAAATCCCACAGACCATACACACTTCTTGTTGTTGTTGTTGTCAGGTGCCATCAAGTCAGTTCCAACTCACAGTGACCCTATGTACAACAGAACGAAACATTGTCCGGTCCTGTGCCATCCACACAGCTGTTGTTATGCTTCAGCCCATTGTTGCAGCCATTGTGTCAATCCATCTCGTAGAGAGTCTTCTTCCTTTTCGTTGACACTTTACTTTACCAAACATGATGTCCTTCTCCAGGGACTGGTCCCTCCGGATAACATGTCCAAAGTATCTGAGAAGAAGTCTCGCCATCTCTGCTTCTAAGGAGCATCCTGGCTGTACTTCTTCCAAAACACATTTGTTCGTTCTTCTGACAGTCCATGGTATATTCAATATTCTTCAACAACATCATAATTCAAAGGCAATAATTCTTCTTTGGACTACCTGATTCATTGTCTATTTTTTGTGTGCATATGAGGGGATTGAAAATACCATGGCTTGGGTCAGGCACACCTTAGTCCTCAAAGAAGCTCCCCTAAGTATTTTTGCCTTGTGAAGTAGTCAAACTCCCATTGCTGGATGTCTTCAAGGAGCAGTTGAATGACTACTCATTACTAATAGTCAGAATGCATTTTTTTCATTAGATGAGAGAGTGCAATGAGATATATGCTCCTTTGCCACTTCACAAGTTAAGTGTTTCTATAATATTTGGAATAGCAGTTGAGTTCTCAAGACATAGGAAGTTTGGTCTCAATCCATTTAAAATGAAGCAAAATTTCATGTAAATTATATCCAGCCAACTTCATTATCTTAATATATTTTCAAAATAACTGTACTACATAGAAATTTTAAGAAGTTTAAATAACAAAAAATAGATAAAAGGAGATTGCCTTTGATATGTGTAAATTAAAATTTCTAAAGCTTTAACATGCTTCTAGTTCCAGAATTTTTTAATAGTAACACTTTAGTTGCACCTGTGGGCAATTTGTAGTATATTTGGTTGTTCTACTGAAACTACAGAGAAGCCTTGGTGGCTCAGTGGTTAAGTGTTCAGCTGCTAACATAAAGGTCAGCAGTTTGAAACTACCAGTTATTCCCAGGTAGAAAGATGTGGTAGTTGGCTTCCATAAAGATTACAGCCTTGGAAACTCTATGGGGCAGTTCTACTCTGTCCTATAGGGTCGCTTGAGTTGGAGTCGACTTGATGGCAATGGGCTTAGTTTGGGTTTGTGGAAACTATAAGATTCTAAGCCAAGTCCTAAAATATTTTTCTGATTCTTTGGGCTAATATGATGATGGTTTTACTTGGAAATATATAATGATATCTGAAGCTCAAGAAAATCTTAGGTATAAATACTTCAGACAATATTTTTTCTAATTCTTTTTTAAGACTTTTGTTTGGATGACTGAGTTTTAATCTTATAGAGAGTAGTCAAATATTTTATTAAAAATCTAAGTCCTAACTATAGTGGTGAATTATGATATACTGACATTTATGCTCTTATAGTATAATCACACTGCTTACCTTTTGAATATACAAACAAAACTTCTGGAAGCTCATTTGAAATGACTATGGCTATTTTTTCAAAGAAGAAATATATTCTTATAGCATAAACTTCCAGATTTCCAGATATTGATTACTTTGTAGCTTACAATGAATGAGTTATTTTCGACTTTGTAAATGACAAAAATCACAACTATTCCAATTTAAACAAAAATCAGATATCTTAATGATATTAATAAAACATATCTAACATATATGACGTTGTTAGCTGCCATTGAATCAGCTCTGCCTCATGTTGACCCCATGTACAATAGAAGGAAACATTGCTCTGACTTGTGTCATCTTCAGGATCCTTAGTATGCTTGAGTTTACTGTTGCAGCCACTGTGTATTTTGAGGAGCCCTGGTGGAGCAGTGGTTAAGAGCTCGGCTGCTAACCAAAAGGTCAGCAGTCTGAATCCACCAGCTGCTCCTTGGAAACCCTACAGGGCAGTTCTACTCTGCCCTATAGGGCTGATATAAGTCAAAATGGACTTAACAGTAATGGGTTTGGTGTATTTTGAATGTCTTCCAACCTAGGAGACTCATTTTTCAGCACCATATTGGACAATATTCTGTTGTGATCTATAGGGTTTTCACTGGCTAATTTGTAGAATGAGAGTGCCAGGCCTTTCTTACTAGTCTGTCTTAGTCTGGAGGCTCTTCTTAAACCTGTCCATCATGAGTGACCCTGCTGGTATTTGAAATGCCTATGGCATAGCTTCCAGCATCATAGCAACATGCAGGCCACCACAGTATGACAAACTAACAGACAAAGACATACATGATAGGAAAATTGAATACTTTGGAGGGATTTTATACAAGTAAATCTCTATTAGTCAGACTGTCAGCCAATTAGAACACTACCCTCTTCAACAAAGGAGAAAATTGTTAGTGAGCCAGATCGTGAAAGATAAAGGAGACAACCAAGTTCATTATCATATTAAGTTTCTTAATAATAAGAAGCACCATATGAATGATTCTGCCTATTACAGCATTGTGAGAATTAAAGACAAGTGAGATTTAAAAATTTGAAAATGATAGAACATACAACGGAAGGACTCAATAAATCAGGACGAATATTTTCTGACATCTTTTCTCATGTTTTTTACTGTCCTTCTAATTATAACTATACAGATATTGGTTAATTCATTTTTATTTTTGGCTTAATATGTAGAAAAAGTACATTTCAGCTTGGATGTTTAGTTTCTCATTACTGTTGGAAATAACTTCATAAAAGTTTATTTGAACTCCATAAGTTTAGATTCCAATTCAATGTCTCTAATTTAATATAAAATGTTCACTTTTATATCATACGTTTTCATTGTGATCTTATGGTTTTAATGGATGCCAATCTAATTTCCATTTTCCATTTCCTTTTCTTTGCCTGTGAACTAATAAAAAGAGCATTTAATATACTATATAATAGTTTTAAAAGGCACTAACTATATTTTGATAACAATGTTAAAGATTGCCATTCTATAGCTCCTTTTCTTTTACTAAGAAATAAGAACTTTATTATTTCTATTAACAGCAGTGAAACACACTGTATTTATTACTTCCCAATATAACCCATTAGGAGTATTCTCACAGCATCTTTACTTTCTGAACATTTCTGTTTTCTTTTCTTTTTTAGCTTCTCTTGTTAACCAGACTCTCAATGAGTCTTTGCTGCATGCCTGCTGTATGCATAACCAACAAAACAAAACCTATTGCTACTGAGTCTATTTTGACTCAAAGTGACCCTACAGGACAGAGTGGAACTGCCCCATAGAGTTTCCAAGGCTGTAGTCCTTATGGAAGCAGACTACCACATCGTTCACCACGTTGTTCTCCATAGAGTGGCTGGTAGGTTCAAACCACCGACCTTTTGGTTAGCAGCTGAGCACTTAACCACTATGCCACCATGCAATAATCACACAAGTGAGTTCACATAATCCCTTATGTTGTTTAGCATTTAAAAATTTACAGAATGTTTCCACACACGTCTCATTTAACCTTCACAACCACCCTGACAGTATCAAATCCCATTTTACAGAAGAAAATGAAAGCCAAAAAAATAATAGTTTTCCTATAGCTACACAATTCTCTAAAGGAATTCTCAATCCCTCTCTTCCACTTTACCAGTTGCCCACAGAATGAAATGCCATTTCTTATCATATCTGCCACCACATACCAAATCATGGCAAGTCTGATAACCCACAGAATATTATTTATTTTTAATCTTCACAATTATTAGCCCACTAAACCAACAGGGCTACTTATTATTTACATATCATGAGCCAAATAGCAATGAAACTATTTCTTAAACTTGGTTGTTGGTTCATAGTGTTTTTTGGCATATCTAAAGTATTTAATAAGAAATCTTTTTCTTTAAAAAGGAATCATTGGGCCAAGATGGTGGAATAGTCAGATGCTTCCTGTGGTCCCCCTTGCAACAAAGACCCAAAAAAACAAGTGACTTGATTATATGTGACAAACTAGGAGCCCTGAACATCAAAGACAAAGTTGAGTTTGATTGAGCAGCAGAGGGAGGGAGAGACAGTTCAGAAGAAGTGAGGAAATGCCAGACCTGACCTGACTGGCACCCTGCAAGCTGGATCAGCTGGTGCAAAATCCACTCACCTATGTGCTCTAGGGAACAGGGACATACCTTCCACCCAGGCTCTCAGAGGCAGCCAGCAGCTCCCTACTTTGCTCAGCACATAACCCCATACTGCAGCCAGATACCTGTGCCTGCTCCAATCACCCCTATGTAGCCCTGCCTGTCTAGGACCATAAGAGAGAGCCTGCACCACACACTTGGTGACTGACAACCTGGACACCTGAGCTGAATCCACAGAAGTAAACAGACTCTTGGGCACAGTAAGCAAATATAAAATAAATAAATATAATAACTTATTGATAGCTCAGAGACAACGATCAATATTAAATCACATAAAGAGGCAGACCATTATGGCTCCAGCAAGCGACCAAAACAAAGAATCAGGAAACCTCCTGGAGGAAGACAAGGTCTTGGGATTACCAGAGATAGAATTCAAAAGATTAATATACAGAGCTCTCCAAAATATCCAGAAGGAGATCAGACAAAACACAGATCAAGCCAAGGAACATACAGAAAAAACAATAGAGGAATTTAGGAAGGCTATAAAAGAGTAAAATGACAAATTTAACAGGCTGCTAGAATCCACAGAGAGACAGCTAATAGAATTCCAAAAGATTAACAATAAAGTTTCAGAATTAGACAACTCAATAGAAAGACATAGGAGCACAACTGAGGCAACAGAAGTCAGAATTAGTGAGACTGAAGATAAAGTACCTGACACTAACTTATTTGAGGAAGAATCAGATAAAAGAATTTAAAAAAATGAAGAAACCCTAAGAATTATGTGGGACTCTATCAAGAGGAATAACCTATGAGTGACTGGAGTACCAGAACAGGGGGGACAATAGAAAATACAGAGAGAATTTTTGAAGATTTCTTAGCAGAAACCTTTCCTGATATGGTGAAAGACAAGAAGATATCTATCCAAGATCCTCACTGAACCCCAGATAAGGTAGATTCCCAAAAGAAAGTCACCAAGACATATTATAATCAAACTTGCCAATACCAAACATAAAGAGAGAATTTTAAGAGCTGATTGGGATAAAGGAAAAGTCATCTACAAAGGAGAGTCAGTACGACTAAGCACAGACTACTCAGCAGAAACCAGGCAGTAAAGAAAGTAATGGGATGACGTATATAAAGCCTTGAAGGAAAAAAAAATTGCCAGCCAAGAATTATATATCCAGCAAATATGATGGCAAAATTAGGGCATTTCCAGATAGAAAGAAGTTTAGGGAATTTGCAAAAACCAAACCAAAATTACAAGAAATACTAAAGGGAGTCCTCCAGTTAGAAAATCAATAACATCAGACAATAACCCAAGGCTAGAACACAGGACAGAGCAACCAGATATCAACTGAGACAGGCAAGTCACAAAAATAAATGAAAGCTAAAACACTGAAAATAGGGAAACAGAGATGTCAATATGTAAAAGATGACAACAATAAAACAAAAAAGAGGGACTAAAAAATGTAGTCATAGATCTTTCATATGGAGAGTAATTTAAGGTGATATAAAGAAATAAGAGTGGTTTAAACTGAGAAAAATCAGGGGTAAATATTAAGGTAACCACAAAGGAAACTAACAATCCTACAAGTCAAAATAAAAAACAAGAAAAACCTAGAGACTCAGCAAATACAAAATCAACAACAATAAAAAGGATGAAAAGAAAATACATAAAGAAAAATGACTCAGCACAGAAAATTAAGTGGAACAAAGAAACTGTCAACAACACAAAAAAAAGACATCAAAATGACAGCACTAAACTATACCTATCGATAATTATGCTGAATGTAAGTGGACTAAATGCATCAATAAAGAGACAGAGAGTGGCAGAATGGTTAAAAAAACACAATCTGTCTATATGCTGCCTACAAGAGACACACTTTAGACTTAAAGATGTAAACAAATTAAAACTCAAAGGATGGAAAAAAATATATCAAGAAAACAACAATCAAAAAAAAAGCAGGAGTAGCAATATTAATCTGACAAAATAGATTTTAAACTAAAATCCACCACAAAGGATAAGGAAGGACACTATATAATGATTAAAGGGTCAATACACCAGGAGGACATAAACATAAAAAATATTTACACACCCAACGATAGGGCTCCAAAATACATAAAACAAACTCTAACAGCGTTGAAAAGAGAGACAGACAGTTCCACAATAATAGTGGGCGACTTCAACACACCACTTTCAGTGAAGGACACAACATCTAGAAACAAGCTCAATAAAGACATGGAAGATCTAAATGCCACAATCAACCAACTTGATCTTATTGAAAGAAGCAGAACACTCCACTCAACAGCAGCCAAGTATACTTTCCCTTCCAACTCACACAGAACGTTCTCCAGAATAGAACACGTATTAGGCCATAAAGCAAACCTTAACAGAATCCAAAGCATCAAAATATTACAAAGAATCTCTCTGACCATAAGGCCATAAAAGTAGAAATCAATAACAGAAAAAGCAAGAGAAAAAAACTAAACATATGGAAACTGAACAACACCTTGTTCAAAAACTGCTGGGTCATAGAAAAAATTAAGGATGGAATAAAGAAATTCACAGAATCCAATGCAAATGAAAATACATCCTACTACAATCTTTGGGACACAGCAAAGCAGTGCTCAGAGGTCAATTTATAGCAATAAATGCACACATCCAAAAAAAGAATGGGCCAAAATCAAAACATTAATCCTATAACTCGAACAAGTAGAAAGACAGCAGCAAAAGAAGCCCTCAGGTGCCAGAAGAAAGGAAATAACTAGAATTAGAGCAGAAATAAATGAAATAGAGAAGAGAAAAACAACTGAAAGAATTAACAAGACAAAAAGCTGGTTCTTTGAAAAGATCAACAAAAAAACCATTGCCAAACTGACAAAAGAAAAACAGGAGAAGACGCAAATAATCTGAATAAGAAATGTGATGGGCAATATCACAACAGACCCAACTGAAATTAAAAAAAAACATAACAGAATTCTATGAAAAACTGTACTCTAACAAATTTGAAAACCTAGAGGAAATGGACAAATTTCCAGAAACTCACTACCTACCTAAACTAACACAGAGGTAGAACAGCTAAAGAAACCTATAACAAAAGGAGAGCTTGAAAAGGTAATTTAAAAACTCCCAACAAACAAATGTCCTGGCCCTGATGGTTTCACTGGAGAATTCTACCAAACTTTCAAAGAAGAGTTAACACCACTACTACTAAAGGTATTTCAGAGTATAGAAAATGATGGAGTACTCCCAAAAACATTCTATGAAGCCAGTATAACC
>NW_004443945.1:30859128-30872432 GCF_000243295.1 Trichechus manatus latirostris
AGACAGTCTCTTTAACAAATGGTACTGGCATAACTAGATATCCATCTGCAAAAAATGAAATAAGACCCATACCTCATATTATGAACTAACTCAAAATGGATCAAAGACCTAAATATAAAATCTAAAACGATAAAGATCATGGAAGAAAAAATAGGGACAATGCTAGGAGCCCTAATACATGGCATAAACAGAATACAAACCATAATTAACAATGCGTGAACACCAGAAGAGAAACTAGATAACTCAGCTCTTAAAAATCAAACACTTATGCTGATCAAAACACTTCACCAAAAGAGTAAAAACACAAACTACAGACTGGAAAAAATTTTTGGCTGGAACAATTCTAATCAGGGTCCAACCTCCAAAATCTGCAAGATACTGCAAAAGCTCAACAACAAAACAACAGATAACCCAATCAAAAAATGCGCCAAGGATTTGAACAGACACCACACCAAAGAAGACATTCAGGCGGCTAACAGATACATGACAAAATGCTCATGATCATTACCCATTATAGAAATGCAAATCAAAACTACAATAAGATACTGTCTCACCCCAACAAGGCTAGCACTAATCCAAAAAACACAAAATAATAGATATTGGAGAGGTTGTGGAGAGATTGGAACACTTATGCTCTGCTGGTGGGAATGTAAAATGGTACAACCACTTTGGAAATTGATTTGGTGCTTTCTTAAAAAGCTAGAAATAGAAGTACCATATGATCCAGGAATTCGCTCCTTGGAATATATCCTAGAGAAATAAGAGCCATCACACAAATAGTTATATGCACACCAGTGTTCATTGCAGCACTGTTCACAGTAGCAAAAAGATGGAAACAACCGAGGTGCCCATCAACAGATGAATGGATAAACAATTTATGGTATACACACACAATGGAATACTATGCAATGATAAAGAACAATGATGAATCAAGGAACATCTCACAACATGGATGAATCTGGAAAGCATTAAGCTGAGTAAAATTAGTCAGTTGCAAAAGGACAAATATTGTATGAGACCACTATTATAAGAACTCAAGAGAAGGTTTAAACACAGAAGAAAATACTATTTGATGGTTATGAGGGTGGGGAGGGTGGAAGAGGGGAATTCACTAACTAGATAGTAGACAAGAATCCTATTAGGTGAAGGGAAGGACAACACACATTTTAGGGGAAGTCAGCACAACTGGACTAAACCAAAAGTTAAGAAGTTTCCTGAACACAACCAAACACTTCAAGGGACAGTGTAGCAAGGGCTGGGGTCTGGGGACCATGGTTTCAGGGGACATCTAGGTCAACTGGCATAACAAAGTTTATCAAGAAAATGTTCTGCATCCCACTTTGGTGAGTAGCGTCTGGGGTAGTAAAAGCTAGCGACGGCCATCTAAGAGGCATCAATTGGTCCCAACCCACCTGGAGCAAAGGAGAATGAAGAATACCAAAGACACAAGGAAAATATCAGCCCAAAAGACAGAAAGACCACATAAACCAGAGACTCAATCAGCCTGAGACCAGAAGAACTAGATGGTGCCTGGCTACCACCAATGACCGCCCTGAAAGGGAACACAACAGAGAGTCCTTGACAGAGCAAGAGAAAAGTGGTTTGCAGAACTCAAATTCACATAAAAAGGCGAGACTTAATGGTCTGACTGAGACTGGAGGAACCCTTGAAGCCATGGCCCCCAGACACTCTGTTAACCCAGAACTAAAACCATTCCCGAAGTCCACTCTTCAGACGAAGATTAGACTGGACTATAAAACATAATACTCATGAAGAGTGTGCTTCTTAGGTCATCAAGCAGATACATGAGACCAAATGGGCGGCTCCTGTCTGGAGGCGGGATGAGAAGGCAGGAAGGGACAGGAAGTGGTTGGATGGACAAGGGAAACCTAGAGTGAAAAGGGGGAGTATGCTGTCACATTTTAGGGATTGCAACTAGTGTCATACAACAATATTGTTGTTGTTAGGTGCCATCAAGTTGGTTCCGACTCATAGTGACCGTATGCACCATAGGACGAAACACTGTCCAGTCCTGCGCCATGCTCACAATCGTTATGCTTGAACCCATTGTTGCAACCACTGTGTCAATCCATCTTGTTGAGGGTCTTCTTCTTTTTTGCTGACCTTGTACTTTACCAAGCACGACGTCCTTTACCAAGGACTCATCCCTCCTGACAACGTGTCCAAAATATGTAAGAGGTAGTCTCGCCATCCTTGCTTCTAAGGAGCATTCTGGTTGTACTTATTCCAAGACATATTTGTTCGTTCTTTTGGCAGTCCATGGTATATTCAATATTCTTTGCCAACACCACAATTCAAAGGCGTCAATTCTTCTTCGATCTTCCCTATTCGTTGTCCAGCTTTCACATGCATATGATGTGATTGAAAATACCATGGCTTGGGCCAGGTGCACCTTAGTGTTCAAGGTGACATCTTTGCTTTTCAACACTTTAAAGTGGTCTTTTGCAGCAGATTTGCCCGATGCAATGCGTCTTTTGATTTCCTGACTGCTGCTTCCGTGGGTGTTGATTGTGGATCCAAGTAAAATGAAATCCTTGACAGCTTCAATCTTTTCTCCATTTATCATGATGCTGCTTATTGGTCTAGCTGTGAGGATTTTTGTTTTTTTATGTTGAGGCATAATCCATACTGAAGGCTGTGGTCTTTGATCTTCACCATTAAGTGCTTCCAGTCCTCTTCACTTTTAGCAAGCAAAGTTGTGTCATCTGCATAACGCAGGTTGTTAATGAGTCTTCCTCCAATCCTGATGCCCCTTTCTTCTTCATATAGTCCAGCTTCTCAGATTATTTCTCAGTATACAGATTGAATAGGTATGGTCAAAGGATGCAACCCTGACACACACCTTTCCTGATTTTAACCATATTTAAACAAATGCAACTATAGGTGTATAAATTTTTGTATGAGGAATTAACTTGAGCTGTAAACTTTCACCTAAATAAAAAAAAAAAAAAAGAATAAGCAAAAACAAAAAGGAAACAAAAAACAATAAAAAAAATCCTATTTCCACGCAAGGTGACATTCAAATGTACCAAGGGTTAGAACTTCAGCTTATCTTTTTGGGTGACACCACTCAATCCATAACAGTTCCTTTTTGGAGGGGCCTAAAAATAAACAATTCAATGTAGCAAGAATTAAAAAGAAAAAAGTTACGCCTTTAGGAAAAAAAAAGCCATCATCTGTAAATCAGAATACATGTGTTTTTCACATATGGTTAGCCAACTAACACATGACTTATTCAGCCTCACTAAGCCTCAGTTTCCTTTTCTGAAAAATGAGGAATTTGAAGAAGAGAACTTTTGATATATCCTTCCAAATTATAAATACCATGTCTAAGTTGAAAATAATATGTAAGAATAGTAAACAGAGAGGTTTTGATGGATGGGCATGAAGAATAATTGGAGACATAAAAAGATCACATACATGCACTACATATTGGAGGGTACTGCAGGGGTTGTTTGTGAAATGATTAGAGTATGACTTTAGGAATGAGTGGTATTGTACAGAAAGACACGGTAGCTTCTGGTGACTGATTTAACACAGAACACACGTTAATATTGGAGTTAAAAGTGTCTTCAATGTTTTGAGTCTTTGTGACCAGTGGAATAGTGGGTCCAGACTGAAATCAGGCATCTAAGGGCTACACCATCTAAGGGGATAGGTAGTGAACTTGGTTGGGGACATGCTGAATTTTAAACGAAAATGATGATATAATTCTAGGCCATAAGGTGGTGCTTAGGTTAAGGATTTTTACCACCTTCTGCAGTCTGAAATTGTTTGAACACACAATCAGGAAGCATTGATAATTACTGGTGACTGGAATGCAAAAGTTGGAAACAAAGAAGAAGGATCGGTAGTTAGAAAATATGGCCTTGGTGATAGAAACAATGCCAGAAATCACATGAAATAATTTTGCAAGACCAATGACTTTTTCACTGCAATTACCTTTTTTCACCAACATTATTGGCGACTATACACATGGACCTCACCGGATGGAATACACAGGAATTAAATCGACTACATCTATGGAAAGAGACGATGGAAAAGCTCAATATCATCAGTCAGAACAAGGTCAGGAACCAACTATGGAACAGACCATCAACTGCTCATATGCAAGTTCAAGCTGAAACTGAAGAGAATTAGAACAAGTCCAAGAGAGCCAAAGTACGACCTTGAGTATATCCCACCTGAATTTAGAGACCATCTCAAGAATAGATCTGACACGTTGAACACTAATGACCAAAGACCAGATGAGTTGTGTTGGACATCATACATGAAGAAAGCAAGAGGCCATTAAAATGACAGGAAAGAAAGAAAACACCAAAATAGATGTCAGAAGAGACTCTGAAACTTGCTCTTAACGTTGAGTAGCTAAAGCAAAAGGAAGAAATGATGAAGTAAAAGAACTGAACAGAAGATTTCAAAGGGTAGCTCGAGAAGACAAAGTGAAGTATAATGACATGTGCAAAGAGCTGGAGATAGAAAAACAAAAGGGAAGAACACGCTCGGCGTTTCTCAAGCTGAAAGAAGTGAAGAAAAAATTCAAGCCTCGAGTTGCAATAGTGAAGGATTCTATGGGGAAAATATTAAATGACGCAGTAAGCATCAAAAGAAGATGGAAGGAATACACAGAGTCATTATACCAAAAAGAATTTGTTGACGTTCAGCCATTTCGTAGCATATGATTAGGAACCGAAGGTATTGAAGGAAGAAGTCCAAGCTGCACTGAAGGCATTGGTGAAAAACAAGGCTCCAGGAACTGACAGAATATCAACTGAGATGTGTCTTAGTTATCTAGTGCTGCTTTAATAGAAATACCACACGTGGATGGCTTTAACAAAGAGAAGTTTATTCTCTCACAGTCCAGTAGGCTACAAGTCCAAATTCAGGGTGTCAGTTCCAGGGGAACGCTTTCTCTGTCAGCTCTGGAACAAGGTCCATGTTATCAATCTTCTCTTGGTCCGGGAGCTTCTCTGTGCAGGAACCTCAGGTCCCAAGGACATGCTTTGCTCCCAGCACTGCTTTCTTGGTGGCATGAGGTTCCCATGTGTCTCTGCTCACTTCTCTCTTTTATATCTCAAAAGAGATTGGCTTAAGACACTATCCAGTCTTGTATACCTCATGAGTATAGTAGCCGCTAATCCATCTTATTAGATCATAGTGATTGAATTTACAACACATAAGGAAATCACATCAGATTACAAAACGGTACACGGTTATACAATACTGGGAATCATGACCCAGCCAAGTTGACAGATATTTTGGGGGGACACAATTCAATCCATCACAAGACGTTTCAACAAACAGATGCAGGGCTAGAAGTGCTCGTTCATCTATGCCCAGAAATTTGGAAGACAGCTACCTGGCCAACCAACTGGAAGAGATCCATATTTATGCCTTTTCCCAAGAAAGGTGATCCAACTGAATGCAGAAATTATCGAACAATATCATTAATATCACACACAAATAAAATTTTGCTGAAGACCATTCAAAAGTGGCTGCAGCAGTATGTTGACAGGGAACTCAGGCCAGATACAGAAGAGGACATGGAACTAGGGATATCACTGCTGATGTCAGATGGATCCTGGCTAAAAGCAGAGAATACCAGAAAGATGTTTACCTGCGTTTTATTGACTATGCAAAGGCATTTGACTGTGTGGATCATAACAAATTATGGATAACATTGTGAAGAATCCGAATTCCAGAACACTTAATTGTGCTCATGAGGAACCTGTATATGGATCAAGAGGCAGTTGTTCGGACAAAACAGGGGGATACTGTGTGGCTTAAAGTCAGGAAAGGTGTGCGTCAGGGTTGCATCCTTTCACCATACCTATTCAGTCTGTATGCTGAGCAAATAATCCGAGAAGCTGGACTATATGAAGAAGAAAGGGGCATCAGGATTGGAGGAAGACTCATTAACAACCTGCATTATGCAGATGACACAACTGTGCTTGCTAAAAGTGAAGAGGACTGGAAGCACTTACTGGTGAAGATCAAAGACCACAGCCTTCAGTATGGATTATGCCTCAACATAAAAAAACAAAAATCCTCACAGCTAGACCAATAAGCAGCATCATGATAAATGGAGAAAAGATTGAAGCTGTCAAGGATTTCATTTTACTTGGATCCACAATCAACACCCATGGAAGCAGCAGTCAGGAAATCAAAAGACGCATTGCATCAGGCAAATCTGCTGCAAAAGACCACTTTAAAGTGTTGAAAAGCAAAGATGTCACCTTGAAGACTAAGATGCACCTGACCCAAGCCATGGTATTTTCAGTCACATTATACGTGTGTGAAAGCGGGACAATGAATAAGGAAGACCGAAGAAGAACTGATGCCTTTGAATTGTGGTGCTGGCGAAGATTACTGAATATACCATGGACTGCCAAAAGAACGAACAAATATTCTTAGAAGAAGTACAACCAGAATGCTCCTTAGAAGCAAGGATGGCAAGACTACCTCTCTTACATATTTTGGACGTGTTGTCAGGAGGGATCAGTCCCTGGAAAAGGACACCATGCTTGGTAAAGTACACGGTCAGTGAAAAAGAGGAAGACTCTTAACAAGATGGATTGACACAGTGGCTGCAACAATGGGCTCAAGCACAACAATGATTGTGAGCATGGCACAGGACCAGGCAGTGTTTCGTTCTATGGTGCGCAGGGTCACTGTGAGTCAGAACCGACTCACTGGCATCTAACAACAACAACAACAGGGTTAAGGATGCAAATTTAGGCATCACCATACTAGAACAGATAAAGATTAAGAGTAAAGAATCTCAGGGAGATGGTAGAGAAAAGGAAGAGCAGAGTCATTTTCTGAGCTTCTGCAAATCCTGGTATGTGTTATAGCAGACCAAGGTCATTGCGAAGCATATAATTGTAGTGCTGGAGGAATGGTGTTGTATGACAATGGACACAACTATGGGTGGAGACAAGGTCCCTCCACTACTAGCACAACGGAATGAAAATCTGTAAGTCCACTGTTTCTTGGCTACTCTGACCCAGTGGTTTCATCATATTTCCCAGCCATCTGGGAATTCAAGAACTCCATGATGAAGAAATAGGAAGGCACTGGGCACCATTTGTATAAACTCACTAATACCCAAATCTTGTTTTTATCTTTTGCACCATTAGCTATTTGCTTGATTCAGTAGTGATTCCAAGTGTAAACAAATTTGAAGTCCAAAACTTCGTTCTCATTTTTAACTTAGAAGCTAACCAAACTGAGGTGGTCTATCTTAGCTCACTTCACCTTTGTCTTTTTACATCTTTAATTACTTGGTATTTTACATTGGCTAATGAATGTTCAGTGGAGAAATGAATTAAATAAATGAGCAGACAAACAAATATTTGAGAAACACTCAGAGTTATTGAGGCAAAAATAGAGCATAAATCAATCAAGAAAACTAAGAAAAAAATCATACTATCTCATGGGCAGTGATAATAGCTGGTAATTTTTCTAAGTAACCAACTAGAACAGCTTTCTGCACAGAATGGGTATTCAAGAAACATGATATATCTAAAAGTTAGAAGTTATATCACTGAATCCAGGCCATGGGGGTTATATTTTTGTGAGGAAAAAACTCACTTCAGTACTACAAAGATTACCCTGATTAGAATTGGTCTTTTCCTTTGCTTTAAGCATGACACTAATAACATTAAGCTGATGGAAGGTTTTGACAGCATACAACTAGATTTACTGTGCACAGACTCTAGAGCAATGCTTCTCAATTTTACCCACACATGACCCACCTGGGGATCTTGGCGTAGCCAGAGATTCTGCATTTTCAACAACCTCCCATGTCTTAGGGTTACATCCAGGGAGCACACCTTGAATAACAAGGCTCTAGATGATTGCTAAACATATGTACACCCTGGTAATAGTGGATGGATGAAAGAATTCTGATGGCTCCACACTATTTCAATAAAATTGATAAACACACTGTAGGTTCAACAGATGCAAGTATGGTAGAAAGCACTTAATTTGATATGATATAAGAATGAACAAGCTTATGTAACTTCCCAAGTTCTATAACTCATTCTGAAGGCTCTAGTTTACTATGGAATCTGGTTCAGTGAAAGTTGTCATATATTATTTACCTCAGAGCCCTGATGATGCAGTCGTTCAGAGCTCGGCTGCTAATCAAAAGGTCAGCAGTTTGAATCCACCACTGCTCCTTGGAAACCCTATGGGGGCAGTTCTACTCTGTCCTACAGGATCACTATGAGTCGAAATCAGCTCAATCACAATGGTTTTTTTAATGTTATTTTCCAAAAAAAACCCAGACCCACTGCTGTTGAGTGGATTCTGACTCATAGTTACCCTGTAAGACAGAATATAACTGCCCCATAGGGTTTCCAAGGCAGTAAATCTTTACAGAAGCAGACTGCTGCATCTTTCTCCCCCAGAGCAGCTGGTGGATTTGAACCACTGACCTATTGATTAGCAGCCTTGCACTGAACCACTGCACCACCAGGACTCTAGTGTTATTTTAGGTTGTTATAATCATTTGAGCATCCCACCATGCCACTGAACTGCTCACTTTTAAATAACAGTCATCTGCCTCTTGAGAGTTACATGTATCGTTTACTTCCTCAGATTCCTTCCTGGATCTCATGTAAAATTTTATTGAATTGCTATTAACCTTTGCCAGGGACAATTATTCCTTCTCTTTCTTATTCATTTTTAAATCTCTTTTGGGTTCTCTATTCTCCTGTCACATGTAACTGTTCATTAGTTTTGTGAAATTGTGAGAAGAGAGAAGGTATCTGACAGAAAGCACCCAAAGTTAAGGCAAGAGTTGTGAGAAAAGATTTTATTAAAGGGAAGGATGATATTCTATATTTTAAGTTACTGAGGATAGGACATGGGAGAAAGACGTGGCAGTCTGCTTCCATAAAGATTATAGCCTTGGAAACCCTATGGAACCGGCCTACTCTGTCCTATAGGATTGCTATGAGTTGGAATCAACGGCAATGGAGTTTTGGTTTGGTGATTAGGAAAAGAACTTTTTAAGTTACTGTGGATAGGGGAAAAAAAAAAAAGACCACAACTAAGAAGCTCATACCACTAAGATATAAGGAACTTCATAATTCTGGGCCATTAAAAGATAAGCATGTATAACAGATAAGACATGGAATAACAAACTCACCTGACAAAGAAACATTTGCATTTCCAAAAGTAGGTCCACATAGGTAAAGATACAAGGTCCACAAAGACAGTAGACATTAAATGCTTAATGGAACATATGAGGTAAAAAAAAAAAAAAAGGAGAACTTCTAGAAGGTGACTATTTTCACAGTTAGCAAACATACAGCAAAGGTAGTGAATATTCAATTTCCTCCTAAGTATCACTCAAGGTAGTCTAAAGCCCTAAACATGGCACACAAGACCCTTCATGATCTTATCCCTGCATACTCATGCAACCTCAGACCTTGGCATTGTTTCACACACGTCCTGGTCTCTAGTCCTGAGAAACAATTTGTAGTTCCCCATACACATCTTATGTGTCCATTCCTCCATGGTATTGCACACAAGTCTGTAACACCCCTCCTTTTCTGATCCACCTGGTGAATTTCTACTCATCCTTCAAGATTCTGTTTTAGAACCAGTTCTTTTGTGGTGCTTTCTCTACGGGCTCCAGAGAAAATCAAGTTATTTCTTCCATCCTGTTCCATTGCATCTTGCACTTGCCACTAGTTGAGTGCTTACCACATTGCCCTAATTATTATATATCTGTCTCTTTCACTGGACTGTGAATCCTTCTGACCCTTATCACTGGAATGGAACAGTATTTTGTTTTTGTTAGTATTTCCAGAACTTTGGACATTTATTAATTCATTCATTGCTCATTGAATGGCCACTAAAATATTTACTATATGTTTGCAAAGTAAATAACAATTATTGTCATTATTACTAATCACTATTTTGAGATTATCTTTTGAGTTTAGGATTCCTTTTTTTAAGTGGAAATATTTTCCCCCTTACGATCTCTTCCTGAAAAGTATAGTTTTCCAAGGACACATCACTACACATTACAGTTTCATAGCTGGATTACAATTTAGTTTTAATTGCTGTCTTTTTGTACCCAGTCCCTCCAAATGGACAGTCCTATGCATAATTTCTAAGATAATTCTCCCTAGACATCTATTCCTTTCTAAAACTGGTTAGTTTTGTTACCCTGTTTGATCAAATGTTAATTCAATACTTTATCACAAGCCCCTTCCCATACCTTATCTTTCACAAATACTCTGCTAATGTATCTCTCTGCTCTGAGGTTATATATTATCTTTGACCAACAGTTTGCTTGCAGTGCCCAGCAGTGCCCAAATCTCATTCAACTTCCTTAAAAAAGAATTGCTTATATTCTGGCTTATGCGGAAAGGAAATGAAAACTATTTTCTCATGTATGTCTTATGTAAATTTGTTTTATCGCCCTCTTTGCAAAACTACCTTAAGGATTAGGAACAGAGTTTGAACTTTTTTTAACCTTCAAGATTCTGTCTGACAGTTATATTATTTACCTCTAACCCTGATGGCATAGTGGTTAAGAGCTACGGCTGCTAACCAAAAGGTCGGCAGTTCGAATCCACCAGGCACTCCAGCAATGGGTTTGGTTTTTTTCTTGTTTAATGTTATTTTGTGTCTTCATTCCTCTCCTCCAACTTTGAGCCTGTTAGTTTTAATGTACACATACTAAAAATTATTCTTGATTTATTGACAAATAGCCCCCACTATATATGATTACTTTATATTGACATAACCAATTGCCTTGGAGTCGAATCTGACTCATGGTGACCCTATGTGTGTCAGAGTAGAACTATGCTCCACAGGGTTTCTAAAGGCTGGTTTTGGAGGTAGGTTGCTAGGCCATTCTTCTGATGTGCCTCTGGATGGCCTTGAACTTCCAGGCTTTCAGTTAGCAGCAGAGATGTTTAACTATTTGCACCACCCGTGGACTCCCATACTGACATAGAAAAACAAACAAAAAAACCAGCCAGTTGTCTGTAAGTCGATTCCAACTCACGGTGACCCCATGTGTGCAGAGAAGGGTTTTCAAGGCTGTGGCCTTTCAGAAGCAGATTGCCAGCTCTTTCTTCAGAGGTGCTTCTGGGTGGATTCAAACCTCCAACCTTTAAGTGAGTAGTTGAGAGCTTAACCATTTGTGCCACCTAGGGACTACTTTATTAACCGGGTGCCCTGGTGATGCAGTGATTATTGACATAGAACACCATATAATTTCTACATAATGACCATACTTTCATGTTACCCTATAATTGTTCATTGTTTCTTTCATGTAATTCATCACAGTCTATGAGTTATACACCTGTTAAGAGCAGGAATTAGTTTCCACATGGAAAGTCACTGGAGTAGAGTGAAAAATGCACTGGACTGGGAGTCAGAAAACCCAGGCTTGAACTGTGCCACTTGTGTAGTTTTCTGAAAAGTTATCTTTCATTATTATCATTGTCTTCGTGCGTAAAATGTGAACAAAACACTCAGGGATGTTGTGAGAATTAAATGACATGATATGTGTGGAAACATTCTGTAAATTTTAATATGAAACCCTGGTGGTGTAGTAGTTAAGACCTATGGCTGCTAACCAAAAGGTCAGCAGTTTGAATCCACCAGGTGCTCCTTGGAAACACTATGGGGCAGTTCTATTCTGTCCTATAGGGTTGCTATGAGTTGGAATCAACTGGATGGCAGAGGGTTTGGTTTTTTGGTTTTACACAATATAAGGTGTTGCTTTTTATTACTTCTTCAAAAATTCTTCTGTGGATCTTAGATGCTGTGCATAGAGCAGACAGTCAGGAAAGGCTTCCTGAGTGTTTTGGGTCACAATGGCTGCGTCATAGTATAATTTTTAAACTAACAGACACAAAGTCTCGGTCTTCAGCTTTCTTTCTCTTTAGGATACAATTTACTACAGTCCAATGCAATTTTTGGCAAACTGTTTTTCAACGTTTTCTATGTGCTTACCAAACATGACCTCTTGCTGTCCTACTTGCTATTCCAGCTCACCCCTGAAATTTGCCTCATCAGTTCTGTTCTCCACCTCACCAAGGTAGCTGTTTTACCTGGGGCACACTTTCTTCTCAACCCCGCCTGCATTTCTTTCCCGTGGGCTCTTCTTCCCCTCTGCTGGCTGCCAAGGAGAAGCACATTTATTGGCATTGCACCCAAACAGATGCCTGCCTCCTTCCCTTCCCCCTTTCCCTTCAAGCTAAACCATCACCTGCCAATAGCTGGTGGTTGCTGCCCCCCCCGTCCACTGCCTCACACTGCTGCAACTCGAGTCCTTTTTGGCAGCCTTTTCTGAAGTTCCCCTGCCCGCAGAAATCCTGCGCCTCTTGCCAGCAGCCTCCTCCTCTCTCCTGCAGCTCTCCTCTCTCCCTCTAGCCTCTCCCCGGCTTGGTCTGTGCGCAGCCTCTTCCTCCCGCCCACGCCAGCTGCTTTACTTGCCTTTCCTCAGGCTGCTCCCTCTTCTTCCTTCCCCAGCCCTTCCCCTCTCTCCCTTTGCCGGTCTCTTCCCAGCGCCCCCTCCTGCTCTTGCCCGACGTTTTGTTAACACCCAAGACCACCTCTCCTGGGTCCTAGTGTGTACCTGTGTCCACGGGACAGAACAACCTTGGAAAGTGAGCGTTTTCATCCCGCTTCTATGCTCGGCCAGTTACCCAAACCCTGTGCCCACCCCCACCCCCAGACCGGAAGGCGGGCGTAGTGATGGCAGAAGGAATTCAGGGAGACTTCAGGGCACAGGCTGGGAGGACCCCCCGATAAAGTTTTGGACACGCAGGACTTGCCATCTCGCGCTTTCCAAACTTGGCTAACCCTGGCAGACGACCTGAGCTCCCGGGCAGCGCACAGTAATCCGGGCGGTCCCTGATCCCAAGCGCTTGGGTCCTTCCAGGGCCGCTGGATTAAAGCAGGACCAGGCCTGGACCGCTCCCCAGGTCCCACTGGGGTCCACGGCCTGAGCCCCACCCAGTCCCCGGCACAGGCGGGGCGCACTTGTTCTAGTGTTAGGCGAGGAGTGGGTAAGACGAAAGGATGGAGCCGCCCGGGTTCCCCGATGCCTGCCTCTGTGGTGAGGGATGGGGGATGTTGTTAAAGAGCTCGTCCCAAACTAGGGCCATTCTCGGGGGCTGGCTACCTACGGTGCGCCTTACAGTCGCAGCGAATCCTTTAAGACCTGTCTCCTTTAAGAAGCGCGCGCCTGTGTGTATGCGTCGGGCTGTGTGTGTGTGTGTGGGGTGTGTGTGTGTGTGTGTGTG
>NW_004443945.1:30872532-30886906 GCF_000243295.1 Trichechus manatus latirostris
GCGCGCGCGCGTCTCGGTGTGTGTGTCGCGTTAAGGCTGTATGTCTCGGGTTGTGTGTGTGTACGTGTGTGTGTGCGCGCGCGCGCGCGCGCTGAGAGCCGGGGAGCCAGGCAGACCCCGGGAAGGAGGAGTTATGTAGATTACGGATGAACATTCTGGAGGGGAGCAAGGCGAAGAGGGAAGGAGAAGCTGAGGCGAGAGTGTGAGGAGCAGCGGAGGCCCTTCCCGCTGAAGCAGGGGGCGGCGGCGGAGGCGGTGGCGGCGGCGGCGGCGGCGAAGGAGGTAGAAGAGCAGGAGGAACTGGACGCACGGGCTGGAGGCGGCAGCGGCGGCGGCGGCTGCTGCTGCGGCTGCGATTCGGCGCTTTGAGCCGGAACAGCCGGTAAACTTGGGCGCCACGTTCCCAGTGACCGGCCCCCGAGGATGGTGAATGCAAGCTGCTGACCCTGCCACCGCCGCTGTTTCTCGGGGGCTGCTGAGAAAGGGGCCCCTGTCTCCTTCCTTTGCCCGGCCGTGGGTGAACCTGCAAGCTTCTTAGCCACTAGGAGGACTTTTTTTTGAAAGGAAACGAGGGAGGGAGAAGTAAAGAGGGAGAAAGCGAAGGGGAGCTCGTCCATCAATTGAAGCACAGTTCACTATGATCTTACTCACATTCAGCACTGGAAGACGGTTGGATTTCGTGCATCATTCGGGGGTGTTTTTCTTGCAAACCTTGCTTTGGATTTCATGTGCTACAGTCTGCGGAACGGAGCAGTATTTCAATGTGGAGGTAAGAGTACGAGGGCTTTCTTCTACCCCCTCTTGCCTGGGTTGCTCGCTGAAACATTTCGTTCACTCTTCCGAGCCATGTAGCTCAAAGCAGCCAGGGTCTCAGCACATTGTTTCCGTTGCTGCCGCCGAGACCCTTGCCGAGTTTCCTAGTGTCTTAGGTGATGGATGCGCTTGAGACCGAGAATCCGTTATCCTCAGCAGCACAAAGCACGATGCTGCGCGCTCAAAGGCACAATTGTAGCCGATCCATCTTTTCACGCTGGAAAGAGAAGTCCTACGTACAGCAAACGTGTAGGTTAATAAAGGCAGCTTGGGTTTGTGATGGATATACAGCTCGGGAAAGATGGAATTAATTGCTTGGTATCATGTGCTTCTTTGGTATTGTTCCTGAAATCTTTCTTTCCGTGATTGATGTCTAACAAAGGAGGTTAAAAATCAAAGAATCTAGAGGAGAGCGTGGGAATACTTGTTATGTTTAATAACATTACATTGCGATAAAACACTTGACTAGACGGTCTTTTTCTCATTTAGACATAACTTAATACACTGTAACTAGATCTGGCTACACAGAGGACATAAAATCCATCTCTTTTTAAGTGTCTTCCCTCCCCCTCCCTTGCCAATTGAAAATAAATGTGGCCCAATGTAGTAGTTCTGGGGTGTATTTTTAATTTTATTTCACACCCTCATGGCAAAACTGAGAAATTTTAAACTGTCACTTGCTTTACTTTGATAGCTTTGGGAACAGCTGAGCACAAAGCAAAAGGGAACTTAAGGATAAGGACTTGTCAGACCTCTGGCAAAGTACTCTTCCTGTCATCAACTCAGCACTAAAGCCAGAAATGTGCAATAAATCAGTGGAAGCGGGTGTACACCTGGGCTTAACACCAGTGTATCATCTACATGGTGGAATACAATGACAGTAAGAGGGTCTTAGTAAAATACACTCCTTTTGATAAATCTTAAGTCTTCTGACATCTCAGAAGACTTTTGATTAAGCCTCTAAGGAATTAGTGTGTGTGTGTTGCGCTTACACTGTTGATCTCATAAAGCTTACTGTCATTTTGTTGGGAGTGTGTGTTTATACAATAGAAGGACCTGTTGCACAGTATTTGAGCATACTCTGTGTAACTGATTTATGTACAAAGTGTGCATAATAAATGCCATGTGTGAAAGCATTCTCAATCTAACTCTGTGTTTATATAAACTGTTCTGAGAACTTCATGTAATAAGTGATGGTTGGTAGAGAAACAAAGTATTTGGAGAAGTAACAGCCATTATTAAAACCCAAAGACATTTACAGATGTTAAGTGTGAATATATTACAGAAAACCCCCAATTTGAAAGACAAAATCCATTTAACCCTTAAAGAAAATAAAGCTTTGTTTTTCTGTATAAAAAGACAAATGGAAAGGGGCTGAAAGTCTGACTTTCCTTGATTGCAAATTTGAACTTTCGGAATTACATGCCGCCAATGGATTTTTGTACCTAATGTTTAAATCAAGAGATAATTTGATGTTGAAATTAAGGAATAACGTTGTCATTGACTGGAGGAATGAGAGTAGGAAACTGTTAATTATAATGTTATAAACAGAAGGGCCTGTTACTACTTGGTGGTGGTCATGGTGCTGAGTGGGGCATGGGGTGGTTGGTTAAAACTAAGTGCTATGTTGTACCTTGCTCACTGTGAAGAGGAAAGGAGGGAGGGCTAACCTGAATTGTTGGCTACTTCCCTTTGGGAAGTCTAACATTTGCTTTCAGGTATTATTGGGATAACATAAGTGTTTTGATGATTATTAGGTTTCCTTTTTGAGACTAACACATAAATTAGATTGTATGTCTTTGCTGAGTTGAATCAGTCAGTTCAATTAGATAGTATCAGGCAAAAAAAGTTATGATTTTACTAAAAATACCCCACTGATTTAGTTCTGAATTCCCATGATCTCTTTCTTTATTAAAATGTATATGAAAATGTGGTTCATGGGGGAAAAAAGAGTTATTTTCTCATTTTTGGAGTATTTAAATTATTCCATCCATGTATGTTGAGTAATGCAATGATTAAATTATGTAAGATAAGAGGGATATGCTACCGGGGAACTAAAAAAAAAAAAAAATTATTTGCTACAAAAGGGATTTTATAACAGTTAAAAGTATTAGAGTAGATTATGATTCATAGTTTGTATTATTCCCAAATAGTTTTTTTAAGCCCCTGAGCATTTTCTTAGTTAGGCTTATATGCTTCTTTTATGCGTAATGATAACTCCCATTCCCTTTTTTAAAAAATCATAGGGAGTAGCTGGTAGCCAAATCAAAATATTGTAAAGAACATAGGATGACAAGATGTTTTCTGACGTGAATTTCGACCTGATTCATTTGTGTTAGAGTTTTTTTTTTTTTATTGGATAGGAAACACTAATGGGAAGAGTAGTCCATCACTTTTCCAGAAGAGGCACTGATACTGTGTTTCTCATTCTTGGTTGCAAAACATATACTGGGCATGCTGTATTTGATTGATTCTCAAGGACAGTCTTAAAATAAACAGTAATGGTATTAATCATGCATGAAGCTCATATGATCATAATTTTTTTTTTCAAGTGAGCACATCAAGTTATTATAGTTGGAATGAAGCTTCGGAGAGATGGTTTTTATGCTGACAGCTAAGATTATAATGTTTAGTGTTTTATTCCTTACTGAACTTAACAACTGGTGGTACCACATACTTTTCATCCCTATGATTTAAGATTTAAACCCTCCTTTTTTTTTTTTTTTCTTCTTCTGGGGAGGCAGGGATAGAGGTATTCATGCTCTTTCCTGTCTGTTTTTTATGGAAGTAAACATTTGGGATTTTCAGTTACCCAGAGTGAGGGCTATTTTTTAATATGCTGAGGAAAGCCTGTTACAGAACAAGAATGCTTTTGTGTTTTTATTAAGAGGCAAAAAGGAATATCTCTGACAGCTAAGAAGGGCTCAGACTCTACCAGAAGTAGTACTATGAAAGCAATTCAATACATTCCTCTCATATTTGAGGGAAAAGAATTTTTAATGTTCAATATTCAGTATATGTTCATTCAGGTAAAGATTTTTGTCTATCATTGGAGCCGTTTTTGGAAAGTTATTCTTTAAGTGTGTAGTATTAGCATGATACAAAGGACTTATGTAGCTAATATTAACTAAAAGTCAGAGACTGCTGTCTGACTCAGAGGTGTTCATTGGTCAGAAGCAGCTTGTTCAATAAGAGCTATGGTTTAACCTTCACTCTTTTAAAAACCATTTCGTCTCTAAAATAGTTACCATGTTGTTGTGGGAATGTCCATGATCCTGGGGTCCCTTTTTGGGGGGGGTGCTTATACCATAAGCATTTTCCTCATAAAATTTGAGAAGAGTATAGTTTATGATAGTAATAACTCTCATCAACTCTGATAATTGTCAAATATTAAATATGTTTAATTTTAAATACAGTATTTTTTGTTTATAATAATAGCATACGTTTCTAGTGAGAAAAACGGTTTTAAGCCAATTTACTGGTGAAACAATAACGTTTAAAACCCTGAATGATGCATATATGAAAGCATAGGAAGTTGATTGCCTTTTTGTGCCAAAAAATGTCTTGATAAAGTAAAAATTGATTTTGTTGCTCTGAATTTAAAAAGTGAAAGGAGATTCTGGATTTCAAAGTGATCTTTTTGACAAATATCAATTGTGAGCATAACCATTTACTAGACTTTACTTGCAGTGTTGCTATAACTGATTTAGGACTTACTTACCTCTTTGTCAGAATTATCTAGACCTACTTAAAAGGTTAGAATTTGTTTTGGGCAGCATAGTATTGCATATAAACTTGGCCGTCATTTGTCATGACACTCTTCGGAGATAAAACATTATAATTTACAGATTTTAAAACATCGTACAGGTAGGGGACCCTTTTTTATATCTTCTGTTCTCCACTTGCTTAAATAATTAAGATTCATTATTTCATTTGCTGATGGAAGAGTGATGCCACCATGATCTCATCAGCCTACTTGAATGAGGGAACCTCCTGCCTGCATCCCATAATTCTCTACCATAGCAGTTTATACTGGCCAACAACAGCAGTTATGGGACTGACTCATTAAAGTTTTTTGTCTGCTACAAATCCTAAGTTTTATAAGTCATCTCAAGTATGCTGGCCATTCAGAATGTTCAGAAGGACCAAAATCTATGACAGGGAGACCTAGAAGGCTGGCTAATCCTAAGGTTCATCAGCTTCTTCTGTGCTCCACCCTGACTATATCTTTATCTGTTCAAAGTTGCATGGTTGAGTTTGCCCTTATGTAGGGTTACTCATAAAAGCCTTACTTGAAAAAAAACCCAAACTAATTGCCGTCCAGTCGGTTCTGACTCACAGTGACCCTATAGGACAGAGTAGAACTGTCCCTCAAGGTTTCTGAGGAGTGGGTGGTGGATTCCAACTGCTGACCTTTTGGTTTGCAGCCATAGCTCTTAACCACTGTGCCACTAGGGCTCCAGAAGCCTTACAGGTGAGCATATTTCTTATTATCCCCATGAGAAAGCCACAGAGAACAACAGTCCAAGTCCATCTCTCTTTATACATCTGGTCTTTCTCTTTCACTATCTTTTCCCCTATCCTAGTATGGCTAGAATCTGATTAAATAATCACTTTCATATCTCTGGAGTTAGGTTAAAAATGACATCTAAAGTTTCAACTTTTTCTTATTCACTCTTTTCAAGGTCATAACATAAAAAAATTGTTCACTTTTAAGCTTACTTCTGTTTTTAACTTTATTATTTCATTTCTTACTTTTTCCTTGGATTGCTCTGTTGCTTCTCAACAACTTTTTTTCCTGTTTTTTTTTTTTTATTGTCGTGAAAACATACACACCAAAACATCTGCCAACACAACTTCCACGTTTACACCTGAATGACATTGATTACATTTTTCATGTTGTGCCACCATTATAACATAAAAAAATTTTAGTTCTCTTGTTAAGTGGCATAATTCTTTTCTCTGAAGTTGGACTAATCAATTATGTAAATTTATTTCACTGCCTGACTTGCCCCAACCATCGTAAATGTAACTGTTCAGAATATTTGAGAGATGACCAGTTGGAATTATTTGGGAACAAAAAAGCCATTAAACATTTAAATCAGTGAGTTAAGTTTTTTCAGTGTCAAAAAAGAAAGATTTATTTTTTTATTCCTTTAGGAACTTTTTGACCTTTCAGGAATTGTATTTCAAATATAGAAAGTCATTTTTCATGCAACTTTCCATCGCTATTCATTTTAAATATCTGTGAAAGTAATTATAGCCATCATTTTGTTTTTTATTGCAGTGTAGTGTAGTAGTTAAGAACACATATTCTAAAGCCAGACTGCCCGAGTGCTAATTCCATATCTTTTGTTTGCAAACTGAGTAATAACGGCGAGTTAATTAGTCTCTGTGAGTCTCAGTGAGTCTCAGTTTACATACCTGTAAAATGGGGATACAAATAGTACCTGCCTCACAGTTGTTTTGAGAATGAAATATCTGTATATATTCATAGAGATTCTCTCTCTCTCTCTTTCTCTCTCTCTATATATATATCAATAATGACATCTAAAAATTATTGAGTGCTAAACTATGTGAAGGCATGTTCTCCTGCCTCTCTCTCTGTATATATATATCAAAATAAATGTTGATTCAAAAATAATTGTCATGATAGCATACAATTATGTAAAAGTCTGTCAGGTTAACACATACCGGCTGGTCTAGGAAGATTTTATTTTAATACCTTTTTCATTTTTTGAAAATGTAATATACTGAAAATCAACCAAGCTAACATCAGTACATTTTCTTCCCGTGGGTTTTTCTTAGACAGTTCAGTTCAGGAATGTGATTTTCACATGTTGTCTTGTCATCTGTTACTATCATGGAATGTGAAGTTCAGCTCACACCTTCTTTTTACAAGACTGGGTTTGCTGAAATCTGTTCATCTTTTCTGATACCATGGAAAATAAATAGAGCTTTATGATTCAGTGGTCCTATTTATTTTAATTGGCTCAAGGCCCAAGTGCTTCATTTCCGTCGTAGAGGTAGAATTCAGTATATAACTGAGGGCAGCCCTATACTATATCCCAAATCCAGAACATAAAAGTCTTTTTTTCATTCTTTCTTTTTTTTGAATTTATAGAGGAGGGAAGAGAATGGGCAGAAAAAGAGGTTAGAGTGTTTTCTGCAATGACAAAGACAATTTAAAACAAAACAAAACAAAAAAAACCCCGTAGGTGTGACATTGTAGACTAGTGGTCAAAGGATATGGGCCTCAACTCTGGTTCTTCCACTAACATAGCTTTGATTTTGGGACAAGTATTTCCTTAAACCCTTCATCTGCACAAATGAGAATTGAACCAAATTGTCCCTAAGACCCTTTTCCAAATTTGAATTTCTGTGGTGTTTAGTTTCCAAGCTTTATTCTGTATAGCCAAAGAGGGAGGAAAATGTACACATTTACTCTGAAAATTTGGGAGTAAATAGATCACAGAGAGAGTCCCTGGGTGGTGCAAACAGCTGGACTCTTGGTTGTTAACTGAAAGGTTGGGAGTTCTAGCCTTCACAGAGGCACCTTGGAAAGGCCTAGCCACCTACCAAAAACCAAACCAAACCCATTGCCATCAAATTGGTTCGGACTCATAGTGACCCTATAGGACAGAATAGAACTGCCTCATTGGCTTTCCAAGGAGCTGCTGGTGGCTTGGAACTGCTGACCTTTTGGTTAGCAGCCGAGTTCTTAACCAGTTCGCCTCCAGGGCTCCTTTTGAAAAATCAGTCATTGAGAACCCTGTGGAGCACAGTTCTACTCTGACACAGGTGGGATCGCTGTGACTTATTTGCAACTGGTAGATCACAAAGGTAGATAATTCAGATACATATATTTTTTCTGTCTGAAATCATTCTGAAATGCATGTCATGAAAAAATACACAATGTACAATTTAAATCTAACATTTGTTATCATCTGTATTGACACACAGGGTGTTCCATTTTGGAAATAATCCTAGCCTTCTGTTGAGTAGTAAAAACACTGGCAGCAAATTATATGTAATTTTGAAACCAATTTTTGGCCAAGGTAGCAAACTTTCACAATTTAATGTTAAGAATATGGCTTGATGTTATTTTGAAAAACATATATCATCTTCAAGTGGTACTTCAGTCATAAAAAAGGCAAGTCGGAATAAGAACACCTGAGTTTTATTAAGGGAGAATCTAAAAATTCACACACACACACACGTATTTTGTAGTGAAATGAAAGTGCTTATACTGTATGTCTCATTGGCTGATTATGGAAAATAATTTTCTGCAAATGGTTTGTTGAGGATTATTTTTGTTCTTACCACACATTTGATTTTGAATGTGAAAATCAGTGCGTATGTTTTATAAAATCTGTAGCTTATGTGAACAAAAACAAAAATCTCCTGCTAAAATGGTAAAATACTAAATAATATGTGTCACTCTCAGTTTTCTTTTCTGTTTCTTGGGAAAGTGATTTATTGATTTTGAGGTTATTCATGAAACCATATTTGTTGCTTCCTGTCATTTAGCACTCTGAATGGGTGTTCTTTATCTTGATGTTACACCATAACATTGTGCATAACATTGTGCATCCTCCTGTTTAGATCAGTGGAGTATCTTGATGAGCCGCCTAACAGCTGAGCCAAGAGAGAAGAGCAGTCCTACCATAATGCTCTAACTTTTAGTTAGTAAATGTGACCTCCAGGTGTAGTATATAAAGAGAGGCTAGAGGGAGCTATTGAGCTGTTTAAAGACTCCAGTAGCTTGGCAGAACTTGTTTAAAATCAAGAACACTAGTTGCAATCAGATGTCTTAAAATGAATCAGAGCCAATCATAAATAGTTTGGGAGATCAAGGAACACATGGTTCACAATTTCAGATGCAAATTGGGGTTACTGAGAGCCACTTGACACCAGTGATCACATATTTGCTGAACTAGAGGAAAATAGCACTTTTCTGGGGAAAAAAGTTCTGGGCGTGAGAGTATAATAATGGATATTATAATGTAAGACTGCTTTTTATGTCACCTGAATTTAGCTTTAGAGTAGATCAGAAACAATATATTCTAGTAACTTTAGGTGCTTTTGGTATTCCCATTTTAACTCAAATGACTAATAAAATGATTTTAGAGGTAGAGTAAATTTAAATTGATCATGGTTTTTTAGGTTATGTGTATCTTAAAAAATGTGAAAGTAAAGTTTTTTTAAAAAAATTTTTAATATATACCATAAGACCTTATAGAAAAAAAATACTTTTTAATGAAAGCAGATTTTAAAATACAGTTTTTTTAAAAACCTGTTCTTTTTAAAAATATGTAAGAAATTATCCACAAATGTGTGAAACAGTGTTTTGTTTTTGTTTTTAAATAGAAACTTCAGAAATGTTTTCAGTTGAGCAGAGGGGGTTAAAAAAAAAAATTCACTAATGCATTAGGCATGCCAGAATTTAATTAAGGTATTTCTAACCTGCTCACGAGCGTCATTCACATGTTTTAGAAGTTTCTTTTTTTTGTTGTAGTCAGTTTCTTTATTTGATAGAAAAGTGAGATACGGGTAAATGAAGTAAGTCATGACCCACAGATGTTCTCAGAAGAGAGTCTTTAGACTTGATGTGTTCAAAGGATCAAATAAACCCAAAAGAAGTGATTAGCTGACATAACCCAGTTGAGTGGAATTTTACAGTATTTGCTTTAGCCATGCTTAAATCAAGAGGCAGTAAGCTTCTTTTTTTAAAGGGAAGCTGGATCATTTTATGAACTTTGATTCATGTCCAAAAATTGCACACGCCTGATGTGATGTCAGTGAAATGCAGGCGTATGCCTCTCATGCAGCTGATGGACAGTTAGGCCCTGAGTGATGTCACTGGAGGTATTTTCTCCGTGGGGACTTTTCCACAGTTGAATTTAGACACTATGTTAATAGTTTCTCATTGTTTATAGCGATTCACTATTTGTTTTAGGGTTCTAATGCCTGTGTTTTCTCTCTTCACCTTAAACGATTGCTAGGGTGTTCTGTCTCCTGATCTTACTTGTTTTTTCTAGCCGAAGTCTTTAATCAAACCAGTTGCCATTGAGTTGATTCTGACTCATGGTGGCCCCCTTCCCAATGCCCCCCCCCCCAAAAAAAAACAACAAAACCTGTTGCCCTTCAGTCAGTTTGTAGGGCAGGGTAGAACCACCCCATAGAGCTTCCAAGGAGCCGCTGGTGGATTTGAACTGCTGACCTTTTGGTTAGCAGCCAAACCCTTAACCACTACACCACCAGAGCTCTATGGTAACCCTGGGTATTAGTTACATGGCAAGATCCATGGCTTGGAAGTTGGGAGAAATATTAGGAGAAACCATATTCATCCCTCTTTCCTTTCATTGTGAATAAGGTAGAATAGAATTCAAATAACTTCCAGAGACAAATGTATGCTAAAGGATTTCTATAAAATTAAAAACAAACTTACAAAAATAAGAGCACGCTCATTTAGGGGATGAGACCCTTTTGTAGATTTGGGTGTTTTTATCATCGCAACAACTCTATTCGTATAACTTACTGTTTTGCTCCCATCTGTGGATTGATCGAAATTATTTGCCCCGTGATGACTCAAGCAGGTTACTTAAGCATCCCTTTGCCTTATTTTGACCATTTATAAAATGGATATGTGATATTTATTGCTTATCTATAGCACATGTTTCATCATACAGCATTGAGACAAAGCCATGCAGTCTCCTTTGTAAATAACAATAGGTTGGTGCCTCAGTTTTGTGATTCCTGCTGATGACTAGGAGCATAGAAACAGTTATGCAGTGGCATTACATTCTAATTAGACAAGGGTCCAAATAACCAATAAAATACAGATACATGGAAAATATTTGAACACTTTTATTTTAATGATGATAATAATAACAATGTTAATTAACAGTTCATGAACATCTGTTACGCGCGTGATAGCGTTCTAGTGCTTTATATATTTTGACTAATTTACTTTTCATTATAATCTTGTGAGTTAGCATTACTACTTCTATTTCACAAGTGAGGAATCTGAGGCACAGAGAGGTTAAGGAACTTGCCAAGGCCACACAGCTAAGAAGTATTGAAGTGCAGCAGCGCAGATTGAAATCAGGAGGGCTGGCCTGGGAACCTGTTCCCGTAAGTAAACACAAGTAAGCATTAACTTCCAGGCTCCCCATAAGGACAATCTGATTCAGGTATACTGTTAACATCTTTTATTGGTCTGCATAATAAAAATTCTGAGCCTTTCCAGAGCACAGCATCTTACCTAGAGTAAAAACTGAATGTCTGGTTGTTGATTTGCTTTGTTGATTCAAGACTGATTATGTGGTGCTCAGTATAGTTTTACTGTTGGATAGCTATGGTTTTTTAATCATTAGAAAATTGATAACTTATGTATGACATAATCTTAAATTACATACAATATTAAATTAACCATAAAAGCTCACTCCTCAACTATTGATTATGTTGCATTTTATCATTAAATGCGCTGTTTGAATGATTTAGGAAGATTTGATTAGAGTCTAATGTTACAGAAAATGTAATGGAAAACCTGTGTTAAAAGATCTGTGATACAGTTCCTTGCTGGCGAGGAAAGTAAATATACGTATATGTCTAGTGACTGAGCCAGAATGCTCCTGGGAAGTGAGGATGGTGAGACTTCGTCTCATGTACTTTAGATGTCTTATCAGGAGAGACCAGTCCCTGGAGAAGGACATCATGCTTGGTAGAGGGTCAGCGAAAAAAGAGGAAGACCCTTGACTAGATGGATTGACACAGTGGCTGCAACAGTGGGCTCAAGCATAGCAATGATTGTGGGGATGCTGCAGGACTGGGCAGTGTTTCGTTCTGTTGTACATGGGATTGCTATCAATTGACTTGATGGCACCTAACAACGATAACAACAACAACACTGACTACCATGTTTTATGAGTGCTGGAGTTAGCTATGTTTATAACTTGTATTAATTAGGTGGAAGCTACAAGAAAACAGAATATTTTATTATTTTTAAATTTTTACTTTATTATTTATTTGTAACATAAAGCAGACCTTCCTTAGAGTAAATCAGTCAAAAGATGGAGCAGGTACCTCAGAAGTGAGTGAGCTCTTTATCACTGCTTGAGAGTAGGCCCCCTGTCTGGCTGTTAGTTTCATTGTGGAGGGCATGTGTGATGGTTAAGATTGTGTGTCATCTTGGCTGGGCCATGATTCTGAGTGTTTTAAAATGATCACTCCCATGATTGAGTATACTGTGAGTAGCCAATCAAATGAAAGGGAGTCTCCTTGAGGGTGTGGCCCGCATCTGAATATAAGCAGACGTTCTGGTTTTTGCTCCCTCTGGATCCTGCGGCTGCCTTCTGTCATCTCATCTCTGGTTCGTGGGACTTGAGCTGTCAGCTTATCTGCCGAACTTGGGATTCATCAATCTTCGCAGCTTGTGAGTGGAGCCCTGTTCTCTGACCTGCCGATTTTGGGTTCGCCAGCCCCTGCAGCTACGTGAATCAGGAGAAAACCTGTGGTCTTGCCCACCGATCTTGGAATTCGTCAACCTTCACAGCCTGTGAGCGGGAGCCCTGCTCCCCTACCTGCCGATCTTGGGCTCATCAGCTTCTGTGGCTGTGTGACTTGGGAGAGGCCTCTACCCTGATCCACAGACTTGGGACATTCTAACCTCTACAATTGTGTGAGCTGTTTCCTTGATGTAAATCTCTATATATATAAATATTTATACACATTACTGGTTTTACTTCTCTAGAGAACCCAGCCTAAGGCATTTGGTACCGGGAGTGGTTCTAGAGAAACAAAATTGTAAGGCTGAGTTTTCTAAATTGGTTCTCAAGTCTGGTTAGTCTTAAAGATGTTGATGACTCTGCTTCCAGCAGTAAAGAGGTCACTGCTAGTCCGTGGAGCAAGGTGGTGACACAAATATGCCAAATATCACCACCAGTAGATCAGGTATTGGTGAAATGCAAGGCTCAGGGTGAACACGTGTGATATCGTTCTGCAACTTTATCATAATGAGAAGTATAAGGAGGCTGGTTGGTTTGTCCTACTTTCACTAGGCAAACTGGTGAAAGAAAGAGATGCGCTTGGGGCTTCAGAGTCAAAGCTCAAGTGCCGCATACATGACCTCAAGGCTTCCAGTTGTGCTTTGAAAGAAAGCCTTATTTCTTGTAGTAACAGCTGAAATTGCTGAAAACCAAACCCAGAGTCGTATTGTAAGAGTGGCTGAATTACAACGCCAGCTCAATTGCCAACCTTGAGAGGTGTCTGAAATTAAAGTAAGAGCATTAATTGGGAAGAAATGGGATCCTGAAACTTGGGATGGGGACATATGGGCAGATAATCAAGGAGCTGGAGACACTGAGCCCCTAAATCCTGTTGAATCACTCCTGCCAACGGAACCACTCCCACCTGAAGAGATTACTTCATGTTTGTTACGCTACCCTGCCTAGGAAAACCATTAGAGCCTCCACTCCCATCTGATGAGATTAGCCCCAGCCCAGCTGCCTCTAAAGAGCCTTTGCCTGAGTCATTGCCTGGGGCATCACCTGAGGCAGATGCTTTACAAGATAATGCTGAATGTTCTCAAAACAATTCTACACTACCGATTCTTGCTTCTATAACTAGGCTTAAGTCCCAGTGAGCCCCAAAAGGTGAAGTACAAAGTGTGACCCAGGAGGAGGTATGTTACACTCCAAAAGAACTGCTTGACTTTTCTAATATATACAAACAGAAACCAGAGGAATATGTGTGGGAATGGCTATTAAGGGTGTGGGATAATGGTGCAAGGAACATAAAGATGGATCAGTCTGAGTTTATTGATATGGATCCACTAAGCACAGATTGTTCATTCAGTGTTTTACTAGAGAGGTTAGGAAAGGATCTAATAGTTTATTTGGTTGGCTTGCTGAAGCATGGCTTATGAGGTGGCTGACACTAAAGTTGAAATACCAGACCTGCATTGGTATACTGTAGAATGTGTCAAAGGCTTAGGGAAATTGGCATGCTACAGTGGAGTTATCAAGTTAGACCCACAGACCCACACATGGAGTGCCCAGAAGACACACTTTTTACCACGACTGTGAGGAACAAATTTGTGAAGGGAGCTCCAGTATCCTTGAAGACTGCTGTGATTCCTATTTTATGTAAGTCAGATTTGGCAGTGGGAACTGCCCTAACTGAATTAAGACACCTAACTACAATGGGGCTGATTGGACCCTATGGTAGTAGGGGCCAAGTAGCTGCACTTAATCAACAAAGACAAGGTGGGCGTAGTTACAGCAATGGACAGAGGAGTCAAAGGAGTAATCAGAATAGTCTGACTTACATGGACATATAGCATTGGCTACTTAGGTGTCCCTAGCAGTGAAATTGATAGGAAATCTACTAAATATTTACTTGATCTATTCAAATGGATGAATTCTAAGTCAGGTGAACAGCAATCTAACTCGAATCACCAGAATAGAGAGTCATGGTCCCTCAATTAATTCCCAGATTTGAGCAAGTTTAAAGACGCACAACCCCTTGAATGAAGGGGAGGCCAGGTCACCTTGAGGAA
>NW_004443945.1:30888600-30898024 GCF_000243295.1 Trichechus manatus latirostris
AGCAGGACCCGAAGGCACAAGTAAGTTGCGTGAGGAAGTGGCCCAAATGCCCATGGTCTCCACTCTTGTAACATTACCTTTCATCTCTCAGTCTGCACCTATGGTCTTATGGAGAGTTCCTTATGATCAGTTGACTGAGGAAGAGACAACTCGTGCCTGGTTTGTAGATGGTTCTGTGCAATATGCAGGCACCACTGGAAAGTGGACTGTGGGAACACTACAGCCCCTTTCCGGGACCTCCCTGAAGGACAGTGGTGATGGGAAATCCTCTCAATGGGCAGAACTTCGAGCAGTGTATCTTGTTTTTCACTTTGCTTAGAAGGAGAAATGGCCAGATGTACAATTATATACTGATTCATGGGCTGTGGCCAATGGTTTGGCTGGATGGTCAGAGACTTGGAAGCAACATGATGGGAAAATTGGAGACGAGGATTTATGGGGGACAGGTATGTGGATAGACCTCTCTGAATGGGCCAAAGAAGTGAAGACATTTGTGTCTCATATGAGTGCTCACTAAAGGGTGACCTCAGCAGAGGATGATTTTTATAATCAAGTGGATAGGATGATACGTTCTGTGGAAATCAGTCATCCTCTTTCCCCAGCTACTCCCATCATTGCTCAATGGGCTCATGAACAAAGTGGCCATGGTGTCAGGGATGTAGGTTATGCATGGGCCCAGCAGCATGGACTTCCACTCTCTAAGACTGACTTGGCTGCAGCCACTGCTGAATGCCTAATCTGCCAGCAGCAGAGACCAACACTGAGTCCCGGATATGGCACTGTCCCTTGAGGTGATCAGCCATCAACCTGGTGGCAAGTTGATTACATTGGACCACTTCCATCATGGAAAGGGCAGTATTTTGTCCTTACTGGAATAGACACTTACTCTGGATATGGATTTGCCTTCCCTGCACACAATGCTTCTGCCAAAACCACCATCGGTGGACTTACAAATGCCTTATCCACTGTCATGGTATCCCACACTGCATTGCCTCAGATCAAGGGACTCACTTTACAGCAAATGAAGTGCAGCAGTGGGCCCATGCTCATGGAATTCACTGGTCTTACCATGTTCACCATCATCCTGAAGCAGCTGGCTTGATAGAACAATGGAATGGCTTTCGAAAGACACAATTACGGCACAGCTAGGTAGCAATACTTTGCAGGATTGGGGCAGTGTCTCCAGGAGGCTGTATATGTTTTAAACCAGCATCCAATATATGGTGCTGTTTCTCCCATAGACAGAATTCACAGATCCAGGAATCAAGGGGTGGAAATGGGAGTGGCACCACTCACTATTACCCCTAGTAACCCTCTTGCAAGATTTTTGCTTCCCGTTACCTCGACTTTATGCTCTGCAGGCCTAGAGGTTTTAGTTCCAAAGGGAGGAATGCTCCCACTTACAGACACGTCACTGATTCCATTGAACTGGAAGTTAAGAATACCACCTGGCCACTTTGGGCTCCTTATACCTCTGGATCAACAGGCGAAGAAGGGAGTTACCATACTGGCTGGTGTGATTGGTCCTGATTACCAAGAGGATATCAGATTGATATTACATAATGGAGGTAAAGAAGAGTATGTCTGGAATGCAGGAGATTCCTTAGGGCATCTCTTAGTACCACTATGCCCTGAGATTAAAGTCAATGGAAAACTACAGCATCCTAATTCCGACATGACTCCTAATGACCTAGACCTTTCAGGAATGAAGGTTTGGGTCACCCCACCAGGCAAAGAACCATGACCAGCCAAGGTGCTTGCTGAGGGCAAAGGGAATACAGACTGGGTGGTAGAAGAAGGTAGTTCTAAATACCAGTTACGACCATGTGACCAGTTGCAGAAACAGGAACTATAATTGTTATGAGTATTTCTGCTTTGTATGTGTGCAACAAATATTTATGTTTTTTTCACTTATGAAATATAAGCTGTAAATGGGGCTAGTGCATTTTTGATCGTACGCTTGTTACTTGTATCATGTTAGGTGCAAGTATGACTTTCTAATTGTCTTTATTCAGAGATTATGTATAGTTTAAGGAGATGTGTACATGTGCCAAGCTGACAAGGGGTGGAGTGTGATGGTTAAGATTGTGTGTCAATTTGGCTGGGCCATGATTCTCAGTCTTTTAATGTGATCACTCCCATGATTTCATATACTGTGAGTAGCTAGTCAGATGAAAGGGATTCTCCTTGAGGGTGTGGCCCGCATCTGAATATAAGCAGATGTTCTGGCTTTTTGCTCTCTCTGGATCCTGCGGCTGCCTCCTGTCATCTCATCTCTGGTTCGTGGGACTTGAGCTGTCAGCTTATCTGCCGAACTTGAGATTCGTCAGCCTTCACAGCCTGTGAGCAGAGCCCTGTTCTCTGACCTGCTGATCTTGGGTTTGCCAGCCCTTGCAGCTACGTGAATCAGGAGAAACCTTGTGGTCTTGCCTGCCGATCTTGGAATTCGTCAACCTTCACAGCCTGTGAGCAGGAGCCCTGCTCGCTGACCTGCCAATCTTGGGTTCGCCAGCTTCTGCGGCTGTGTGACTTGTGAGAGGCCTCTACCCTGATCCACAGACTTGGGACGTTCTAGCCTCTACAGTCGCGTTAGCTGTTTCCTTGATACAAATCTCTCTCTATGTATGTATTTATATGTGTTACTGGTTTTGCTTCTCTAGAGAACCCAGCCTGAAACAGCATGGGAATTCCAACTTGGTGGTTGACCAAGGATGTAAAAAACACATTCAGCCCTTAATATTGTTACTGTATGTAGCTTACGGGATTCACTTAATTCAGTCATTAGCCTTTCAAAGGAGGACTATTTCTAAGCCAGCTTATAAAATTGAATTTAGCTGATTTTACAGAATGTCTCCCGGTTAAACACTCACTCTGATACTTTCTCACTGCATGTAGAGGGAGTATGTCATAACGGTTATGTACAATAGCTTTGGCAGCAACTTGCTTTAAAATCTTAAATGTGACACTTACAAGCTCTGAGAATGCTGGTGAGTTACTTGTTGACTGTGTGTCCCAGTATCATTGTGTAAAATAGGGATGATAAGACCCAACTCAAGGATTGTTGTAAGATGAAAGAGTCAAAGTGTATTGGGCCAAGATGGAGTAATAAGCTACTGGTTTATCTTCTCTTCTGAAATAACAACAACAATAAAATGGGTAAAATATATGTAACAATGGTTTTCAAGCCATTGGACATCAAGCAATAAAGAAGAGTGATCCTTGAGATGGGAAACAAATGAGATGAGCCCTACAGTTGTCCCAACTTACTGCCTTGACACTTTCCAGGTTGTAGCACAGGGAAGGGGGCCCAGGTTGAGCCTTGCAGACTCCCTGAGGTAAGGAGATGGAGCTGGAAGTATGGGGAGACCAAGGTGGCCAGGTCAGAATACTGGAATGGGGAGAGTGGCACAGAGAGAAAACACTGGAGATCTGCACAGGTTCCCCTCAAGTATTCAGCTGAGTACTGATTTATGCATTACTGTGAAGAAATTAGGAGCCTTGGTGGTGCAGAGTTTAAAGCAATCAACTACTAACTGAAAGGTTGGCAGTTCAAAACCACCAGTGGCTCCGTGGGAGAAAGATGTGGCAGTCTGCTTCTGTAAAGATTTATAGCCTTGGAAACCCTATGGGGCAGTTCTACTCTGTCCTATAGGTTCACTATAAGTCAGAATCGACTCGCTGGCAGGGGTTTGGTTTTGGTGGGTGAAGAAATTACTGGAGGCTGGGGAAAGAATCAACTGAAAGGATTAGGAGAACAGTGCTCAGGACTCACATAGGGCTAGGAATATTGTCTGTTCTGTTATGGAACACCTCATAATTCATGGGAAATTGGGTAGAATTCTCAGAAGGCTCTTCCTTCAGGAGTGGGAAATAATTAACCTCTGACTAAACTCTGGTCCTTTGTAAAAAAGTTTTGAAAGTAAGACCTGAAAGGATCAAACTGTTTCTAAGTGACTTAACTGCTTTCCACAAAAGCCATCAATAATAGTTATAGGAATACAGAAATAACTAGTGCTCAACAAGGTAAAATCCACGATGTCTGGCGTCCAATAAAAAATTACCAAGCTTTCAAAGAAGCAGGAGAACACAACCCCATAATGAAGAGAAAGATCCATCTGTTTAAACTGACCCAGAAATGACACAGATGTTAGAATCAGTAGACAAAAGATATTAAAACAGTTGTTATAACTGTATTCTTTATGTTAAAAAAATATGAGACATGGACAATATAAAAAAGACCCAAATTGAATTTCTATAAATGGAAACTACAATATGTGAAATGAAAAATAAACTGGATGAAATTAATATCAGATTAGGCATTATAGAAGAATAAAAATAGTAAATGTAAAGTCATAGCAATAGAAACAGTCCACAGTAAAACACAGAAAAGAAAACGTAAAAAATGAATAGAGCATCAGTGAGATGGGAGCATCTATGTGTCGTCTAATGTATGTGTAATTTGAGTTACTGAAGGAGTAGGGGGAGCAGAAAGAATATTTTCCTTATTTGTTGAAAAAATGTGTAAACTCACATATCCAAGAAGCTTAATGAATCCCAAGCACAAGAAACATGAGGAAAACTACACCAAGGCATAGCATAATAAAACTGCTCAGAATGAGTGATAAAGACATACAGAGGAGCAAAGAAAAGATGACAGATTTCTTGTTGGAAATAATGCAAATGAGAAGACAGTGGAGAAACATCTTAAAAATACCAAAATAAAAAGGCAAAAGCATAAACTGTCAGCCGAGAATTCTACGTTCAGTGAAAACATCTTTCAAAAATAAAGATGAAATAAAGAATTTTCCAGATACACAAAAGCTGAAAGATTCTGTCATCAGCAGACCAGCACTGCACAAAATGTTAAAAGGAAGTCCAGAAACTGGAAATGACCCAAATGTCCAAACTTTGATACCTCCATATAATGGAATATTACTTAGCAATAAAAAGGAATTCACTAGTGATACACAATACAACATGAAAGAATCACAAAATAATTTTGCTTGATGGAAGAAACAAGACTAAGTGCACATACTGTGTGATTTCATTTATATAAAATAGAAAGTGGACAGTAATCTATAGTAACAAAAAGCAGATGACTATTTGCATGGGGATTGGGAAAGGGGTAGATTTGGGAGGAGGAATTACAAAGGGGCAAGAGGAGGCTTTTGATGGTGATGGATATGTGAATTTTCTCGATTGTGGTGATGGCTTCAAAGTATATGTCAAAACATAAAATTCCACATTTAAAATATGTGCAGTTTATTGTATATTAATTATACTTCAATACAGCTGTTAAAAAATAGTATATTCATTATATAATCCAGTTTTTAGTATACAGTTGTTGTTAAGTGCCACCAAGTTGATTCTGACTCATAGCGACCCCATGTGACAGAGTAGAATTGCCCCATAGGGTTTTTAGACTGTAATCTACAGAAGCAGATTGCCAAGTCTTTCTCTTGTGGAGCTGTTGGGTGGGTTCAGACTGCCAACCTTTTGGTTAGCAACTGAGTGCTTAACTGCTGCGCCACCAGGGCTCTTTGAATATAGAAACCAGCCTAATATATGATATGTGCTGATAATCACACATATGCTTTAGCCTTAACTGAGATGAAAAAGTCGGTTGCAATCTGCTTTATTACACTATTCTGTAAGATTAAAATGCCTGATTATTAACTGAACGATTTGGGCTTGGCATTTGGTTTTGTTTTTGTCTTTATAATCTTTCTTTGAGAAAGGCCTTGGATTCCTATGCATAAAATACATAAATGAAGGCAACTGCCAGTTTGTGTATCCAGTTCATATCCCTCCTCTCAGGTCTAGCCTGTATGTTCATCTACTTGTTAAATGTATTATGTCTTATGCCAGGCATTTTGACCTGTCCTCTCCTCCAGTGTGTTTCCATCACTGTGCTGGAACAGACTACCACATAGTTATTAACGTAAGAAAAGTGAGAGCAACCCCCCAACTTCCTGCCCCTTGTAATCAGTTGCGTTGTTTGCTAGAACATATATCTTCAATCTGTTCATTTGTCTTGTTTGTGTTGCTTCAACCCTATTTTGAGACTCTATTATGTCTGGTCTTGCATACTGTATTATTCTGTGGCCTGCAAAACCATTCATTATTGGACCCCAACACTTTCTTGAGCCTCATAGCTAGAAGTTCATCTCTTGTTTCCAGTGATTTAGAACAGTATTTCTCGAATTGTTTGGGCTCAGGACCCCTTTAGACTCCTAAAAATTACTGAAGACCCCAAAGAGTTTTTTTTTTAATGTAGGTTGTATTTATATTCACAGCAGTAGACAATGAAATCAGAAAGTTTAAAAAGATTTATTTAGATATTCATTTAAAGATAATAATAAAGCCATTATGTTGTAATAAATAATATGTATTTATGAAAAATGAGTATATTTTATAAAATGACAACATAGTAAGGAAAGAGATATTGTTTTATATTTTCCCAATTATATCTGGTTTAAGAAGACAGCTGGCTTCTCATATTTGCATTTACATTCACTCTTGTGATTTTTCACATCATATAGCCTCTGGTAAACTCGACTATTGTTTGCAAGAGAATGAGAGTGAAAAGAAAAATAACATCATATTAAAATGGTTTTGACTAACAGACCCCCTGAAAACAATTTGGGACCCCGGGATTTTTTGGACCAAACTTTGAGAATCACTGGTCTAGCAGCTTAAAGTGTTTTCTTTTTTCCCCCTGGACATTCCTTTGATCTGTCTACCATTGAGCCTTTATCAAAATGATTAACTCCATTTTGTCCCTACCTTTGTGTACATTCTTTAGTGCTTGGCATAACCATTTTCAGGTCTTCTGTAATTCCCATCTTCACCCCAAACAGATAATGACCCCATTAAACATTTTTAATAAACTCTCTACTTATGCTTTAAAGTACCTTTCACAGTTCTAATCATAAGCAGTATCATCTTACCTCAAAGTTAGATATTGATGGTTGTATGTAAGACAAAAGGCTTACTCTTAAAATTACTGTTGAAAATCTTTAAATGGCTTATTAGCTGGTTGAACTTGGCCCACGGACACTTAGAAGCTATGAATCAACTTCGTTTGCCTCTCTCTGCCTTTGGGTTTTGGTGCTCTTGTCTCTGTAACTACGTAGGCCAAACTTATCTTTGCTGGGGAGAAATTTAAGGGGACTATATAAAATAATTTTTCTGTCTTTTTAACCTGGAACATATGGTAAAGTTTAGTATATTGAAGTAAATTAAATGCATTTTCAAATACTCTGGTGTACAAGGTTATTTGATAAATTCATATCTCTCTCAAAGTAAATTATAACTTGATGTTGAGATAGAGCGTATCTATCTTGATCACCATATCTAATGAGCCTCATGTTGCCAAATTAGAGAGCTCAGTAGATATCCGTTGAAGTAATGAATGGATTACATCATGCCTTTCTCAAGACTTGAACCATCGTTTAACCTCTATCCATGGATATTAGTTGCTAGTTTAACTGTTATTTTCTTTTTTAATTGTACTTTAGATGAAGGTTTACAGAACAAACTATTTTCTCATTACACAGTTACTACACATATTGTTTTATGACATTGGTTGACAACCCCACGATATGTCGACACTCTCCCTTCTCGACCTTAGGTTCCCAATTACCAGCTTACCTGTCCCCTCCTGCCTTCTCATCCTTGCTCCTGGCTGGTGTGCCCCTTTAGTCTCATTTTGTTTTATGGGCCTGTCTAATCTTTGGCTGAAGGGTGAACCTCAACAGTGACTACATTACTGAGCTAAAAGAGTGTCCGGGGGCCATACTCCCGTGGTTTCTCCAGTGTCTGTCAGGCCAGTAAGTCTGGTATTTTTCTGTGAGTTAAAATTTTGTTCTGCGTTTTTCTCCAGCTCTGTGGGAGACCCTCTATTGTGATCCCTGTCAGAGCAGTTGGTGGTGGTACCTGGGCACCATCTAGTTGTACTGGACTCAGTCTTGTGGAGGCTGTGGTTGTTGTGGTCCATTAGTCCTTTGCACTAACCTTTCCCTTGTATCTTGTTTTCTTCATTCTCCCTTGCTCCAGAGGGGGTGAGACCAGTGGAGTATCTTAGATGGCCGCTCACAGGCATTTAAGACCCCAGACGCTACTCACCAAGAAAGAATGTAGAACATTTTCTTTATAAACTATGTCATGCCAATTGAGCTAGATGTTCCCTGAGACCATGGTCCCACAGCCCTAAGCCCAGCAATCCAGTTCCCCAGGGAGTTTGGATGTGTCTATAGAGCTTGCATGACCTTGCCTTCTCCAAGTTGTGCTGGCTTCCCTAGTATTATGTACTGTCTTACCCTTCAGCAAAGTTGCCTCTTGTCTATTGTCTATTTAGTGTTTCCCCCCACACCACTCCTCCCCTCTCTCATAACCATCAAAGATTATTTCTTTTTGTATGTAAACCTTTTCATGAGTTTTTACAGTAGTGCTCTCATACAATATTTGTCCCTTTGCAATTGACTTATTTCACTCAGCATAATGTCCTCCAGATTCATCCATGTTATGAGATGCTTTGCAGATTTGTTATTGGTCTTTATTGTTGTATAATACTTCATTATGTGTATGTACCATAGTTTATTTATACGTTGATATGTTGTTGGGCACCTAGGTTGTTTCCATCTTTTTGCTATTGTGAATAGTGCTGCAGTGAACATGGGTATGCATATGTCTGTTCATGTGATGACTCTTATTTCTCTAGGATATGTTCCTATGAATGGGATTGCTGCATCATATGGTATTTCTATTTCTAGCTTTCTAAGGAAGCGCCATATCATTTTCCAAAATGGTTGTATCATTTTGCATTCCCACCAGCAGTGCATAAGAGTTCTGATCTCCACGCAGCCTCACCAGCATTTGTTATTTTCAGTTTTTAAATTTGTGCCAGTAATGCCGGGGTGAGATGGTATGTCATTATAGTTTTGATTTGCTTTTCTCTAATGGCTAGTGATCACCAGCATTTCCTCATATGTCTGTTGGCTGCTTGAATGTCTTCTTTGGTAAAGTGTCTGTTCATTTTCCTCTGCCCATTTTTTAATTGGATTATTTGTTTTTTGTTGTAGAGGTGTTGGATTTTCTTGTAAATTTTAGAGATTAGGCCTGTGTCTAATTTGTAGTGGCCAAAAATTTTTTCTCAGTCTGTAGGTTCTCTTTTGACTCTTTTGACTAAGTCTTTTGATGAACATAAGTAGTTTGTAGAAGATTCCGGTTTGTATATTGTTGGTTATGGTTTGTATCCTGCTAATGCTGTGTATTAGGGCCTCTAGTGTTGATCCTATTTTTTCCTCTATGAACTTTATATTTTTTTGCTTTATATTTAGGTCTTTGATCCATTTTGAGTTAGTTTTTGTGTATGGTGTGAGGTATGGATCCTGTTTCATTTTTTTGCAGATGGACTTCCAGT
>NW_004443945.1:30899140-30925415 GCF_000243295.1 Trichechus manatus latirostris
TAGAATTTTGTTGAGAGTTTTTGCATCTATATTCATGAGAGATATTGGTCTGTAATTTCCTTTGTTGTGGTGTCTTTGCCTGGTTTTGGTATCTGGTTTATTCTGTCTTCATAGAATGAATTCAGAATTGTCACTTCCTTTTCTATGTTCTTAAATAGTTTGAGTAGTACTGGTGGAAGCCTTTGTCTGAATGTTGGTAGAATTTTCCAGTGAAGCAATCTGGACCAGGGGTTTTTTTTGTTGGAAGGTTTCTTTTATTATCTTTTCGATCTCTTGTTATTTGTCTGTTCAGATCTGCGACATCAGTTTGTGTTAGTTTGGGTAGGTAGTGTGATTCTAGGAATTTATGCGTTTCATCTAAGTTTTCAAATCTGTTGGAGTGTAGTTTTTCATAATATTCTGTTATGATCCTTTTTGTTTCAGTTGTGTCTGTTGTAGTGGCTGCCATTTCATTTCTTATTTGGTTTATTTGCATCCTCTCTCGTTTTTCTTTTGTAAATTTGGCCACTGGTTTCTCGATTTTGTTGATTGTTTCAAAGAACCAACTTTTGGTTTTGTTAATTCTTTCTATTTTTTTTTTCTATATTTCATTTACTTCTGCTCTGATCTTTATTCTTTCCTGACTTCTGATGGCTGTGGGCTTTTCTTGCTGTTCTCTTTCTGTTTGTGCAAGTTGTTTCATTAATGTTTTGATTTTGTCCCTTTCTTCTTTTTTGATGTGTGCATCTATTGCTATGAATTGTCCTTTGAAGACTGCATTTGCTGTGCCCCAAAGGTTTTGGTATGATGTGTTTTCTTTCTCATTTGATTCTAGGTATTTTTTAATTCCATCTCTGATTTCTTCTATTACCCTGTGATTTGTAAGCAGGGTGTTATTCAGTTTCCATGTAATTAATTTTTTTTCCTTGCTCTTCGTGTTGTTAATTTCTACCTTAATGGCATTGTGGTCAGAGATGATACTTTGTATTATCTCAGTGTTTTGAATTTTGTTGAGGGTTGCTCGATGGTCTAAGATGTCATGTATTCTGGAAAACATTGCTTGTGTATTGGAAAAGAATGTGTGCTTTGCAGCTGTTGGGTGGAGTGTTCTATATATGTCAATGAGGTCAAGTTGGCTAATTGTGCCCTTTAGGTCTTCTGTGTCTTTGCTGAGTTTCTTTCTAGATATTCTGTTGTTTACTGAGAGTCGTGTGTTGAAGTCTCCTGCTATTATTTTGGAAGTGTTAGTTTCTCTTTTCAGTGCTGTTAGAGTTTGTTTTATGTATTTTGGAGATCTGTCATTGATTGTGTAGATGTTTATTATGCTTATGTCTTCCTGGTGGATCTCCCTTTAATCATGATAGTGTCCTTTTCTGTTTTTTATGGTGGATTTTGTTTTAAAATCTATTTTATCTGAGATTAGAATTGCCACTCCTGCTCTTTTTTGGTAGCTCTTTGCTTGATATATTTTTTTCCATCCTTTGATTTTTAATAAATTTACATCTTTGTTTCTAAGGTGTGTCTCTTGTAGACAGCGTATTGATGGATCTGTCACTCTCCATAACTTTATGGGTGCATTGAGACCATTTACATTTAGTGTAATTATTGATAGATGTGAGTTTATTGCTGTCATTTTGTAGTGCTTTTTTTTGTGGTACTGACGATCTCTGTTCCTCTTGCTCTCCTGTGCTGAATTCATTTTTTTTGTGGATTTTTTTTTTTCATTTTTGTTTTTGTAGGTTTTGTTTGTACTGAGATTTTATGTTTTTCTTCTTTATTTTTATGAGTAGGTTTGTTAACTTTCTTTGTGCTTACCTTGAAATTTACCCTTATCTTCCTAGGTTTGAATCAGTCTATTGTTACTTAGTATCGCCTTGCCTTCCTCTCCATTAGAAGGTTCTATACCTATGCTGTTTATTCTCTCTTTTATCGTTCTGATGTTGTTGTCATTTACAGATTAACCTCTCTGGTTCCCTGTTATAATTCTTTTGGTTTTGGATAGTCCTTGAGAGTTCGTTTCCTAGGTTGGTATCTTGCTGGTACAGTCATGTCCTAGATTCAGGGTGTGGTCTGATATCATTTGTTCTCAGACAGAAAGTTTGGTTTGGTTTTACATTGTCTCTTAATTTCTGTTTATCTGGAAATGTCCTAATTTCACCATCATATTTGAACGAAAGTTTTGCAGGGTATATTATTCTTGGATGGCAATTTTTTTCTTTCAAGATTTTATATATTCCATTGCCATCTTGCCTGCATAGTTTCTGCCTAGTAATCAAAGCTTAGTCTTATTGTTTCTCCTCTGTATGTGACTTTTCGTTTTTCTCGAGCTGCTCTCAGGATTCTTTTTTTGTCTTTGATTTTAGTGAGAGTGATTATGATATGCCTTGGTGATTTTCTTTTACGATCTATCCTATATGGGGTTCTTTAAGCATCTTGGATGGTCAGCTTTTCATCTTTCATAATATTGGGGAAGTTTTCTGTCAGCAATTCTTCAGTGATCCTCTCTGTGTTTTCTGTTTTCTCCCCCTGTTCTGGAACTCCAATCACTTGCAAATTTTTGTTTTGATTGTATCCCACATAATTTTCAGGGTTTCTTCATTTTTCTTTGTTCTTTTTTCTAATTTTTTCTCAAACAGATTAGTATCCAAGTTTTTGTCTTCAATTTTGCTAATCCTGTCTTCCATCTTTTGAAACCTGCTGCTCAGTCCTTCTAAGACACTGTTCATTTCTGAAATCTTCTTGTTTATCTTTTGGATTTTTAATTGTTGTTTTGTATGCTTTCTAGTTGTGAATTTATTTTGTCATTTTGTTCCTGTTTTATTTTCCTGAATTCTTCCATTTTTTTGTCTACATTTTCCATGATTTTGTCTATTTTTCCCTCATTTGCCGCTTTTTGCTTCAACTCTTGGATAGTTGTGAGTATTAGAGATTTGAATTCCCTATCAGGTAGTTTTAGTGCCTTTTTTTCCTACTGGAAAGTCATCTGGTGTTTTATTTTGAATGCCTACTAGAACCATCCTGTACTGGTTTTGTAAATGTTTTGATATTGTCTGCTGTCTTCGTGGCATTCAGTGGTTATTTTCCTTGTTTACTGATTGTAGATTTGTTTGTTTCATCCTGATTTTTTGTTTGATTTGGTTATGTATGAACAGGTGGGCTGTGCATTCTTTTTTGTTCGCTTGTGTGTGGGCACGATAACTTTTCACTTCTTCTCCATTGGGCAGGGTCAGTCACTCAGGTATGCTACAGCAGGCAGGTCCAGCTGAAGGGGAGTTGCTGGGTTGGGTTGTTTGTGGCACATACCAGGGCTGACGGTGTGGATTGGGAATCAGTGCAGGGCAGTTTCAAGTAGGCCATGCCTTTGCTTTTTGGGAGTGTGTTGTTCAGCACATGGTGCAAGTAGGTAGGAAGGAGGAGGTAGATTGTGATGTGTGGAGCTAAGATGGGTATGGGAAAGATGAGAGACAGGAGAGAGGAACAGGAGCCAAAAATATACACACAAACAAAAAAGAGTGCTACGGGAGCTTGCTATTGGAGCGGAGAGATGAGAGACTGAGAAATGCGGAAAAACAAAAATAAAAAAAAAGAAAAAGGGTAAATGAAAAAAATGAATAAATCAAGAAACTGGAAATGAAAAAGACAAAAAGGGAATAAGAGAGAAGAAAACAACAAAGAAACAAAAACGAAAAGCAAAACCAAAAAAAGGAAAAAAAAAAAAAACAGAAAAAAATGCCCCCATGGATATCCCTGTCCATCTGCGCAGAGTAAGGAAATAGCTTCCAAATCGCATGGTACTGCCCGGCTAGATGGGGCTCCGAAGCCGAGAAAAGAAAAAGAAAACAATCAAACTAATCAAAACAGAACAAATGAGAGCAAACAAACAGAAAAGCCCCTAGTGTCCCACCAGCGTGGCAGCACGGGCTGGGAAGCAGTTTCACAGTCGAGCGGTGTTTTCTAGCCTTTCAGGAATGAGGAAGGATGATGTAGGTAGCCAGGTATTTGAGAGAAAGTATGGGGAGGTGGTGAGAGGTAAGGAGGAAATCTAAAGAAGCGGAAAAAGCAAAACCAGCAGCCAACAAAAGGCACTCAGGGAGCCGGCCAGTAGGGGCGGGTGGAATCCAGTCAACACCAGGGTGAAGCTGGTGCTTCCCGGCCAATGGACTGTAGCTGCAGGAAGCAGAGGAGGTTAAATGGGGGTGAAGAAGGGTGGCGGGTGGAAGAGCCTATATCGCTGCTTACTGGTTGTTGTGTCTCCTGCTAGAAGCTCCGTGAATCTGCTTTCTCATAACCCTTGTTCACTGATCTCTGATGGGAGTCCAAGATGGCGGATCCGTGCTGTGGTAGCTGATAGAGGACCTCTGCATGTATCTCTCCTTGCTGTCTGTTCTTGGTCAGTTTCTTATTCCATTTGGTGCTTGGCTGAGTTCTTTATCTCTTCATTTGATGCTTAGGGTTTCAGGATTGACGTATGACCCTGTTTGACTTAGTTTTTCTGATCTTTGCTGTGGAGGGACAGCGTGGTGCTTCTGACTATAGCACCAGGTTGCCTGGAAGTCCAATTATTTTTTTAAATGATGAATCTGAGTACCTGGGAGTGGATTTGACAGGCTTACAGAGTAGAAAATGGAGCTCTGACTCCAGTGTTCTTATTATTACAAGGGATTATGAGAAGTATGCTAGTGTAAAAAAAAAAAATGAACAAAAAACAAACACAAAAAGTTCAGACATTCTGATATGATGTTAGTAGTCAAATTTCAGAAATAATCATTGTGATACATGATTGATAAATGTATTTTATTATTATTTGGATTCTTGCCCAGTGTTAATAAAAATACCTTGTGAAACAATATAAAATTTCAGTCATTTTAATGTTGATGTCTGAATGTATTTGTGTATTCCTTAAATGGGGCAAAAGAATAGAAAGAGCTTATCAGGACATTATCAAAAACCTCCTAAATTCAGACTATGACAAATTCAGTCTGCCTCAAAAAATTTTCTCAGAGATACATTTTCTTCCTCAGTAGCAAACACATTTATGCTGTAGATATGATTCAGTCATCTTAGTTCTAGACAGTATTAAATAGGAGCATCTTTTTTCCATCTTTATTTAAATATCTGTGTAATGTTACAATTAAACACATTTCTAACTATGTATACATAATGTTGTACCTATGCGTGTATCTATATGTTCAGAAAGGATACAGGATACAGCATACGTATGCATACGTATGCGTGTATATACTGAAAGAAAGCTTTCTGAGTGGTTTGAAAAATATTTCAGATACTTACGTATGTCTTGGGATTTTCATAGGGATCCCGGGTTGCACTCTGGTTAAGCACTAGGCTGCTAACCTAAAGGTCATCTATTTGAACCCATCAGCCACTCTGTGGGAGAAAGCCATGGCAGTCTGTTTCAGTAAAGACTGCAGCCCTGGAAACTGTATGGGGCAGTGCTACTGTGTCATAAAGGGCCAGTATGAGTCGAAATTGACTGGAAGGCAATGGGTATGGGTGGGATTTTCATCTTATTTTAAACTTTGTAGGAAATAAGTCATAGAGATATTAAAAAGAGATAACTGCTTTCCTGTTTCCAGGAAAGAGCAAAGAAGAGGATCAGACACTTAAGCTCCAGAGGTTCTACTTTTTTTAAATCTTACATGTAAGACTTATTACAGTTATAAAATGGGGAGAACCAGAAGAGGAATATGGAGGGAACGGGGACGATGAGAAAAGAGTTATTTTCTCTCTGCACATTGTCCCTAGAAGAATTAGGATTGCTAGAAAGAATGCTTGTCCTTTGTTTTAAAATTATTAGATGGAGACATTTGAGGGGTAATCCCAATCTTTCATCAAGCCGGTTTTAAAATAAAGGATGATATTGTTTCTATGGCAAGGTAGAGTAAATGATTTATTAATATTTCAGTGCATTAATATAAGGCAAAAAATAAAGATTAAGTGATACCTCTTCTCACATTAATCTTTCAACTTCCTGTCTCTCCCCACCTCTAAGCACATGCTTTGAAAATGGTGAACTTCATGATTATTCCTCATTTTTCCCATCTACCATTGCTTTAAGGTCATTTTTGTACTCTGTCCTCCTTGACTGATGGCATTTCATTAGCTGGTTGAAAAATTATTCCAATTTCAGGCTTTTAAAAGAATATGCCCTTCTAAAGTTCAGCCTTTCCTTAGTCTTAGAGGATTCTAAGACTTTCCTATTCTCATTACCTCTCTCTGTCCCTATATTCTGTTCCTTTCAGAGCTTTCAAAACCAAACGAAACCTGTTGCCATCGAGTCGAAATTAGCGACCCTGTAGAACACGGTAGAACTGCCCCATAGGGTTTCCAAGGCTGCAGATCTTTACGGAAGCAGATTGCCTTTCCATTAACAGCTGAGCGCTTAACCACTGCACCACCAGGGCTCCTTCCCAGAGTTTAGGGGACTGAATATACTGTAATTTAGTTCTAATAATTACTGGTTGTTTTTAAATATAAAATGATTGAATTTTACATTTTAAGAGACAGAAGAGTACAATAAGACTCTCACTGCAGTTTTCCCTAATACCTACCCCACCTCCCCCATTGCCATCAAGTGGATTCTGACTCATGGCAACCTTGTGTGTTCCAGAGTAGAACTGCTCCATAGGATTTTCTTGTCTATAATTTTTTTGGAAGCAGTTTGCTTGACCTTTCTTCTGCAGAGCCGCCGGGTGGGTTCGAACCACTAACTAGGTTAGCAGCCGATCACAAACCATTTGTGCCATCTAGGGACCTCTTTTCTATCCTCTGAATAGAAAGTATTTTTATTTTCTGTCTACAAGTATGGTAGTTACTACAATAAACATGTCAACCACTCTTGCATGCAGTCTACATTGCTTTCGCCTTTTTAATGTGAATGCTTTTGGCATGGCAGACATTTATGTTTACTTTAATTGGAAAGAAATATAAGTCTATGTGTATAAATATGCATTCTGGATTGTGTCCAGAATCTAGGACACACAAAAATTAGATGTGAAGACTTCTGTCTGGGGAGCGAAGGCATGCAGACATAGAAAATAAGGCAATATACTTCTAAATTCTGAGGTTTGTAATATCAGCTATTATTTATAGACTCATTTATAGGAGGCTGGGGAGCAAGGATTTTGTGGATAAGAAGGATTCTGTCTGCTTTCCTAGATGCAGTAGACTCATTGATTTTTCCTCAAGTCTTATCACTGCAGAATACATTACCAACAGTCTCATATTATTATATATATCATTATAGATCACCTGAAACTGACTCTTTGGTTGAAGTAATGATAACTCAAAGTTCTTTGGTAGCAGTAGGCTTTGGGAAATATCTGGATAGCTTTAAAGTCAGCAGGCAAGATTATCCACTTTTATGTTTGTATCATAGGAATGACTGTGGTGGTGCTTTTGTCAAAAGTATTATTTGAAGGTGAGGAAGAAGTGGGTGATGGAAGATGGGGCTTCAGCTCCTGTGAGTCTCTCCTTTTCTATCTGCTTCTAGGTGAAATCCAGATAGAAGGTCAGGAGACATGATGTTAGCATTAATTTAAGAATTTGGAGTTTGGAACACTTTCTCTTTTTGTTCTTATTTAAACATCGTATTGGTCTACCAACAGATAAACAAAATTGTGAAGTGAAGAGTTTTATACATTCACTTTCTGAACAACCGTAAATATATATATGTGTGTATATATATACACACATATATAGATATATATTTATGTCTGTATATGTGTATATTTATAGGTGTGTGTGTGTATATATATATATATATGTGTGTGTGAACTAATCTGCTTCCCATATATTTTCTTCAAATTGGGAACAGATGCACATAGAGGCGAGTAACCAGCACTAAGCTTTTCACTGAGTGAGGCCAAATTTATTCCTGGGTCCTTTGTAACTTTTACCCCAGGAAAGGTTATCTCTACCCTGTTTCCCCCATAAATCTTAAAATCTTAGACTAAAAAAGAAAAACTTTGGATTTGTACTAAGTAAGTTACAATTTATAAATATAATGTTAGAAAATAACTAAGATAACTTTTACCTATAACTTGTCCATATTTTAAAAAAAAAACTTAACATCATTTTAAAATTAACTATAATCATGTACTGAAAAACTCAAACTGTGTTCTCTTACCATGTAAACATGTATTTGAAATAATACATCTCTTATAAAATGATATAAATAACACTTTTCCTTTACGTAGCTAATCACAGAATAAGTAGCACTGATATGAAAAGATGCCAGAGGTATTTAATTTTTTGTTCATCATCTCCTGCTGTCACATCTTTCCATGTCATGGAACTGTGAGTCTCAAACTTCAGTGTGCAATGGGGTCACCTGGGAGAGCTTGTCTAAAAGAATGATTCTTGGGCTTCTCCAAAAACTAAGAAGACCACTGCCATTGAGTCTATTTCAACTCATAGCGACTGTGACCCTGTTAGACAGAGTAGAACTGCCCTATAGGGTTTCCAAGGCTGTAGATCTTTATGAAAGCAGACTGCCACATCTTTCTCCCGTGGAGTGGCTAGTGGGTTCGAACCGCTGACCTTTTGATTAGTGGCCAAGCACTTTAACCACTGTGCCACCAGGGATACTTTGGGCTCCTCCAGAGTATCTGTTTGAGGCTGTTGAGGGATAGGACTCCAGAATCTACATTTAAAAAAAAAAATCTCTTCCCGCCCCCCATGTGATTTTCATGCCTCCAAACCATTGATCTTGCTTTGGGAACCACAGTTACAGAATTTCCTCAAGGTTTGTTATCTGAGCAATTCCATGTGTCTTCCATTTCTTCCTCTAAGTTGAATTCAGGTTTATTGGCCTGTAATTCTCTGGTTCATCTCTTGTTCCACATGTGTATTTGGCAATTACAAGCAGTACAATTTCTACTTCCCAGTCTGTACTTTGATGCTTAGATGAATCTGCCTTCCTGTACTACTCCTCACATGGAGTGTAGGGAGATGAGGGGGGAGAGGTGTTTTTAAAGCTATCATGAGTTTTACTCAAAATGTTACTGCAACATTTTTCTTCATTTTTCCTGTACTGACCTCTTATTTGGCTTCCTCACCTTACTCTCTTTACCTCGTAATCACTTTGAATGGACATAGGTATGTTTTTAGCTACTTTTTACTTTATTTACCCAACATTTTATTTTTTCACTACCCTTTTTAACAGACTCAGATCTTTGCTTTGGGTACAACTGGATTTAACCAAATCTTCTTCTGTATGGTAGAATTGTACAGTAATGTTCAATTTCATTGAAATAAATTCCTTTCTCAAATTGGTATCTTCAAACACTTGGCTTCTTTGCCTTGAAAGAGAGTCAACATTTATTGATCAGTTTGCAAATGTGCTAGACACTGTGACAACTGTTACATATATTATTACCTTATTCCATTTTTAACTCTCTGAGGTGTATATAATATTATTACTATCCTCATTTTATAGATGAGGAAACTGAGGTTGCAGAGAAGTTAAGAAACTTGTCTAACTAAAGTCTGGCAACTTATAAATGTGAATACTGGGAATCAATTCCAGACAGTCTAACTCCAGAGCACACTTGTACAACCACTGCACAGTACTTACAGTATTTAAGCTGAGGTGTATTATTGCTGAGAAGCAGCCTCCATCCTCACTATACCATGCTGGGTCTATAAGGAGGAAATACCACCGTTTCTTATCTCTAATGGACAAGTCATTAAAGCTCTGATGACCAATCCTGAGCTTCGGGGTGGGTCATATTCAAAAAGTTATCTCTGTGGTTAATCAGAATGACTTATGCACATTTCTTTTCTCCAGTACCGACAAAGGCTTGTTCTTGAGTCTCAGAGACCTTCTTGGATATTACAGCAATGTTGTTGGGGTTTGGGAAAAACACATACAAGACTTGTTTTTTTTTTTAGATGTTGGCACTTCTTTTTTTGAGCACTGCTCTCTTTCGTCAGTAGCAGCCATTGTCTTAGTCTGGGTTCTCTAGAGGAGCAAAACCAATGAAGTGTATATATAAATATATAAAGAGAAATTTACTTTAAGGAAATGGCTCACACAATTGTAGGGGCTGGCAAGTCCCAAATCCGTGGGTCAGGTGGCAGGCTGAAGGCATCTGTTGGCTCTGTGTGTTGCGGGGGCTGGCAAATGCAAAATCTGCAGGTCAGGAGGTAGGCTGAAGACTTTTGCAGGCTTACATCCCAAGAACCAAAGGTCAGGTGAGTGAGTCAAGAGAGAGGGAGAGGGAGTATGCCTTGCCTGAAACATCCATTTATATACTGGAGGCAGGCCACACCCCCAAAGAAACTCCCCTTTCAACTGATTGGCTGATCACATCAGAGCACATCATGGAGGTGATTATATTACATTATGGAAGAGCAGTCAGTCCAGTGTCTACCAAACCATTGAGAATCACAACCTAGCCAAGTTGACACATAAAATTAAGCATCACAACTAAATTCTGTGCTAGATTATTCTCGGCAATCACTCTTTTAGACCTGAGTATGCATGTAGGGTGTCAGGCACACACGTTTAGCTTTGTGGGAGTTAATCCTTTGGGCTTTCAAATAAAACAGCAAAGTCATATCTTAGTCAGTCTGATAAAAAATATGACTATGCAACAGTAAAATGTTGAGGTCCCAAGTTTGAATAACAAAATATAGTGTTTCTTTAAAATAAACTAGAAATTCATTTTTAATTTTAGAATAATAATTTTACTGGTATAGTTGTTAAGAGCTATGGCTGCTAACCAAAAGTTGGTAGTTCGAATCCACCAGCCACCCCTTGGAAACCCAATGGAGCAGTTCTGCTCTGTGCTATAGGGTTGCTATGAGTCAGAATTGACTCGATGGCAACAGGTTTTTTTTTTTTTTTTTATTCACAGATATTTAGATTTTTTCCACTTGCTCTATTTTCAAGGAAAATTAGTACCAACTCTGTTGTTTGGAGCAAATGTTGTTGAAATCACTAAGTTAAATCATTATTCATTTCTTTGCAGCTATCTTTTAGAATTCTTGAGCGTAGAGTCTTTTTCTTATTCATCTTTATATCCTATAAAACCAGCAGTTGCAGTCGAGTTGATTCTAGCTTGTGGTGACCCCACGTGTGTCAGGGTAGAACGATGCTCCGTTGGGTTCTCAATGGCTAAATTTTTGAAAGTAGATCAAAGGGTTTTTCCAAGACATCTCTGGGTGGACTCGAACCTTCATCCTTTCAGTTAGCAGCAGAGCGTTGTAACCATTTGCACCACTCAGGGACTCTTTTATAGCCTGTATTGCCTGGGAAATAGTAGAAACTAAATAAATGATTGTTGAATGAATGATCTGACTGTAGAAATTTAAGGTGGAAAAACTAGTGGATTATAATAAACGTTTTCAGGTATTTCATATAGGCTCTTCTCAATTAATAATTAGGATCAGTGTATGATTTGTGTGTGTGTGTGTGTGTATAAAACCATTATGAAACTTTTTAATGTCTTCATGCAAAACAGTCTTTCTAAAGTTTTTTTCTCTTTTTTATGTGCCTGTTATGGTGGGGTTCCACATCTTGTTAGAGAAATATGGTATAGTACACGGTTCATGATAATATCATCCTGCATAAAAAAATACATCCTGTAGAAGAGATGTATTACCATCTGTGCTTCACTTATAATCTCCACAGAAATTACTACACAATTTCCAGAATTACCTTACTACTTTAACCAACATGTGTTTTATAAAAACAGATTAAAGGTTAGAGAACATTTCTAAATTCTTTCCAAAACTCACCATGTTTATTAGATTTGAGCAGCAAAAAAAAAAAAGCATTTGAAAATATCTTTCTTTGATAGACTAAGTCCCTTTGGAAAATTGAGGTCATCACTCAAAAATCCTTAATTTAAATTGCTCTTGGTAAGGTATAAGGTATGTTCTGTATAATATAAAGTTTTTTTGAAAGAATCTATGAATACAGAGTTTTTTGGGTTATGAGATACATATGAATACATATATATATATTTATGTATTTTTTTCCAGTCTTTCTTCTTCAGCTTCACAAACTGTGGATTACTGCTACTGATAGCTGTTTCCCCTTGAAATTATTGAGTTTTACTCAGCTGTGATTTTCCATCCTGTGTCTTGGAGAACCTGTATTTCTGTGTTCCAGGGATAAGCATCAAGAACTGAGATCGGTTTTTGGTTGTTGATGGAAAATTGGGAGTTGATGTCGAGCATATTTTCTAAATAAGAAGAGAATACTTTAAAAATCCAGGAGTGAAGGTGGAAGCAAGTTGTGCCTTGATTAATTACTAGTAATGTGTGTGAGTTAGGGTGAGGTTTGACTCCTGTTTGCTATATACTATAGCCTGAAACGTGCACAATATTTTGTAAGATCAAGGGCATACTTACATTACTAATCTCCTGAAAATAGGGATTAAAACTCAAGTGAATGTATCACTCTTATATTTCATTGCTAATAGTGGGCGGTTAAGTCCAACAAAAAGAAACACAAACCAAAACACCCACATACTTGTGCGTGCACACACACACAAACACACACAGCTCAATCATCAATTCATGCAGCCTCATAGTTGGCATGGATTTCAATTCCAGATGTTGACTTAGGGAACTGTAACCCAAGCCCATATGGTTGTCAGGAAAGCTTATTGTGGGTGTGTGTACATGTGCATATATAGATATAAATATAAGATTTCCATAGTTAATGGAATGTTGGGATTCGTTAAAAAGCACAAATATCTTCATATATCAAGTTTCAGTAACTGTCTATTTATGGAGAGTTTATATTGACTTGAGCAACTGTAAATAGCAATTGGACTGATGCCTGGTCTACTTTTGAAGTGTTTTAACGTGATCTTCAGACTAGTATTTGTTTTCTTTCCTGTATTTCTTCTCAAATTAGAGACAAAAACAAAACAAAACAAACCCATTGCCTTTGAGTTGATTCCGACTCATAGTGACCCTATGGGACAGAGTAGAACTGCCCCATAGGGTTTCCAAGGAGCAGCTGGTGGGTTCAAACTGGTTAACAGCCAGTCTCTTAGCCACTGCGCCACCAGGGCTCCTCAAATTAGATAGTCCCTAAAAAAGTGCTCAAAACCTACTAGTTGTTCAACAAACACTGGCTAATAGAATTTGGAATAAAAGAAAGTGGAGGATGTTCTCCTTTGAACCAAAGGAAATTAAAAAAAAATGTTTATCCTCATTGTCATTTAGATGATTACTTGAAAAAAGAACAATAGCTAATTGTTGTGGATTGAATTTCTGTGTCCTCTAAAAAGATACGTTGAATTCCTATCCCCTGGTACCTGTGAATGTGACTTTGTTTGGAAATAGGGTCTTTGAAGGTGTTATCAGTTAACATGAAGTCATACTGGAGTTGGTTGGATCTAATCCAGTGACTGGTGTTCATATAAAAGAAGAGAAGAGACACAGAGACAGATACAGGGAAGAAAGCTATGTGATAATGAAGTTATGCTGCAGCTGCAGGCCAAGGAATGCCTGAGGCTACTAGAAACTAGAAGCAACAGGGAGGAACTTCCCCTATAGTCTTTGGAGAGAGCTTGGCCCTGCCTTCCCCCTGAATTCAGACTTCTAGCCTTCATAACTGTGAGACAATAAATTTCTGTTTTAAGCCACCCACTTTGGAGTACATTGTATGGCAGTCCTAGGAAACTAATACACTAACTAAATTGGATTGTTAAACAGATACTTTCAATTGATTGGGTTTCTTTAGATAGGCACCCATTTGCCAGTTCAAAGCTATGTTCTGCCCATCATCAGGTTATAGAGTTGTCTTAAAATAAATATCTGTAGTGTTTGGAGAGGGAATAGCTTAAGTCACTATTAGTTAAATAAGTTGTGTATGGAAACTGGAAGAGGAAAAAAGGTGATGGGAAATAAAAACTGACTCCCAGAGCCTAGAAAACTTTGTGAAATATGGTTAGTGTTCATTGTTTTAATACTCTTTTAGCTACTTAAAACCATCTGTGATGTACTCGATATTGATAATGATATAACCAAAATTACAGTTGGGGGATTTCATTTATTTGTCAAGTCTTGTATTTGTAGTTTTCATAGCTGAGTGTTCATTACCTGGTGTTCATGGAAGCCTAGAGGGTTAAGTAGATGGACATCAGGGCTCTGTGAAGTCATATGAGATATTTGAGTACGTGTATTTTCCAGAAATTCTTTCTTCAGATTCTGAGAGGTATTCAAAACCTGCCATCAATTAGGAGTTAAAACTACTGACACTGTGTGTTAATATAAAAATGCAGTAATATTTATAACTTAGAGGATTATAGGTTTGTGTTAATTTCTAATTTACAAATATAATTTGTATTAAATGTTAATCTTTCCAGCTAAGTGTTTCTGTGCAAATTTGGTGGTAATGATTGGATTAAATAATGTTTATGGAGTTTCATATTTAAGCTTTTGTGAATATCAGTAAAGGAAAATCTACTTATTCAGATGCTAAATACAGCCTGTTTCATTAACACCTCAGAAAATAATCTTTTTTTCTTTTATAGATTTACTTTTTCCAATCATAATTTCTGTTACATATTTCATTGTAAATTGTTTATTGATTTAATTTGTTTCATTTATTTTTATCTTTTTCCCAACTTGTAGTTTGGGTACATGATCACCAGGTGACAGTATTATTTGAAGACTGCTGGATCTGTCTAGCTGGGATAGTATTGGTTCCTAGTGCTGAGGGTTCCTTACCTGGTGTTCACAGTACCCTGAAAAAAAAAAAAACCAAAAACCAAAACCAAACCAAACCTACTGCTGTCTAGTCAATTACAACTTATAGCGACCCTATAGGATAGAGTAGGACTACCCCATAGGGTTTCCAAGGCTGTAAATCTTTACGGAAGCAGACTGCTACATCTTTCTTCTATGCAGGATGGTGGATTTGAACTGCCTGCCTTTTTGGTTGGCAGTCGAGTGCTTTAACCACTGCGCCATCTTTCGCAGTACTCTAGATGGTGAGATATATGGACATTAGTCACTATGAACTCTTTGAAAGTCATATGTAGTATTCATATATTTGTATTTTCCTGAGGTCTTTTATTCTGATTATCAAAGAGATCCATTATCCTCATCAAGAAACAGTTGAAACTACTGGTACTGTGAACTAAAAAAAAAAAGAGTAGAAAAATAAACTAAATGAGTTTCATAGGATTTTGTTAACGTCTAATTTACAAATATAATTTCTTATTAAAGTTAATCCTTCAACAAAATAGGTAGTTCTTTTCAAATGATTCTTATTTAATAATTACTGATCTTGGCTGTCACGGTACTATTTTCAGAAGGCAGTGTCCATTGTGCAATGGCATGATAATGGACTTTTTATCCAAGCAGATCTAAGTTAAAATAACACCTCCAAATACTAGCTGTCTGTAACCTTAGGCAAATTGTTAGCATCTTTGAGTAGCAGTGTCTTCATGTGTAAAACCTAGACAATAATGCTGGCCCAGTACCACTTGCAGTGAGGATTAAAGCTAATGTTTGTAAAGCATCTGATAAATACCTAGTCATCAAAAATGGTAACTGGTATTAACAAAAACCTATCTATTGAAAAAAAGCCTTGGTGGTGCAGTGGTTAAAGCTCAGCTGCCAAAATGTTGGTGGTTAGAATCTACCAGTGGCTGTGCTGGAGAAAAGACCTGTTGATCAGCTCCTGTAAAGATTACAGCCTAGGAAACCCTATGGGGCAATTCTGCTCTGTCTTATAGGGTTGCTGTAAGTTGGAATTGACTTGATGGCACACAACAACAACATCTTTTGAAAGTAAAACTTGGTATATTTTTATTTTTTCCCTCATTGTTCAATTTTTTAAATCAATATACCCTAAATGTTAAATTACAATTAAAAAAAGTTGCCAGTGTTTATTCTCCAAATATCTAGGCCTTGCCTTCCCTTGAACTTTTCATTCTCACCTTCAGCTTTCATTAATTTGTTTACCTCAAATATATATTTTATTGAATACACCATGGACTACCAAAAGAATGAACAATCTGTCTTGGAAGAAGTACACCCAGAATGCAAGGATGGTGAGACTATGTCTCACATACCTTGGACATGTTGTCAGGAGGGATCAGTCCCTGGAGAAGGACGTCATGGTTGGTAGGGTAGAGGGTCAGCGAAAAAGAGGAAGACCCTCAGTGAGATGGATTGACACAGTGGCTGCAACAGTGGGCTCAAGCATAGCAACAATTTTGAGGATGGCACAGGATTGGGCAGTGTTTCATTCTGTTGTGCATAGGGTCACTATGAAGAACCGACTCGATGATACCTAACACCAACAACAACATATTTTTTCTGCTTAATTAAGAAAAAAGAACTTTAGTTTGCGTCTATCATAGTCTAGAAAAGTGTCTGCCTCTCCATCTCCTCACTCTAATACACTGAGTTTACTTTTTCACTTCTAGTGAAAGTAGGGAATAAAAGAAAACCATAGATGGGAGCTCTGAGATGCCCTCCCAAGGTATAAAATCTTCCTATAGAAGTAGGAATCTTTCTAATTTACTTCTCTCAATACAATTCCTTTTAGCATTCAGCAGTAGCTGTGGTGTTGGCATACAGTGGTACTTCCATGTTAATGGGTGCTTTAAAAATTTTTAGCCATATCTGTTGCTGTTGTTGGTGTTAGATGCCATCGAGTTGGTTCCTCTGTTTTCAACAGACTTCAAGTTTCAACTTAAATAAGGTTTTACCCATTTGAATGGGATAATCTCTCAGTTATTGAATATTTAGTGAAATTTTTCCGTTGTGCTTAGTAAACAAAACATGAGTAAAAATTTTATCCAGCTTGTTAAGATTACTTCTGTGTTTGCTTTATAAAAGATTGAAAAACAAGTACGATGTCATGATCTGAAGAATACCATTCTTCCGTTATCAATTTAGGATTGGTCTTTAGATTCAGTATGAAATGTGCCAGGAATTCTCACCCCTGCCTGCCTCCCTCCCTTTGTACCTAAAAGTTTTGTGGATTCTAATGCCTGTTGAGAAAATTGCCCCTCACAAGTAAGGTGGAACTCATTGAATTATTGTTGAATAACTAAATATATCTATAAGTTCATAAAACTCTTGCAGTACAAATTATTTAGAGCTTCAAAAGACCTTAGAGATCCATAGACTTGAGGTCAAAGAAAATTCTGAGATTATATAATCCATTTTTTTTCCATTGTACAGAGGATGAAATTTTGGTTTAAAAAGATTATATGATTTGCTCACAATAGCATGTCTACTAACTAGAAATCTCCAAGCTGACAAGCTCTTTGCACTGTACCCCACATGATACAGATCCTGTATATTGTAGGATGACATTAACTGATCCATAATACTGGTATTCATATGTATTTTTAATTAAGATCTAAAGTGTTTTGTGTGTAATGACAAGCATTATGGCAAAAAATACTTTGTGTACGTGTGTGTGTGTGATGTACATATATTTTATTTGTTAAAGCTTTTGAAATCTATTACTCTATTACTTTCCTCCTGACAACAGTCCTCTGGTGTGAGAATTGTTTGAAGACTTACTTTATGGGTCACCTAACCAGCAATTACAACTATTTTCTATTTTTCTACCTTTTGTGATGGCTTTTAAAATGTTTTTGTCCTAATGAACAATGTAGAAAATTTTAGAAATATGGAAACATACAAAAAAGAAAACAAAAATGACTTATGTTGCCACAATCTATGATGCATTCATTTTAGTCTTTTTTTGTCTGCAATCCCTTGTCACTCTGATGCACTCCTCCCATGTGCTGCACCCTCTGTACTGTACCATCTGATTGGGCTGTTCTTCCCTGTCTCTATATCCTGGTTGTTTGATGAATGCATGCTTGTTGCCAGGTATCAGCTTGAACTGCTCTGACTCCCCTAGTCTGGAAGAGGGACTTCACCTCCTATTTACCCACAAATTAGAATTATCTGGTTTCTTGTTTGGTTCCCTATGAGACCTGTGAGGACAGAATTTGTCTTGCTCTTTTTGTTCCTCCAGAAGGTGTCTGGTAACTATTTGTTGAGTGAAGGAACAAACGAGTGTGAACAAATGAATGAGAGAGGGAATAGTGAATAAATGAATTTGTTTTTGTCTACATCTTTGATTATTTCCTTAAACTCAAGCCCTAGAAACTGGAATTGTTAAGTCAAAATGTATGGGCATTTTAAAGTTCTGGGACATATGTCAACATTGCTTTACTGAAACGTTGTACCAATAATCCTGATAGGGATTTCTATCTTACAGCATCCTCACCAACATCAATTTCTATATTTAAAAAAAAAAAAAAAAAACAGTCTTTGCCAATTTTCTGGGTAGAAAAAAATGGACTCTTTAACTGTTTTAATTTGCAACAGCCTTTCCTTCAAAGGATGCCAAAGTAGTGGTCCGAGGATGTTCAGCAATTGCAGAATAATGGACTGTACCCTTCAGTGGTGTGCTTAATGAACCTTCTATATAAGGTTAAATAGGACTTGGAATGTTTCCAGCATTGTTTGAAGTACTTGGTGCCAACAGCCTGCTGTCATCTGATATAGCACCTGGTGCTTATGGTCTTTCAGCAGCAAATGTGGTGGTCTGCAATGTGTGTGTGTTAATTGCCACAATTACCTAATTGCATTTGGAAGAAGAACTATGTTCCATGGAATTTCAGAGATGTGTTCATTGTGCAGTTGCCTAAGCTTAAAGGGGATTGTCTTTACTAATGGAATGGTTACATTAGTTGTTTTAGCCATTGAAAGATATCATGTTTATCGATTATAGGGACAAGATCTCCCTGGATCATACTCAACAGACTTGTGAATCAAAACCAAGTGAGGCTTTGAGTTAGTGTGGACAAAGTGGTACATATAACATTCTCTTTTAGGCAATTTCAGGACTATGCTTTCCATATTTTGTTCATGAAGTTGAAAGAGGCATTTGTGTAAATTGTTATGTTTGAAACGTATGAATATCATCACTCATTCAAGGAGCTCAGTCAGACTCTGGAGTGTGATTGACCTGGATTTTATTCACACTCTTCCGCTTACTGCTTAAGTGGCTTTAAGCAAATCATGAAACCTCTCTGAGTCTCACATTCTTTATCTGTAAAATAGAAATGGATAATATTAGTATCTATCTCACAACTTTTTTAGTGAAAGTTACACAAACAAAGCTCTGATAACTTCAAGCTCTGGGCACTGTATCTAACACGTAGGAAGAGTTCAATAAACATTAGGTATTGCCCAGTGCCTTAGACGGTGACTAGCACTTATTAGGTACTCATCATGTATTGTTGAAACAGTGAGCTTTACTAGCCAGTACTGTAGAGTCCTGCAATTCATTGATCCATTCACATCTTTATTATTTTGTTTAACAAATATTTATTGAATGCCCACTCTAGTCTGGGGCTTTAACAGTGAGCAAAAAGATGCATGGTCTCTGCATCAAGTCAAAGGCTTGAAGGGTGAGGGGGTACTTATGGGTTAAGCAAATAGAAAATTAATACTGTGGTAGGTACTAGAAGAAGAGTACTTGATGGAATGAAAACTAATATTGGTCTTTGTACTAACTGTGGCAGGACTTCTCCTAACAAGTGACATTTGATCTGCCTTCTAAAGAATGGACAGGGATTATCTATTTAAAATATAAAGTGAGTGGAGGAATTTGTCAGGCAGATAGAATGACATACAGGAGGGCTTAGGAAGAATAGTGCCGAGAATAAAGGGCTGAAAGAAGGAGAATGTGGCTGGAGCTTAGTGTAGCTCGTTATAAGTTAAGGCTGAAATGTAGGTAGGGGATCAGACCATGCAGAGCTTAAGTAGCTTTGTCTTTGTTTCGGGAGCAATGACAAGCCCTTCCATGGTCTTAAGTGAGCAGGAAAGTGGCTGTGTATGTTGCAGTGCGGAGAAAGTATTGAATTGAAACCAGAGTAGATAAGTCAGTTAGGTGGCTGTTGCAGCGTTCTAGATGGAAGATGATGCCAGATCTAGAATGGTTGTATTGAAGCTTGAAGGAAGAGGATAAATTAAGAGTAAAATTTAGTAGGAAAAATCTTTAGCAGTGGTGACCAAAAGTATGGAGGTGGAAGGAGTGAGAAGTGTCAAAATTGAGTTCTAGGTCTCTGCCTTGTTTAACTGGTTGAATGAGAGTGATACCCAGAGAGGTAGGTAGGAAACACTGGAAGAGAACAAACTTAGCGAGATTAGGAGTTTGACATGGAAAATGTGGAGTTGGGGGCATTTATAAAGAATAACAAGAATGAAATTTCAATTTATTTTTAAAATCAAAGGAAAGGTTTTGACTGGACTGTCCCATATAAATATGTGAGTCTTGAGTGCATAAGGTTGCTATGAGTCGGAATCGAGTCAACAGAAATGGGTTTTTGGTGTGAGTGCATAGTTGGTAGCTAAAGCTAAAGAGGGGGATAAGATTACCTAGGGAGCTAGAAAGTATATTAGAAAGTTAGTAAGAGGACGAAGAGGAGAGCCTTGTATAGGAAGACGAACAGACAAAGGATATTAACAAAACTACAGCCGAAGGGACAGTAGGAAAACAAGAAGTACGCTGGGTCAGGGAATTGGAGGGAGATGTACTGAGGAGGAGGGGGTGGATAATAATTCAGCATGCTGTTGAGAGGTAAAAGAGTTTAGTAGGATATCAATATGGAGCATTATTGGTGACTTAAATTGAGATCATGGTGGAAGAAGTTCGCAAGAACTCATTCTTGATTGGAGTGAGTTAGGAGTGAGTGCTGAGAAAATGGATATCATGAGAGTATGAAGTTGGCTTTGAAGAGGAAGAGGAAGGGTAGTTGATGGAGGAGGATATGAAAAAGGAAGGTTTTTCATTTTGTTTTTAAGTGGGAGATGCTTAAGTATGTTTAAAAGCCATTGGAAGGATCTAGTTGAGGGGGAGAGGTGAAATATACAAGAAACAAGAGATAATCAAAAGTTCACATCTGTCAGTAAAACAGGAAAGGGCAATGTGTTGTAATATAGTTAGATAGATTGGCCTCAGGTAGAAAAAATAATGCAGAGAGTGTGATACTGTGAAAGTGAAGGACTTTCATGGATAGCTTCTTTGGGTTTCATTGTCTAAAAAGCTTTGGGGATACAGTGTTGAGACAGATAAATAATAGCCTCTGTCTCTCCTAGAGCTTATAGTATGTCAGGGAGACAGACAATTAAATAAGAAATAACAATAAAATATACTAAATGCTCTTGTAGGAAAATAAACCACTTTTGAGAGCAACTTAATAGGGGCATATTATAGAGACTAGCAAGAATCAGTAAGTTTACCTTGAGGAAGTTATATTCAAGTTGCAGCCTCAAGGATAAGTAGGATTTAGCTAGGGGGAAGATAGGAGGAGGAGGAGGATTGTCCTTGGCAGAGAAAAGTTAAATAAATACATACATACATAGAAATAAAGGAAGTAGCCTTGGAGGGGAGAGAGAGTTTGAAACATTCGAGGAATTAAAGCAGTTCAGAGTTGGCTGGAATGAAATTATTTTAGGAAGCATAGATGCAAAAACTTGAGCTGTAGAGTGAGTCTAAGTATGTGTGGGATGAGTAATGGCGCTCAGCAGCAGTATCCTGGGGATCAACATTGTCTGTCTTCTCCTTTGCAGAAGTGCTTCCCAGTGTTTCAAGACCACAGTGCTGATATTCATATGGATTTTAAGACAACAGGTTGCACTGAAAAGAGCACTAAGTTAGAAACCATCAGGCCTGCAATTTAGTGCGAACTCTACCACTTGTTGCTTACATGGCCTTGGGCTAGTTATTTAATGTTTTTCTTAAAATCATTATCATCACTGTAAATGGAAAGAATTATGCTACATGATTCTTCAGGTCCTTTTTAACTAAACAGTTTAGATAAGTGTGTATTCAATATGCAACATATTGATAGCAAAGGCCAAGTGTTGACAGAAGTTATTCAAGAGCTATTTACCCTTGACTGTACGTCTGTGATACATAAGCAGCATTGTCTGTAAAAGGTGTTAGATTGGTGTGACAAGACATTGCTTTGTGTATTTTCAGGGTTAGCAGTATAGTGCTGCCCCGGATAACAGTGAGCCAGTGCCTGTTGCCATTTCAAGTAATTTTCCCAAAAACAGTTGAGGACAATCTTTATTATCTTAATGGTATCATTAAGTAATTTTTCTGAGAAATTACGGTTTGTGGACAAAAGAAGATGATGCTTTGGGGCAGTTGACTGAGAAAAGGCTATGAATTTATTGTTGACAATTATCACTGATTGTTTCAACATTTATTTAGTGCTCAAATACAGAACTGTTTGTACCATTTTAATGCTTTGAAAACATTGTGATTCACCTTGTTAACATGAGTAACATCAGCAAGCAGCTTATGTGGGTGTTGCCTGTATTAGCAGATAGAAACCAATTGAAGCAGTACATTTATGAGAATGTGAGTGAATTTTTGAATGTTTGACCTACCAAAGGTCAGAGTATAACTGGATTATTATTAATATTATTTATTTTAAAAGCATTTTTTTTGTTTGTTTATTTGCAAATAGTAAAATGTACATTCAGTCAGTGGTGAATTTCCTAGGTTTGGGGATAAAGAGTCTAGGCAAGAAAATGTGACATCCCTAAAGGATAGTGTAGGTCATGGCATTAAAATGTCTCTTTCAGCGCCACCTCTAAATGTCCTCTCTGACACCAACAGCAAGTGCAGTTTTCCTTCTAACCACCTGGAGCAAGGTCAGATCTCAAAATCCTCCAGACTGCCAGGTCAGCCCAAGATTTCAGACATCAGCTGCAAGCTCGGGGATTTCCAGAGCTCCCTCAACTTCAGACCTTCTGACTATAAATTCAGGGGTTTCCACTAACCCCTTGGGTTTGATAATTCACTAGAATGACTCACTGAACTCAGGAAAATGCTCTACTTAGGATTACAGTTTTATTATAACAAGAAAGAATGCATATCAAGACTAGCATGAAGACGCTTATAGGATGATGTCTGGGAGGGCCTTAAACGTGGAGCTTCTGTATACAAAAGACATGTTGTCCTTCCATGTCTTTCACCAACCAGGAAGCCCACCTGAGCTTCAATGTCCAGAGTTTTTATTGAGGTTTCATTACATAGGCATGAGTGATTGAACCTTTCCTCATGTAATTGAACTCAATCTCCAGCCCCGTTCTCTTCCTAAAGGTTGGGCTGATATCAAATGGTGGGTCTTCTGAACACCACGTCCTGAGTTGCCTCATTAACATAAAGATTCCAATCACTCAGGAAATTCCAAGGATTTTAGAAGTATTTCCCAGGAATCTGGAACAAAGATCAAAATACCTGAATACAATTAATTGTACACCCTATAGGCATATGGAACCCTGATGACACAGTGGTTAAGAGCTCAGCTGCTAACCAAAAGGTTGGCAGTTCAAATCCACCAGCCTCTCCTTGGAAATTCTATGGGGCAGTTCTGCTCTGCCCTATAGGGTCGCTGTGAGTTGGGATTGACTCAGTGGCAACAAGTTTTTTATAGACATGTATCCATAAATAGCAAGTGGTGAGTGGGAGAAAGAATGGGAAGGGAGGCATGACTCTATCAAGTACCTGTAAAGTGCTAACCACATTATGTACATTGTGTCATTTAATTTTCACGATAACTTTATTTTTTAGTTAACTCTGTTTTTAGCGAAAAACTTTATATTAGAAAATGGAGGCAAAGAGAGATTGAATAACTTGCCCAGTGTTACAAGTTTGTAAGTATTAACACCTATAGCGAAAGGCATGGCCTAACTGATTTAAATTTTCATGCAATTAACACATTGCTATAGTTGTGTTAATATAAAAGGAAACATAAGGAAAGAAACAGCAAAAAAGGAAGAATAGAATTGCAGTGGTTTTGTGTAAAATATTTTGATCATAATTATAATAAAATCCAATCTCATTTGACCCCTGGTGTCTTATAATTTCCACAGTTAAGTGGAAGATGAGGATTTATACTGTTTATTAAATGATCTACCTCAGTGTACCCAGAAACAATTGCCACTGAGGTAGGACCAGGGTACTGTGAATAAGAGATGTGTACTAATTGAAGGTAATGGAAGAATGAATTTATATTAGAATACCATATTGATACTACATCACGTAAAATGTGGCACATATAAAACAGAAAGCCATAAAGTATTACCAACACAAATTTCAGTGTAAGAATCTTGAATAAAATTGAATTAATATATTAAAAAAATATACCATGACCAAGTGAAACTCAACCCGGGAGGTAAAAATTTTTTAAAAATTAGAAATTTGTTAATATCATATACTGTATTAACAGATTATAGAGAAGGATTATATGGTCCTTTCAAAGAATTTTGAAAAGCTTTTGACAACTCTATTGCTATAACTTTTTTTTTTTTTAATGAACAAAACAAAACATCTTAGTAGGAATCAATTACATGGCTCTCTCCTTAAATAGCCTGTTTATTGACCAACATAGTGAATAATGGTGATTTAATAGAAGTATTTCTAGTTAACTCAAGGGAAAACAACTGCAGACAGATCACTTTCACTATTATTAATATTGTTTTGGAAGTTCCAGTCAATATAATGAGGAAAGAAGAAAAAAGAAGGCATATACATATTGGAAAAGAGAAGACAAGTTCATCTTTGTTTTTCTATTATGTGACTATATCCCTGGAAAACCCAGTAGTGTCCATTGGCTGAATATTTATAGTTTTCACTTCATTATATGTTTTACCACTGTTTGCATTTAGAAAAACTGAAATTTTTTAATATGAGTTTTAATTCCTTACTGAAGTCTGTTGATACTTCGTTACAAGCAAATGTGTAGAATTTTAGTTATCAAGGAACAGGCAGGAATGTGAACAAAACTTAAAAACTCTGCTGTGGGACCTAAAGTAGCTTGTAGGTGCGAGGTTGTCAGGACAGGGGAATGGTTGGGAGATGCTCTATAGAGAAATTCCCAGAAGAATTAGACATTTTCTAGGCAAAGAGGACTTCCTGGGTTGATAGTGTAGCATGGGCCAACATGAAAAAACATGATGGATCTGGGAAACCACTAACTGTCTACTCCATGACTTTGAGGGGAGGGGGGACCCTTGTGTGGTGCTTTTGCATCAAGGTATGTGTCAGGCTGTCTTTGTGGGCATGTAGAATGGGATCTCTAGGGCTCTTGAGGTCTGAGTAAATGTAGTGCCTGAAGGCCCACAGGTGATTTCAGTGGTCTCCCTGGCTAAGAGCTACCGGCTGGAAAGATAGCTGGCCTGAGGATTAGTAGAGTAAGATTCTAATATTAGCAGACTCAATAGCTTCAGTATCCTACTTATTGCAGCCAAACCCATTCCCATTCCTGCATTACACCAAATTTCCTTAAGGTCATTTTGAAAATGAGTTTCACCTGTATCACCCTTCTTCTGTCCCTTCCACTGATGTTTTGACTAAAAAGTACATAAGGATGCCTTCTTCCCATGGGGGCTCTTCCTTAATTCTTGAGCTAATAAACGCTATCTATAGTCTTTTTTTCCTTTTCCAGTAAATTTAAGGTGGGTCCTAACATAGTATAAATAAACTCTTAATTAAAACAGCTTATCTGAATAATTTTTCTTCTGCCTTGAAACGTCTTTAAAGAATATTTAACAGAGAAATTCTTTTAATTCTACCTGAATGGATAACTAGGAAGTAAGTTAAAATTTCGAATCGCGAAGACTTGTCCTTTGATAAAAGGCTTCCACTCTTTTCGGATTCCTGTGTATATGACTTCCAGCTTGTGTTTGAAGTAAAATTTTATCCTTTTGAGTTTGTGTTCTTCTGATTTCATGTGTACTTTGTGAAGCTGGTTAAAGAGAACAGTGATGCACTCATACTTTAACAAAGTGGGAAAGGTATTTTAAGACTATAGGGATTCAGAAATGCAGATACAGAATTTTCAGAAAACGCAAAGATCTCCATAATTTAAACTATCAATTTTTAATTATCAGTGTACAAGTTTTAATACATTTTTAAAATGGTTCTGTGTCAATTGAACTAAGACTGTTCATCATTAAATGATGTCTTTATTTTAACTGTGTAGTTTATTATTGCAATGATATCTAAAATGTTTGATTTTAAAGATTAAATTTTTTGATATAACCCAATGTATTTTATTTGGTTATTGATAAATTATAGAAATCTACTCAAGCAGACTCAAAATAGAAATAAAGAAGTATAAGCTAAAATAATTATAGAGGGAATTCCGGCAAAATGGCACTCTAGGCAGAAGCACCACACCGTCCCACCACAGCAAAGATCTGAAAAACTAAGCCAAACAGAGAATACAACAATCCTGAAACC
>NW_004443945.1:30932964-31015156 GCF_000243295.1 Trichechus manatus latirostris
GTAAGCCTTCAGCTGAAGTACAGTAATATATATATATATATAAATCATTATAGAAAGAAGTTCCAGAATTATATTCTATCTCCACAGTAGATGATCTTCCGTATATCCTGGGATGAGTATAATCCATATTGTAGACCAATGTTTTATTACTCCAGATTTCTAAATTACATTTTAAGTATGCATTTCAGTAGATATTTTTCCCAAAATAAAATAAAAGTAATTTATATTTCTCTATTTGTCATCTTTCTATGTATATAACTAAATAATGTATCTTTATTTTTTAATGCCGATACATGGAAAAATAAGTATTGTTGATGTAGTTTCAGTTTTCGTGATGCTTTTCAGAAACATGTTTATTCCGTATAGGGACAAAAATTTGCATAAATTAAGTCAATACAGTATTTGGTAGCATTAACCCCAAATGTCTGTGGTAAATTGTATGACATAAATAGAAAACACAGAGTAAACAACTTGTATGTTAATTGTGCCGCTTAAACAGTTGCAGCCCAGGTTTTTGTGGACTCAGTTTTGTAAAATCTCAGGCAGGTTCTTGAAGGTTATCAGTGTATGAAGACTCCCTGCTTGGTAGAATAGATGTAGAGGTGTGGTGGGGAATGTTGGCTAGACCTCTGAATTCTGTCCAGAACGGTTCATCTGCCTCTTGGGGGTCTCCTGTTAGTTTCTGCCGCCACCAACATTCTGGCCTCAGGACATTTCTGTTTAACATTTCACTCAAGGCTGGGCCTTATGCCTCTTACCTTAGATGTACCATTCTCCCTGAGGCCTCGTTGAGCAAGTGCCTGAAGATTCCATTGCATATTAAGAGTTCCTTTTAGATGATACCCTGGAGAAGGAATATGGAGAACTGTTGAGTGCTTTCCAATAGTTGGTATGTGTGGTAAACACTCCTCCATATTTTGTTTTCCCTCTTAATCACCAAAGCCAGTTACCCCTTTTATGGTGAAATAGGGGTTGCCACTCTTGAGACAGTGATTAGTGAGGTCCCAGAAAAGTCCTGCCTTACAGCTTTGTGAGGTTGCTTTTACAAACCTTGTCTGTGCTCCCTTGCTCCTCTGTAGGAACGATGCAGTGGCAACTTTAGCCCCTCAAAACTTTCATAAAATGTTGTTTGATATTGTTCCAGGAGCCTCTGAAAAGTTTCCCGAAAGATGTTATCTCACCCATCCAATACACTAGACCAGTGTTGCCCAATAGCGTTACAGTGTGAGCCACATAGATGCTTTTAAACTTTCTAGTAGCCACATTAAAAAAAAAAGTAGAAAAAGAAGCAAGTTAGATTAATAATTTTTGTTTATTTCAGTATATCTAAAATATTATTTCAACATGTAATCAATAAGTTATTAATGAGATAGTTTACATTTTTTGTACAGTGCTCCAGTTTTAAAATGTAAAATGTGACACTAGCTACATTTCAAATGTTCAATAGCCAGTGTTCAGTGTTCAGTGTCTAGTGTCTACCATATTAAACAGCGCAGCATTGGGCCAAGAATTCACCCTCTACCTATTTGCTTTCTTGAATTAGATGCAGCTATGTTTTCCATGCAAATCCACTAGTTCGGATTATACAATGTCCCCCAGATGATAAAGTCATATTCCAAGCAGAACATAGTAAAATCTTCTCAAATTGCTCCCTACAATGTGAATATTTTCCCATTCCAAGGAGTTCCTTAGTTTCCAACAAACTGCAAAACAGTCCTCCTATCATTCTTCCATTTTTGGTCAGAGCAATGAAAATTCAAATTATGTACAAAAGCCTCTTCACACACTAGTTTTTTAAAAAATTCTGGATCATGTAGAAGAGTTTTACTCAGGTTCTTTTTGGAACCTGAGTCATTTTTGCAGCTGCTATAACCTTGGAGTATCTTCCACTGTAATTAAAGTAGCTTCTGCAGCACTTCTAAGCGTGGTTACCCCAAACCTATAGGTCTCTTATACTTCCCATCGCTTCAAGTTTCTAAGGAACTGTCAACCTACGTAAAGATGTTGTATCACCAATATTAAGACACACCCAGTTCTCAGGACCAAACACCGCACAGCAGTTTATGAGCTAGATGCTTTACAACACAACAGCATTTTTCACGCAGTGGATGGGTTTTCACAATCCATTACAAACTTACATTTTAGACCTACATTGTGGGACTTAATGTTACTTGAAGTATCAGCCTAAATGATGTTATCAGAAGAGTTAAAATACAGGCTTCAAGATTTCATTTTGGGTGGTAATGGTTTGAAAACTACAAGACCAAGAGGAGGAGTAGATTTAAGCAATGAATGATGACAATTTGCTTTTGGCCTTTTTGGCCATCCTTCTCAAATATTTTTAGCCATTTCCCCTGCCTACATGTGGAATTTCAGGCACATGCAACTAACATTTGCACCTTACTAATTGAAGGTGCTCAATAAATATTTGGAATTCAATGCAGTCGGTAATGCTGGGGAAGATCTCATAGATACTCTTTAAAGTTTTAGCACGTCAAATATCTCCACATAGGTGACTACCTACTGGTGAGGAAGGGTCAACCTTTCTTACTTAATTTCTCAAAACAAATGTGTCATCTGAGAACACATTGGGCCCAGTGTTATAGAGCTAGTCTTAAGAGTTGAAAAGTGAACGTGCTAAAGATTATTCTGTGTATCACTAGTCTTATACACAGTGAAAGCTTGGTAAAAAAACAAGAACAGAAACAAAACATTGCCTTTGAGTCATTTCCAACACATAGCAATCGCATGTGTTAGAGGAGAACTGCTCCATAGGGTTTTCTTTGCTGTAATCTTTACAGAAACAATTTTCCAGGCCTTTCTTCTGCAGTGCTGCTGAGTGAGTTTGAACCACCAACTTTTATGTTAGTAGTCAAGTGCAAACTGTGCCATCCAGGGAACTGTAGGCTTGGTAGCAGACCATAAATTAATTGCTTGTCAAATTTATCATTGAAAGAGTAGTGAACTTTATAAGCTGATTCCTTTGTAATATTTAAGTAAATATTATTATCCTTATGGTTCACAAAGTTGCTTGTGTATTATTGTTCAAGTCTGGATAAACATTAATTTTTTAAAATGACCAGTGCAGCTGCCTGGAACACAGTTTCAGCTACGGTGGATCAGGAAAGAGAAAAAATGAAACATATCTGTTTCTATTCTGCACTATCTGGAAGACATCTGTGAATCTCTTGATTAGAATCTTCCTAAAACTTAGATGAGCTTCATTCTAATAGCACACCTGGGTGTAGACATAAATCTGGAGGCTTTGAGACTTAGTCTGAGTAGATGGAGTAGAATATTCATAATTAAAGGGATTTGAAGAAATCATAGTGATAAATTAAATATATAGAGGAGAAACATCCAAAGTAATTAGTATTGAGCTGCTGACTTTTCACTGCTTTTGCTCATATTCAGATTTCCAAATGTTTTGAAATTGGAATAAAAAATGAAAATGTAAAAGTTGAGCATCTTTAGTTTTACTTCGGTAGCTTAAGAATAGTTACTATGTATTGCATATGTTCTCTGTAAAGCAGATTTATTTCATTCCTTTTTTAAACTGTAGTGTAATTAAGATATCTTAACTTTAAAAATATTCAATACACAGAAAAAGAAAATCTTTTTATTGAAAATCTTATAAAGTAAAAAAAAAGCTTAACAGAAAAGAAAGATAATTGTTTTAGTTTAGTGCATTATGATTAAACATTTGTGATCTGTATATGCAACTGAATCATTATTTAATATATTTTTTAAGTAGAAAGCTGAAAGAACGAAACTTGACATAATTAAAATTTAATTAATATAATCAATTCAGAGTAGTTAATCAGTTTTAACTACTTATTCTCTTATAGTTTAGAGATGGGGAATGCTAACTTCTCTTCAATGATAGGTAATTACCAAAGCCCAACTAGTTTTGGGTAAAAATGTGTGAGTCAAAATGAATGCTTTCTACACTTCCTTTCATGATGTAAGACATGGACTGATGAAGCAAGTGATTTTAGTATTGTAAATCCTACATATTTAAAGGAAATTTAAAAATATGTTCTTCAAAATGACGGGTAACTAATTTTTTTCTTCACAGTTATTTAGGGTAGTACTTCTCTGGAATTTTCCAAGCCACTGAGCTGAACATTTGCATAAATACAAAGCAAAGTATTTGAAAGCAGGAAGCAGAGAATTACTTTCATATCTTATTTAAGCTTCTGTAGAGACTGCAGAATTTTTCCCAAAGGAGATGAGTAACATGTGCATCCAAAGATGCACCAGACCACAGAATATTGGCAGAATATTAAAGCACATGCACACATATGCACAGATGCGCACACATGCTCACACACAGACGTACACACTCACACACATATAGACACAGAAACGCACACATACATACGTATACACTTACACACTTACTCTCACACATACACAATCTTACACTTTTAGGGAAATGGCACCGGAAGGTTAAATTATTCATATTGTTCCCTATTTTAAGCATTTGAACACCCCTCCAATATCTTGGCTAGCTAACCATTGCTTTATTGTTATTTAGACTTTAATGTGGGTCTCTTGCTAGGAGGCAATAACATATGGTAAGGATAGATGAATGAATTTGCATTTGTATGTAGATTCAGGTTATTATCAAGGGAAGTTTCTAGGACATACTGTTTAAACCTGCCTTCTCCTGGTTTGTTCAGGAAAGTCTTTGGTACTGATCTTGATTGCTTGGATTGTTTACTCTCAATCCAGGCTGGTCGTAAATATCTTTCTCTCTCTCTCTGTTTTTTTTTTTGTGCATTATTCTCTTATCAACTGGAAAAAAACAAAACAAAAAACAAACAAACAAAAAAAAAGTTGCTGTGGAGTCAGTTATGAGTCATAGTGACCCCAGCGTGTGTCAGAGTAGAACTATGCTCTGTAGGGTTTTCAATGACTGCTTTTTGGAAGTAGATTGCCAGATCTTTCTTACGAGGCAGCTTTGGGTAGACTTGAACTTCCAACAGCTGATCTTGTTAACTGCTTGTAGCATCTAGGGACTGCTTTTATCACTTAGCACCTGGTAAAACAGCAAGTATTAATTTCCCTCTTTTCTTGAGGATCACAGATGAAAGAGTCTCATCAGCCTCCTTATTTACCTTTCACAGAAGCAGATTTTGTTGACTAACAGATGGAATCTTTTACATTTGGGCCATGCATTTTCTGCAACCTGTTTGTAAGTGAATATATGCTCCGTTCACTGTTTCATTCAGTCAGTCATTTTCCATGCATTTATTCAACATGTTTATTTTCAGCATCTACTTTGTGCCAAGCACTGGGGTGGGTACCAGACATATCAGTCTAAGTAAGACAGAGTGTCTACCCTCTAGGAGTCATCACCGTCTGTTGGTGAAGGCAGGTGAAGTCTCACACTCATAGGTAAGGTGAGAAGTGCCAGAATAAAGGCAAACTGTGGGTGCTGTAGGAGCACAGAGGAGCTAAGTGTAGAGATGAGACTTAGAAGACCAGTGACCTGTTTGCCAAGTGAAGAGGAAGACAGGGTAGAGAGATCCAAGAAAGGGGGGCAGTATGGGCAAAGGCATAAAGATGATACAGCACCTAACTTATTTAGGGATGTGCAAGGAGCTGAATATATCTGTGGGCTTAGGTATGCTGTGTGGATGGGGGACAAAATATAAATTAGGAAAGTAATCAGAGACCAATCACAAAGAATATTGTAAAATACACCTATGGGTTTGGGTAACAATCAAAAGAAAAACATTGTAATTCTTCCCTTACAAATAACCGTATATTCCTCCTCTATTTCTTCTTTCACTGTTCTCATCAGACAAACAAATCTCCAGCGGGGGGTAATCTCAGCTACCCATAGATCTCACACCTGCAGGCAAATAGTTGAACTCTGCTGAAGAAACACACAGATTTTCCCTTTTCAGCCTCACAAATCTCAGAGACAGTCAATACTGCTGAATAGTCTCTTGCCCTTCTGTTGGTATGTTTTCATTCCTACAATACAAAATAATTATTTTTGTACCTTCTCTTTCCATAAAACCACTTTTCTTAAAGGCCAATCTCTCCAAGATTTAGTATAAGTAATGCACTTAAAACAGCACCTGGCATGGAAGGGGTAAATAAATGTTAGCGATGCTGGTGCTTTGTGTCCTGTCCCTATCATCTTATGCAGAACTTTGATTCTGCACATATTCTTTCCCTAGTGATATTAATTTCTCCTCCACTCAATCATTTCCACTGGCATATTTATATATGTATAGCAAAAAAACCAAACCTATTGCTGTCGAGTTGATTTCAACTCATAGCAGCCCTAGAGGATAGAGTAGAACTGTTCCATTGGATTTCCAAGGCTGTAATCTTTATGGAAGCAGGTGGCCACATCTTTCGCCTGCAGAATGGCGGGTGGATCCAAACCATCAACCTTTCAGTTAGTAGTCGAGTGCTTTAACCACTGCACCACAAGGGCTCCATATTAATGTATATATATATATACACACACACACATAGATACATGTATATACATATATACACCTATATATACATTTATACATATGTATATACATACGTATATACAAATGTGGGTAAATGTGAGAGAAAAGAGAGAGACTGAAACTGAATAAACATGGCAGTCACATGTGACTGAATGAACCCGTTGCCGTCAAGTCGATTCTGACTCATAGTAACCCTATAGGAAGAGTAGAACTGCTCCGTAGGGCTTCCAAGGAGCAGCTGGTGGATTCGAACTGGCAACCTTTTGGTTAGCACCTGTAGCTCTTAACCATTGCGCCGCCAGGGCTCCATGTGACAGAATAGTGCCCCTTAAATTTCCACCCCATTTCTTTACTTTCCTTCACAACAACTTTTTGAAAAGAGTGGTCTGTCTATAGTTGCTCTCTCCGTTTCCTTACCACACATTCTCTAACAACCAATGAGGTATCTACTCCTACTCTTTGACAAGATCCTTCTTCTTTTTTTTTTTTTTTTTTTTTGTGAAGAACATCAGTAACCTCCACAGTGACGAATCTAACTGTCCACCTCTTTGTTGTTTTTACCTTACTTGACTTCTGCATCCTTCTTGAAATACTTCCTTCTCTTGGTTTCTATGACTTAACGCTGCCCTGGCTTACCTCCTATGTCATGGACCACTCCTTCCTGGCATTCTTGATGACTTCTCCTCCTACTGGCATTTTGCCAACATCAAGGGTCTTTGCTGATGACACTCCATTTTATTAGTAAATTCTTTCCTGGAAGAAAACAGCAACGTTTAGAATAGAGTTTTTGTTGCTATTAAATTATTAAGAAAATTAATTGCATTTGAAGATGCTAGTGAACAGTTTCTATTATTTGTAATGGGTCAGTGGTGGTTCAGTGCTAAAATTTGTGACTTCATGCAAGAGACCCAGGTTCGATTCTTGGCCAGTGCATCTCATGAACAGCCACCACCCATCTGTCAATGGAGACTTGTGTGTTTCTATGATAATGAACAGGTTTCAGGGAGCTTCCAGACTAAGATGGACTAGGAAGAAAGACCTGGTGATCTACTTCTGAAAATCAGCCAGTGAAAACTGTGGTTCTCTGCTGTTCAATCATGAACCAGGCAGCAATTCGTTCCATTGTGCATGAGGTCACCATAAATCAGGGGCTGACTCAACAGCAGCTAACAACAATGTCTTAGTTACCTAGTGCTGCTGTAACAGAAATGCCACAAGTGTATGACTTTAACAAAGAGAAATTTATTCTTTCACAGTCTGGGAGGCTGGAAGTCTGAATTCAGGGTGCCAGCTCCAGGGGAAGGCTTTCTCTCTCTGTCAGTTCTGGGGGAAGGTCCTTGTCATCAATCTTCCCCTGGTCTAGGAGCTTCTCAGCACAGGGACCCCAGGGCCAAGGGACATGCTGCCCTCCTGGTTCTTCATTCTTGGTGGCATGAGGTCCCCATGTCTCTCTGCTCATTTCTCTCTTTTATATCTCAATAAAAATTGACTCAAGATACAGCCTAATCTTGTAGATTGAGTCCTGCCTTATTAACATCATAAAGGTAGGATTTACAACATATAGGAAAATCACATCAGATGACAAAATGATGGACAATCACACATAACTTGGAATCATGGCCTAGCCAATTTGACATATGTTTTTGGGGAACACAATTCAACCCATAACAAACAACAACATTATTTTTAAGCACTCTGGAAAAATTGTATGATTTTTTAAAATTAGAAATAAAAAGTCCTTCAAAGGGAAAATTCCTACCAATCTGCAAAAACATTAAAAAAAAAAAGATTAGTTTCAACCATTCTAATTAGGAAACTTTTTTATTGTGTATGACCATTTGTTTTATTTAATTTATTCAATTTAATTTGTAGCTAGAATGTATAGCACAATTCTGTGTTAGAATTTGTGTCATAATATCACTCTGTACAAGATTAACCCAAAACAAAATGACATATTCCTTAAATGAGTCAGCTCAAAGGATTCAGGGCCAGGTTTTCATCAAAGGCAGACAGATGCTTTATTATTTAGCTGTTCAAAGCAGGAGAGACACTTTTTTTCCTGGAATGATTTATTTGAAGTCTGCCCAGTAGCAGAGTGTGAACTGTGGAATTCCATTACAGTTCTGTCTTATTTGATTTGTCTAAAATTATGGAAACATAGGATTTTGATTCTGAGAGTCTCTTGGGAAGAAACTTTGAGGTCAGATAGTATAAGCTTCGATTCAGTATCCCTGACTAACTCAGTATTTGGTGATCACTGCTCCTTTTGCTATGTGCTTACAAAACATCTGTGCTAGAATTCATTAGCGCTCAACATTCACTGATCTGCAATTTTAAAAATTCACCTCCTGCCAACCTTTTCAGCATGGGTTTCACAATTGCATGCCTCTAGGTTTTGGCTGCTTTCCTATTTCTCGTGACAACACAAATATTATCCACCATGCTTATGTGATCACATTTACCTGCAAATTATTCCATTTCCGCAGAATATAATCTGTGTTTACACGTAGCAGTAGTGTGTGCTTGGAGCCCTCGTGGCTCAGTGGTTAAGAGCTCGGCTGCTAACCAAAAGGTCAGCAGTTCGAATCCACCAGTTGCTCCTTGGAAACCCTATGGGGCAGTTCTATTCTGTCCTGTAAGGTTGCTATGAGTTGAGATTGACTCAGTGGCAACAGGTTGGGATTTTTTTTGTTTTTTGTTTTTTTTGGTTAGTTCGTGCTTAGACTGTCCTTTTTTTAAAAAAAAAAAATCTCAAGGCTTCAATTCTGTCTTAACCACATTTTTCTGTCTTTCATGTTCATTGTCATTTTCCTTGATAAAGAAGCAGAAATAAAATAGGATTCAAGTTATTCTGCTTTTTGACTGTTAATCTGTTATGACACGTATGTTTCAGCCATTAAGCTTCTTTGTTATTTGTTATATATTTGTTTGTTTGTTTGTTTATTTTAGAATGACTTAAAAACATTTTCTCTTTGTCCAAGGCTCATATTATTGGGAATAATGATAATGATCTTAATGATGATGATGTGATGCTAATAATGATAATGCTACTACTAATATGACACCATCAACACCTTGATAATGATAACAGTGTAATTCTACTATTAATATGATATGAACATCACTACATTGGTACACACACACACAAATACACATTTACCTGAATACTTACTGTGTGCCACAAACACTTACCATGTGCCACAAAAGCTTTATGAGGTAAGTAAGCATTAGCTCCATTTTATAGATGGACAGACTGAGAGCTTAAATTCCTAGCTGGTAGACTGCTGAGCTGATGTTCAAATCCAGCCTTCTCTGGCCCCAAAGCCAATTTATATAATAATGGAACACATGGATACACATTTTACCTGTTAAAACTAACTTTTATATTGTCTAGCAAGTTTCCTTCTTTTATTTTATAGCTGCCCTTTTACCACACACATTTAAGCCAACATTTTATATCTGGGACTCTCAATTTTGAAGTGTTTTCCATTTTTGCATTTGTGTCTGTGGGATTAAATTTAAATTTTTATGTAGAACTTTGAGAATTTCCTTTCCTAAAATTTGAATCCGTGACTGACAGTGCCTAGTGTGCTGCTCATTAGCACTTAAGTGACCTACTTTGAGAAAATGATTTTCTATCTAGATTCTTCTAGTATACAGCTCCCCAAAGCATTTTTTATCTTAGAGTCAAATCTAGAGAAATCCTGTATTTGCTTTCATAACTCAAGTAATGAGAGAGTAGTGCAAAGCAATTAAGAATCCGTCAGTGTTCCCATAGACACATCCAAACTCCCTGAGGGACCAAATTACTGGACTGAGGGCTTTGGGGACCGTGGTCTCGGGAATATCTAGCTCAATTGGAATAACACAGTTTATAAAGAAAGCGTTCTACATTTTACTGTGGTGAGTAGCATCTGGGATCTTAAAAGCTTGTGAGTGGCCATCTACGATACTCCGCTGGTCTCACCCCGTCTGGAGCAAGGGAGAATGAAGAAAACCAAAGATACAAGGGAAAGATTAGTCCAGTGGACTAATTTACCACAACTACCGCAGCCTCCACTAGACTGAGTCCAGCACAACTAAATGGTGCCCAGCTACCACCACTGACTGCTCTGACAGGGATCACAATAGAGGGTCCCAGACAGAGCTAGAGAAAAATGTAGAACAAAAAACTCACAAAAAAAGACCAGATTTACTTGCCTGACAGAGACTGGAGAAACCCTGAGAGTATGGCCCCTGCACACCCTTTTAGCTCAGTAATCAAGTCACTCCTGAGGTTCACCCTTCAGCCAAAGATTAGACAGGCCCATAAAACAAAGTGAGACCAAAGGGGCACACCAGCCCAGAGGCAAGGACTAAAGGCAGGAGGAGACAGGAAAGCTGGTAATAGGGAACCGAGGGTCAAGAAGGGGAGAGTGTTGACATGTCGTAGGGTTGGTAACCAATGTCACAAAACAATATGTCTACTAATTGTTTGATAAGAAGCTAGTTTCTTCTGTAAACTTTCATCTAAAGTACAATTTAAAAAAATTTTTTTTCTAGTAGCCAGATTAAAAAAAGGTAGAAGGAAAAAAGAATCCGTCCGTGTTCTTCCTTAGTAAATTCAGAATTCGGGGATTCATAGATGGTTGAAGTTTCTCATAACTACTGTTTCTTTTCTGTTAGTTTTATAATCCATAAATTATAAAATGGGTAATATTCACTTCTGTCTTTGATCTGGTTTGACACTCTGTGGTATACTCCCCCAATAGAATATCATGTTTTCCCTCATTCATTTTATGTTAAGCTGTCTTGGGCTTTAAACCATATCTTAATTCCAAATCAAATGTGCCCCCTTTACTTTAGGCTCATTCATTTATTATTCATACATCCAGCAAATGCCAGATCCTGTAACAGGTCCTGGGCATGAATAGAGGGAAATGAGTTAGATGGACTCCTTTTGAATAGTTGCTGGCATGTCTGTAACTTGTTTAGATTCTGATTCTAGGATCTCTGCTGGGAAGATAATTAATTACGTAAAAGTAATCAAGTTCTATGAGTGTTAGAGAAATCAAGAGACCAAATTTGAAGACACTAGAGAGATACAGCATGGTGTAGGCTATTAAGGAGACATCTTGGAAGAAATGACAATTGATTTGACATCCAGTGAATGAATAGGGGTTGCCTTTGGATGCTTTTTGTGTCAAAGACTTCTTACAGCCCAAGCATTTATGAATTTAGTGTATACATCCATCCCGTCTCTTTTACTTTCTGAAGTAGCTTCTCTGATTCTTAGTTTTCTTATCTATAAAATGGGCATAATAAACCAAACCCATTGGCGTCAAGTTGATTCTGACTCATAGCAACCCTATTAGACAGAATAGAACTGCCCCATAGGGTTTCTAAGGCTGTAGTTTATGGAAGCAGACTGTCACATCTTTCTCCTGTGGAGCGGCTGGTAGGTTCAAACTGCCAACTTTTCAGTTAGCAGCTGAGCACTTAACCACTGCATCACCAGGGCGCCTTATGGTTATAATACCAAAAAAAAAAAACTGTTGCTGTCAAGTCGATTCCAACTCCTAGTGACCCTATAGGACAGAGTAGAACTGCCTTATATGGTTTCCAAGGAGCGCCTAGTGATTTGAACTGCTGACCTTTTGGTTAGCAGCCATAACTCTTAACCACTACACCACCAGGGTTTCCATGGGCATAATAGGCTATTGTAAATATTCAGTGATACAACATCTATGCATATCTTTGTAAACTATATATTGACTTACAAATACTTTCTCTAATTATGCTTGAAATCATATGTAAGGTACTGTATGAGTTGCAGAGGGAATACGACAGTTGTAGGCCCTACTCTCTGATTCTTGCGTATGTCACCCTTTGTTCCTTCTTTTTCTTCTTGATATATTCAGAGGTGATCTGATAAGGCTTGGAGGAAATTTAGAAGTGGGATTGTCACATTATGTTTCCTAAAATTTATTAGACTTGTTTTAACGACTTTGTGATATGGGTCTGGTCTTCAGTTTTGTTCTTGAGAGTTATGACATTTTAATAATCTCATAATGCTTTTATTCAACAGTTATTTATTGAGATCCTCTATAAGTCACCAGTTTGGGTCCTGGGGATACAACATTGCTCTTTTGCTTAATAGACTAGTTAAAAAGGCGGTACCATACCAGAAGGGTTGAGGTGCTTGAACGTATATGTGAGCACATCAGTTTAATCACATAATGTCAGTGATTAAAAAATGTTATATGCTTGATTCTAACTAGATAAAGGAAACACAAGGTAAAGACTTTCTACTTGAGTGTAATATGAGGTATTCTATTATCAGTGAACATGTGAAACAGATATACATCTAAAAAGAGTGGCCTAGGAAATGAACTTGTAGTATGTCTAGTTGTTCTTTGAAATTCCACCTAAACACTTTCCTATATAAATGGGTTTCCATCATGGGTAATACTAAAACTAAAAGTGACCAGTTAATGGACACTGTTCCCAGAGTTGGATCAAGATTCAGAGGCCTGGCTAATTTACAGTTTAGTAGCTGTATCATTGGTTATTGATGGAAGAAGGGTTGGGTAGTGGCTATTTACTAACCTGGGTGGAAGACGTTTAGTATTGTAACAACACTGGCTCATTCCAGCTGACCATCAGCTGTGGTCTCAGCATCAGTTCATCTGTTTCTCATGATCTTATTTTTTTTAGTCTTTCTGAGTAAGTAAGTTATTCCTCTCATCCCTCTTTCTGTCTGTCTCATTCTTTTCTGAGCTGAGCGCAGGGACCTTGTCCACATTTGTCCTTGCTCATCTTAGTTGCTCTATAATAGTGTTTCCTTTATAGGGAGAGCTTTTGCTCTTTTGGCTATTTAGGGCGTGCACATTGACAAACAAGCACCATGTCAGTGACAGGGTCACTACTGCCTTGGCTTTGATGTCTTAGATCAGGCCACTTTGAGGGCTGAAGGAAAAGCCCAGACTGACCACTCTGTCAGAAGGTCACTGTTGCATCAAATATTGGTCATATCTTCTCAGTGCTCTGACAGGAACACCCGAGTGATTTTAAATTTTATCTTGATGCTTACTTACTACTATTTTCTATAAATAAAATTGAAAGTTAAAAAAAAAAGTTAGATCCTAACAGAGGAACACCTTGGCACAGAACCAATATGCCCCCTCTTCTTGCAGTCTGTTCTGCAAACTGTATATGGAACCCTTCCTTATCAGCAGAGTGCACTGGCTTCCATTTGCCTTTCATATACATCCAAGTGCTTCCGTCTGAGCTGCAGCTTCTTCCACTTGGGGAACGCTGCACAGATTCTCTATTCCAGGGTTCTTTGAGAAACGGGACCTGCTTTTTTGTAGCTAAGAATCATGATAGGTGTTCAGTGCTTTAAATGTGGGAGGTGGCATACTGGGAATGGAAAGAATGGAAGAATAGTGAGTGGGACGATTAAGAAAGAGCAATAAAGGGCTAGGAAATTTGAGAAGAAGTGGAGGGTGACATGCCTATTGACAAGAGGATGAACAGAAACATTGTACTTATACTGATGTTGGTCATATGGACAGAAGAAAAATCTAAACATTTGCTTAAAATCCAGATATTTGGAAGTCTAGACCAGTGATTTGCTGACTTCTGGGGAGAAATTGGCTTCCAAGGAACAAGGGAAGTTGAGCTTTTGTGGTTCCTACACCTCCCTCCCACATATCTCTTTTAACCAGAGCAGCCTCTGTTTTCTCTCTTTTACGCAGGAGCTGAAGTTCCTATAAGATTCCACTTGAGGGAAAAAAAGAATTTCTGGGGGGAAAAAAAAAATCAAGTGGGCAAATCATAGAACTAGACTACAAGCTTCTTGAAGTTGCTCTGTTTGTTCTCTGTGCCTGGCATAGAATAATCATGCTTGTTGAAGAGATGAATGAATTAATGTTTGATGGAAAGTCTGTTCTCTGGAGATATTTGTATATTTTGGCAGGATATTTCTATTTTATACAGATAAAAAACCCAAAAAACCAAACCTCTTGCTGTCGAGTCCATTTAATTCTAGCTTCTTTCTATATAAACCATGTTAAATGCTGTTTTTCTTTTGACCTCCTGATTCATACTTTTCATTGTCATTGAATAGGGGTAACTCGTTGCCGTTGAGTCAATTCCGACTCATAGGGACCCTCTAGGACTGAGTAGAACCGTCCCATAGAGTTTCCAAGGAGCTGCTGGTGGATTCAAACCCCTGACCTTTTTGGTTAGCAGCTGTAGCTCTTAACCACTGTGCCACTAGGGCTCCTTGAATAGGAATATGAAGTGAAATTTAGAACCAGTTTACAGAATTTTCACAAAAATTTTGTTCTTAATTTCTACATTTACAGCTTTTTACTCATTTATTAATAAGCTATGGTGAGCAAACACAAAATTGACTATACTGAACATATTACAACCATGAATTTTCCTTGCATGAGTTAGGAATGACATCATTTCAACTTTCACTGTATCTGATAATTCTACCCACTAACCCTTAATTTTTAACATAGAGAGGAAAATATGAAACTAGCCCGGAGCTGGCATTCTTTTTCATGCATTCAGTGAGCATTTATTAAGTGCCAGTGATGTGCCGGGTGTTGTGCTAAGTGCTGGCTATATAAAAGTGAGGCAGATGTGGTTGGTAGCCTATAAAAGCTCACAATCTGGTGTGAGGAGGCAGGCATGTTAATAAGCGCAATGAGATGTTATGTCAGTGTCTCTTTTGGGTATTGTGGGGGCACAAAGAATCATAATAAATGGGAGAGTCTTGGGTAAAGAAAAGAATTTGAGATTTCAAGTGAAAAGATTTAGATTTAAGATATGACTATATTACTGCTAACAGTAGTGTTTTTGGCAAATTAGTTAACCTTTTGGACTCCTCTCAGTTTTCACAGCTGTAAATGGCAGTGAGTGAGCTCAGAATTTATAAGAAGCAAATGATCATGTTTTCCTAAAGGGTTTTGTGATTCATAAAGCACTATACAAATATTAGCTCTCTTTCTATACGTGCGAAGCTGGACAATGAATAAGGAAGACTGAAGAAGAATTGATACCTTTGAATTATGTTATTGGCAAAGAATATTGAATATACCGTGGACTGCCAGAAGAACAAACAAGTCTGTTTTGGAAGAAGTATAGCCAGAGTGCTCCTTGGAAGTGAGGATGGTGAGATTTCCTCTCACGTACTTTGGACATGTTTTTAGGAGGGTCCAGTCTTCTGAAGAAGGACATCATGCTTGGTAAGGTAGACAGTCAGCGAAAAAGAGGAAGACTCTCAGTGAGATGGATTTATACAGTGGCTGCAACAATTTTCTCAAACACAGCAATTATTGTGAAGATGGCTCAGGACCGGGCAGTGTTTCATTTATTTGTACATAGGGTTGCTATGAGTCAGAACTGACTCTATGGCACCTAACAACTCTATACATGTCCTCCTATGTGAAAGCAAATGCAAGTTCATACTACTTTCAGGAAGTTGTGAAGAAGCAAAATATGGAACTGACTAGGAATAACATCTTTGTTGCCCTCCAGTGTTGTGTAAGTTAGCACTCCTCATATAAGCATCTTCCTTTTGTCTGCATATTACTTTTCCTGTGATCTTCCCACATTTCTACCTGTTTTAGGATGGTTATTAGATTCTCAACTAATGTAACCAGTTTCTGTGAGAAAATGTATAAAGCAGAGGTTTACAGGAGTCATGAAATAGCCATTTGAGGGTAATTGCCATAGATGCAACATGATTGAAATCCAAATAATAAAACTGGTTAGAAAAAGATTGCAGAATGTTCCCTTTTTCATGCTCTCGGGACTTACATTTAAGAAACTGAACAGTTGCTCACCTTAGGGTAGGCACTTTTCTTTTTATGTCTCTACAGGCTACTAAGTAGATGATCTCTTAGAGAGCAATAAGTGGAACTGTACTTCTATGAGAAGATTTCCTCAAAGTTGCAAAATGCCCATTTTACAGTAGAAGGAGGTAACTTAGAAAAATGTAGAGGTGTGAGAGAGATGGAAGTATGAAACCATAAAAAAAATACTCGGATGAGGTGTTAGGAGACCTAATTCTTATGCAATTATGTGACATTTTCACTAGGTTGTCTGATCTATAAGATGATAATTCTATACTAGTTAATAACCCGAACAGCTGGCAACTCTGAATTTATAAAAATTTAGTTAGTGGATCTCAATTCGAAGATTATTTTCTTTTTTCAAGTGAAAGTATGTCAAAGATTGGCACATTCCCTAATAACTGGATGCTATTATTCTGATGGGCATGAAGACAATTATAGATGACAGAATCAGAAACCTGGGGGCATTTGGAAGTGGGTAGGGGTATTTTTGTCTCACTAATGGGGTCACCTCTAGCATTTTGGAGGAGGGCACAGATGCTAATGGTCTTATGATTTTGGAATTGTTCTACATAATGAAGAACTGTCCTTCACAGAATGTCAGTAGTGTCCCATTGAGAGACACTTTTAGAGCAAGCTCTCATTTTACAAATGAGAATGCAGTTTTAGCAAAGTAAAGTTGATGGTCCAGATCGCTGAGTTTGTGACCAACCCAGGACTCCCATGATCTCTAGGTCCTTCATTTCCATTTCTTTGACTTCCTAAAGGCCTGAGTTGCCACTGTAGGTTTGCTTTCCCCAACTTGGGTCAACTCTACCACTAATGTATACACTGGGTTATTTAAAAAAAAAAAAAAAGTTATCTAACACATAACATCATATATCAAGGTTTTGTTCTGTCAAAATTATTTGCTTCTAAAACATAAATATTCCTGCAGTCATGGAATAGCCAAATATTATGGTCTCAAAGAACAATGATAAGATTGTTTTACAAGGGAGTTTACATGTTTGTTTATTTTGTCTAAGGGTATTTTCAGACTATACTAGAAACATAATCAAAGACTTTTTCTTACTTAAGGCATCAATTCTCCTTCGGGGCTTTCTCTGTCTCTTCCATGTCTGTGCAGAAGATTCACTGATATTTTACTAGGTTTCCCCTATCATACCACTTACATCATTGCATTGTTATTTCCTGACTAATGGTCTTTCTTCCCCATTAAACTATTTGCTGTTTGTGATAAGGACTGCGTCTTATTACCATTGAGTGCTCAGTGCCTCATGTAGTTTCATAATATCTTGAATGCTTGAAACCCTAAATGGAAAACCCATAATGCATCTGGAGTCAAAAGACCTTAGTGCAGATCATGCCCCTGATAAATTACTAGCTTTATTAACTTGTACAGCCACTTGACCTCTCTATGACTCAGTATTCTTATCTGAAAAATGGAAATGATAGTCTACCTGAGACCTGGGTTTGAACACTAGTGAGAAAGAGTGCTTGGGCACATTGATTATATTCAAATTATACCTTTCTGAAGTAAATTTTAAGGATACTGCTTATAGCAAAGGATTCAGGTAGTATCAAGTAGAGAATATTTGATCAGTTTAGCTTCTCAGGTCTCTAATTCCATCATGATAGACATACTCACGGAAGGGAAATGGCAAGCCGGTACAAGGTGGTATCCTTCCTAATCATTGAAAGGCCTGATCTGGGGCTTTCTTTCCCCCAGTACTCTGAATCTTTAGCATAATTTTCTATATATGATTCTATAAAAAATCTAATATCTGAGTTTGTGACATCATTTTTGTGATCTAGCATATAGTTGTATTAGCTCCACGTTATATAACAGTGCTTAGCCATGACACAAGAGCAGCCCCAGCACATCTGGGTAATGATGACTAGTCAGTGGGCATAGGCAGTTATCTGCGTGCCATGTCCCAGGCCCAGGAGATTCTGATCATGGCAGGCCTGGTCTGTATCATTTCCCAAACGATTGTTTTGACTGTGGGGATAATCACTACATGTACCTGAATTTATGAGGTGCTCAGTGCATGTCTGATAATCTATCAGTCCTTTCTAAAATTTTCCATTTCCATTTCTAAAACTTTAAAACATACAAAATATTTGTAAATGATCAAAACTATGAGGTTTTATTAATGTTAACTAGTTATTAGGTATTCTTCTGTGTCTAGCACTGGCTTAAAGTGATGTATGTCTTTGTCATTTTTGTAGGAGAGTTGAGATAGACAAATTTATACAATACACATTTTGTAGAGGATTTGTAAGCACCAACACCTGACTGGGGGGAGATCTCTCCTCATAGAGCCCCTCTTCCCTTTGGCTCTTCTATAATTTATTCTCTGCTTTGAGTAATATGCTACAGAAGTTTTTACACACTATGATACATTTGGGAGCCCTAGTGGAGCAGTGGTTAAGGGCTCAGCTGCTGATCAAAAGATCAGCGGTTCGGATCACCAGCTGCTCCTTGGAAGCCCTGTGGGGAAGTTCTACTCTGTCCTATAGTGTTGCTATGGGTCGGAATTAACTCGACGACAAGAAGTTTGGTTTTTTGGTTTTATGATACATTTGAGAGGATAAATGTCTTTGGAAAATTGAAGTCAACGTAGTTAGACATCTAAAGAAGAGAAGAAAACAGTTTGTTAGGAAATTGCATCTTTCTTTGTGTTATATTTGTTTTTGAACATTTTTGTTGGGACAATGGAAGATGACATTATTGTAATTCAGGGAGCAGAAAATCTTGTTTCTCACAATTGATTTTCTGTATCTGTAATTTTTAAAGTGTTGTGGTGGCAGAGATAGTGGTGCATAAGCAGTCGTCTAGAATTCAAAAACTTTTTTACTCCAAAATTTCCAATTACCTGAAAAGAAGATTTTAAAAACTTAGAGTTTAAAATGTTCACAAAGTCCAAAGAAACTCAGAAATCTAAAATGGGAATAACCAACAGCCCATATAACTGCCACTGGTACTGATGGAAGCCAGCAAAACTGAACATGCAGATTCTGCTGAGTAGCATGCAGTTTTTCCAGCAGGGAGCCTCAAGGTATGTACTCTGTGCCTAATGGATGCAAAAGCAGTAAAACAAAAGTAGGTGGCTTATCCTCTGTTTCTGCCGAAGTTCCAGAAAAATACTTTAGAGTTTTATGAAGTAAAATATTGTAGACAAGTTCATATTACCATGCCAAGCTTGCAGAAAGCCTTGAGAATCAAATAAAATACAAACTCAACCTGTAAAATAATAAGTATTTTTTTATTGTTTGTTTTTTTCTGATTTAATAAAACCTGGACATAGTTTTGTTTCTTCAGTTAAGCCTGACATGTGCCTCCCTCCTGTGAACACATGGCATTCTGTATAGTTAAATTCAAGTAAATGTTACTATTAAAAAGTATATAGCTTTATGTTTTCTGTGTTCATCTGCTTCTGGTTAACACTGCTATGCATAGCCCTGAGAATTTCTGTTTTATAATTTTTTTTGTTTGTTTTTGTTTTTAGTAAGAGCAGAGCTTTGGCTTGAATCAACCAGAGTTCAAATGTCACTTAAGCATTGAAACACTCATTTTTTTGGCCCTGTGGTAGGCCCCGGAATACAGAGCCAGCCAGCCATAGTCTTTAGCCTTAACAAGTTCATAGGCTTTAGAACTTACATACTCTCAAAGTAACCTTCACTAGGTTACTTTCTGAATCTTAAGTTATTTATAACCTCACTGGGTTGCTTTGGAGATTAAATGATATAATGTATGTATCATACTAGATGTAGTGCCCGGATCATAAAATACACTCAGTAAATATTAGTTACCTTTTTCCTCTTCCATCTGTAGGTGATTATATGATATGTCTATACACGCATATAACATACCTAATGGAAAGTGCTTTGAGATGCTTCTTGTATTAGATGTGGAAGATGATTCATACTCTCCTTTGCTTGTTATCTTTTTTGCCCAAGAGTTTATAAAGAGTCTGAATTAGAGAAGGAGTTTTAATTGAGTGGCTGGGTAGAAAACATATCCTCAGGAGTGAAGAAGTATTGATTATATCATGAAGTATGGTAGTAAAAAATGAGCAATAGGACAGGAGTTTAGGAGATTGCAGTTTAGAGGTATAACGCTGTTATAAATTGTGGGTTTTTTCCTCATAAAAATGTGGTACTGAATATACAGTAAAATTGTTCAGGACTGTCCATGACTGTCCATGTGAAATAATAGTTGAATCAAAGATCAGCATATCTGTCTCCTAAATGTTTTCTGATTTTAGTAAAATAAATTATCAAAATCAGTATAGATCTTACCCATTGTTTGTAAATACCCTAGGTGATGGTAAAAATCACTGTTATAGTTATGGCATTGAGACCTAAGGGAATGATTAAGTCAAAACCAGCAAGTTCTGCTTAATAAAAGAGGAAAACTTACAATATATTTGAGACATATTTTCAATAAAACATGTTTAAATACCTTCAGCAATTCAGAATTCAGTGTATTCCCTTGCCTATGACAGGCTTCACGGAAAGGAACTGTTAGATAGGTACTTGAGTGCAAGGTCCTTCTGGAAATTCATTAGTTATTTGGGATCATTAATAATTACCCAATTATTATCAACTGACATATTAGAAGCCATATATGACTTAAAACATTAATGTCCGTCAAATGGGAATAATTTACTTTTAAGGCACTTCTATATTGACACTTTGAGGGCTAAGATGCACCTGACCCACACCATGGTATTTTCAGACACTTCATATACATGTAAAAGCTGGACATTGAATAAGGAAGACCAAAGAAGAATCGATGCATTTGAATTATGATGTTGGCAAAGAATATTGAATGTACCATGGACTGCCAGAAGAACGAACAAATCTGTGTTGGAAGAAGTACGACCAGAATGCTCCTTAGAAGCAAGGATAATGAGACTTCGTCTAGCTTACATTGGACATGTTATCAGGAGGGACCAATCCCTGGATAAGGACATCATGCTTGGTAAAGTAGTTGTTGTTAGGAGCCGTCAAGTTGGTTCCGACTCAGAGAGACCCCATGTACAACAGAACAAAATACTGCCCAGTCCTGTGCCATCCTCACAATCATTGTTATGCTTGAACCAATTGTTGCATCCTCTTTGTCAGTCTATCTCGTTGAGGGTCTTCCTCTTTTTCGCTTACCCTGTGCTTTCCTAAGCATGATGTCCTTCTCCAGAGACTGAGCCCTCCTGATAACATTTTCAAAGTATGTGAGACGTAGTCTCGCCATCCTTGCTTCTAAGGAGCATTCTGGTTGTACTGCTTCCAAGACAGATTTGTTCATTCTTTTGGCAGTCCATGATGTATTCAATGTTCTTCGCCAGCACCACAGTTCAGTGGCATCAAAGGTGGTAAAGTAGAGGGTCACTGAAAAAGACAGAGACCCCCGACAAGGTGGACTGACACAGTGGCTACAACAATGGGCTCAAATTGCAATGATTGTGAGGATAGCTGAGGACTGAGCAGTGTTTCATTCTGTTGTGCATGCGGTTGCTATGAGTCAGATCCAATTTGATGGTACCTAACAACAACTACCGTATTTTAACAAGTTTAAACTATGACCTGGTACAGAATAAGTACTTGTTATGTGCTAGTAACAGTAGTGATGTTAATAATAAGAATAAAAATGAAATGGCCATTGATTGCACTTGGTGTTTTACAAATGGTATCTTATTAAATCATTAAGCTTCACCTTATTAAGTGAGAGAAAGGATTATCCTTATTTGTAGATGAGCAAGTTAAAAAACAATGGTTAAGAACCTTGTGCAACAACAACAGTATATATTGACATCTGTTAGCCAATTTTTAAAATGTCTGTGTTAACTGAAGAACATAATTAATTTATAAACATGAGGATTCTTTGGTCCTGTAGCTGTGTTTATAATTTATATATTTACTTCTTTGTCTAAATTTAAGCTATACTATAATTATATGACTGTCGTTGATGAAAATGTTTTTTGTTTTTTAACTGATAATTCTAGTCTTAGTTAATTGACTTACTTTCTTTGCAGAAGTAAAAGGATTGGTCTTTTGGGATTTTATTTGTAAATTGATTAAGTCATTTAGGATGTTAGACTATGGAGAGATGATATCCAATTTTTATTGATAACATGAATATTCAGTTAGAGCTGTACAGGATAGAAATAAATATCAATGTATGCTTATTTTAGCACCGTAGTCAGAGATTCGCAGTTAATTGAGTATAGAAATAGCAGGAAAAACATTTCTTAGATTAAAAAAAAGTAAGATAAATTAGTGATATCTTAAGTGGCAAAGGAAATAAGTCTTTATCTTCATTATTTGTAATTTCTTTCTTTGATTTTGCAAAAACAAACATTCATACCTTAAATATGAGTGTTTGTGAATGACCATATAGATTAAAAAAAAAATTGTACTTTTCTTGAAAAGCCACAGAAACATATTATACAAATATAAAAAATAGGCCAAAATTGAAAAAAAAGAAACATAACTTTCATCACTGGAAGTGTTTTTACTATTATGTTTCCTTCCAGTGATAACATTGTGTTTGTTTTATCTTGTCCCTTTTATTGTGCATTTTTTGAATACATAGTTTCTCGTTTCACTTGATCAACTTAGTTAAACCAATGCTTTCTGCCTTTTCTAATAGCAATGAATGCGTTTTTGGAGGCAGGACAAGGAAGCAGCATTCAGTTCATTTATTGGGTTAGGCCTTGTTCACACCAGCTTACCATATTGAAAGGACTAAGCATTTAGTGAATCCAGCTTGTAGTCAGGTTGCTTCTGTTCTTACTGACCATCAGCGGGTAAGGTAGCTGGCTGGAGCTGAGGGACAGGAACAACATGTATCATAAAGATTTTTACATGTTCTTAAAATAGTCTTCATAATAATCAGTTGTTTTTCATGTCTCCATAGTATTGGAGCCCTGGTGGCGCAGTGGTTAAGAGGTCGGCTGCTAACCAAAATGTTGGCAGTTCGAATTCACCAGCCGCTCCAAGGAAACCCTGTGGGCCAGTTCTGCTCTGTCCTGTAGGGTTGCTGTGAGTCGGAATCGACTCGATGACAATGGGTTTGGTTTTGGGTTTATGGTCTTAATAGTTGGTAATGTCTTTTGTTGTTTTTTTTTTTGTGTGTTATTTAGTTATTTATTTTTTGCTATGATAAGTAATGATAAGGTGGATCTCTCCATACATTTTGCTTTGTCCACAATTTTAAATTATTTGGGATTTATTTTCTAAGGTACCAAGTAATATTACTATTTTAGATTGTGATAGATGTTACCAAATTGCCTCACGGTAGGAGTGTAGAACTAAACAATGCCTTGAGTTGTACACACACCGCATTCTTATCAGTATGAGAACATTATCATTTTCATTTTTGTTCTTCTAATTTAATAGTTGTGACCTTTTGGTCTAATCATTATACTGTGCTTTTTGCTGCTACTTCCATTGAGAACTCCTTCAACTGTATAGCCTAACCTGTTTCTTCTAAAACTGTATAAAATTGGGTTGGGAGAAAGTATCCAGAGAGTGCATCTGCAGCTCTCCAGAGATCCTAGGCTCTGGAGTCAGACAGACATGGGTTTAAATGACAGTTCAGCCATTTTTTTTGTGCATGTGGCCTTGGACAAGGCAGTTAATCTCTTTGTGCCCCAAAGTCTTCATTTTCTTCACCTGTAATGTGAGGATGATGAAGGAAGGAAGAAAGGATAATAGGAGGTACATTTCCTCATGCAGCCACCACCTGAGGGTTTTTATGATGGTTTCAAAGTTGTCATATTGTTCTAAGTGATAGATGAAATCTCTGAATCTTGGCTATGCTATTACCTTATATAAATTCGATAGAACTCAGTCAACTATTTTGATTTTAAATTATTTTCTATCAGTGATAGTTCTCTATTTTTTTTTCTTTTCTTTTTTATTTCCTGCACTATTCCAACTTTTATACAGTGGCTTCTTAGAAAGACAATATTTCTAAGTTGTTGAGATTGAGAGCAAGGAAGTGATTCATTTTGCCCAGATCAGAAATAAAAATATCATTTTCTGAGTTGTAAGTGCTCTCTCTTCCCTGTTATTGTAAGCAGTTATTTAACAGTTACTGTGTACCAGGTAATATGGAATTCACAGGGTAAAATTTTACTCAGTTGGGGTACTTCGTTCATACAAGGTTTTATTTAGTCTTTCTTTTTTTAGTGATTTCCTTTGTTTTAGAACAAACGACAACAGCTAACAGGAGGGAGAGATTTAGGGAAGGAGAATGAGGGCTTACTTAGGCAGACAGTGAGCTTTCAAGTCAGGGAGGTACCTGATGTGATGTTAGACAGGAATTGGTATGCCTTCCAGCTGACTCACTGGAAACTCATTTTGGTACCTATTCATAGTTTTTGAAATTGGAAGCTTATTTTAGCTACTGATCTTAAGTATATGCTTCTGATGGCAGAACTAGGCCCACTTGAATCATCTTCATTCTTGAAGGCAGGCAGGGAAAGAGATGATATTAACCCAGAAAGGTGGTAATACAGGCAAACTGGACAAAGCAATAGATAAAGAGAAGAGGTATAAAGCAACTCTTGGGCAGGCAGAGCATCATTTAACTGACTTTCCTGGCTTCAGGCGATTAAACTAGAAGCTCTACCTGCATTTTGACTCTTCCACTTCATTAGTCTACCCTCTGTTCTTGGAAAGCATTTTTCTTTCAGAGAGTTGAGAAGTAACTGACCCTAATATTGTCTTCTATTTAATTGTAAACTCCATGAGACAAGATTCAGGTGTTAGTCCTCTTTGTATCCCTTTAATTGGATAATGAGACAAAATGTATTATATAGAGTGCACTCTGTAATATTTGGAAAAAATGAAATGTCGGGATTTGTTCATTTAGTCACTTTAACAAATATTTATTCAATGCATTGTGTGAGTCAAGTAGTTTTCTTAATGCTCGTGATGCGCTGGTGAACAAAAAAAAACAAACAACTCCTGTCCTGATGGAGTTTATATTCTAGTGGAGTTCATGGCAATATATTACAAATAAAATTAGAAAGAGCTTTACTGATAAAGACATTAAGCCTCATTTAGAGTACATACCTTTGTTGTTGTTGTTAGTTGCCATCAAGTTGATTCTGACTCATGATGACCCCATGTGGGCAGAGTAAAACTACTACATTTGGTTTTCAAGGCTGTGACCTTTCAGAAATAGATCACCAGGCCTTACTTCCAGGGTGCTTCTGAACCACCAACCTTACAGGCCATTAATGTACCTAGAAAGATTTAATATTTAATAGGTACATGAAATATGCCAATGACTGTCAAAAGTAATTGTAAATTATATTTAACTTTTCATTCTTGGGTATTTTTGTTTCCCTATTACCTGTACTTTTTGCACATACAAGCAGTCCCTAGATTATAAACGAGTTCCATTCCCAAATCCTTCTTTAAGTCAAATGTACATAAGTTGGAATAGTTAGATGTGGTTGCTATCTAAGGTCAATTATTCCAGTGTTTGTCATAGTATATAATATATAGTGTACCTTTCTCTGCATAAAAACATTAAAGAAACACTTCCAGTTACACTAAAGCATCTTTAACATAAGAATACAGTAATAGTAATAATGATAATAATGTTTCGATGCATGTTGCTAAGTAGTGCCAGTTTGTTATTACGAGCACTGAATGCACCTCAAATTTTTAATATAATATACTTTACAGGGGTTGGGTAGTAACTATGTGGGCCTTTTGTGAGCTGGGGCTGCCTGTACTTCAAAATTCATAATAGACATGACCTCTTCTAGTAAATCTTCACAACTTCTGCTTGTGATTCCTTCCTTGGTTCTAATCTACCTTGTACATGTTTCTAGAGTGTATTGTCCATAGATATTTACTAAAATATACACATGGCTGTCTTCCTATGAGATTCCAGGTTACTTGAGAGCAAGGACCATCTTGTGTTATTTTCTGTATCCTGAGGACAAGCACATCACCTGGTATACAGTAGGTTTTATAAGAGCAAGTATTCAAGAAACTTTTGCTGGTGTGCAGAGAAAAGGAATGTGAATGAAGCAAAAAACACCTCTGAAAAGTCTACAAATAAAAAGGTTTTAAAATCTTAAGTAAAATACTATATAGAATTTAAAACAAAATTATAAATAGAAAACCTGAAATACGCCTAAGGATATGCAAAAGGATTCCAAATATGGATGGACATACAGATCTTCACTGATGATAATGTGCTGAGAGATGTTTGACATTTTCCAGTATGTTTAAAATGACTATTAATAAAATTATAGCATTTTGAAACTTAATTGATCATTCAGTCCAAATCCTAATATTTCAGGTGATAAAAGTGATCTACAGTGAAGTTATGTCATATAGCTAGTCATTGTTATTTTATTAAAAAATGAATGGAAACTAAATGTAGGTAAGCTACATAGGGTTTTCAGTCAAACGTGAAGCTGCTGTTTGATTTAAAGTCTTTGTTTTCTTTCCCCCACTCCTGTTTTGTTTTTTTTCATTTGTCTTTTTAGATAATTTACCAAAAGATTAAGTGCATGAGATTGTTTAATTTAGGAGTAAACATTTCTAGTGGAAGGAAAGTGTAAAATAATAGGACATGACACTAAAGGATTAAAATATAACCATGTAGTTATCTGGAAAGAATCGCAAAATAAATATTTATTTGCTATGTAAATGTAATGCTTGTCAGCTGAAGAACTTCAAGTATAATTAGATGCAGTGAGAGTGGGAATAATTAAAATAAAAGCCACTTGAGTTATCTTTTAAATGTTAGGACATAATTGAAAACTATTTTCAAGACATGTAAATCTAAGAAATATAAAGAATACTATATAGAACAAACTTAATTTATATGTGATTTAAAACATAATCACATATTCAGCAGCTATTTATCATGCATTGAATTAGGTTCTTAGCCTACATCCAATCCTTGTGAAAAACTTGCCAGGTAAGTATTATTATTTCTGGTTCATAAATAAGGAACTAATCCTTAGGGTGAAATAAGCAGTGCAAAGACACACAGCTAAGAAGCAGTGGGGTTAGGGGTCCGATCTCCAGTTTCCTTTTCAAATTCTTGCTTTTTCCCTTTTCCTATGAGAATGTTTGCTAGCTAAGATTAAATTTTAGCAGATCCAGTAACTTCAGCCAGCAGTCAGTATGAACTTGACTTCTTCTACTGTTTATAATTTTGTTTCATAATACTCCATTTGGTGTTGGGGTTAGGTTACATTATGAAAATGTGAAAGGGTCACCAAAAATCTGCTAACACTAATACGAAGATTTCATGTGTTCATTTGTGATTTGTCAATAGACACTTCCCAGGATCTAGAAAGCGTGTCATCATTAGAATAATTCCTTCCTGATAATGTTGATCTTTATTTGTTTTCTTGTTAAATGCTGTAACTTCTCCCTAAGTCATATTCTAAATTCATATATATATATAGTATGTATGTATATATATACTACTGCTACTTACATGACCTAATTTTTTAGAATTCTATGTTTTTAATGAGAAAACTGCAATTTGGTTTAGAATCATTATGCATTTATGAATTCTATGAACAACATTCAAATAAAGTACATCTATCATTTTTAGCTGGATAATTTGAAAAGTTATTATTGTTTCTCTTCTTGGTTTATAAATTTAATTTGTACAATTTGAAATATATATATATATTTTGGCCTATGTATTCTGGTCTAATCCATCTATGGCAATTAACAGACAAAACAGTTGCAGTGATATTGATCTAATCTTTGAGAAGTTCATCTGGTTTAATTTCACCCAACTATTGAAAACTGTCATTTTTTATTCTTTTTTAAGGGTTTAGTTTGGTTAAAATCTTACATATGATGATGCAATTCTTTTGAAACTCATTCTCTTTAAAGCAGAGCATCTGATAAACTCTTTATCTTCTTAAAGTGAATTTCATGTCTGTGAATGCTGATGCAGCAACAAATGGATTGCTTATAATGCTGATCAGCAAGAAAAAACCATTGGTGAAATGAAGATGATATTAATCTTAGTATTTATGTATAACAGCCAAGACAAGGGACTTGTAGGTATTTACATTTGTAGCAGGGACTTAGGGGGGAAAAGAAAAACCAAAAAAAACCAGAGTTCCACAAATCCCAGGGTGGGAAAAATGTAAGAATTCAAATCGAAGTGAGAGAAGAAACTCTCAAGAATTTCATCTGGCATCACAAATGATCCAGATGTAGTAGAAATGTGGGTTTCCTTTAAAGGCAGAGAATTCTCCAAAGTTTCCCAGATGTTTAAAAAGAGGTGTCCAAGTGACAGAAGAGGAAGCAATCAGCAGAACTAATGTAATAGAGTGACATGAACCTTTAACCATATCATTAGGAACACTGGTGCCTAGAATGAATGTCATGATATTTATGAACAGGTATTAATCTCAATAAAAAGAGCTTTGAAAACTGAGTACTGAGAGGAAATAACAAGTGTTGGGATCACTGCTTGGGAGTGAGTAACCATTGATTGCAGAAACTGAGAGTAGGAAGAAACTTTTAAGATCACTTACTTCAGCCACCCTGAGAAGTTTAAATTCCCACTGCCACCCATTGCTGAGTAATCATTCAGCCTATGATGAAAATGAAAGGGTCGCCTCAGAGTTTCAGTGTCTGGCTGTCTTTGATGTGCTTCCAAATAGAGCAGTCACAGAAGATTCAGATTATGAAAATCTAAACAATTTTAAAGGCTTAAGAGTGTAGAGCCAGTAGTTCTAGCAACTGAAAACCAGATAAAACAATATTAATTTCCAGTTCTGATCCCATATGATCTAATTATTACATTGTCCATTCTCTTCATAACTCAGCTATAGACAGTAATATCAGTTGCCAGGGGGCCTACTACCATGCAGTCTCTCACATTAGGAAGACTCTCCTTACTGAGTGGAGTGTAGGGGAATGGAAACACCAAGAGCTGTGGATTTAACACCCCTGGGTTCTCTGGCATAGCTCCACAGTATTTGATAAGGATTTACTTTCTTTGGACCTCACTTTCCATATTTGTATATAATCTACCTTACCAGATTGGAGAACAAAATGAGGTAGCACTGTATTTTATATTCCAGTTCCTCAGCTCCTACCCTCCTGTCACGAGATCCACTGAACTTTTGATAATAGCAACGCCCTCCCAGGAATGCTTACTAAAAACAAGACATTTGACTGTAAGAAAACCAAAATCCTTTTTAATGGGGCAGAGTTATTATTTATTTATTTATTTGTGCCTGTCGTGGTCACTGGCCACTACTTTGGCTAAAGTTTGTTAAAATTCAGACACCATTCATTTATTCATTCATTGAGCAGCTCTTAGTTGAACAACTATGCTGTCCTGGGCAATGTTCTAGTGCTTGGCATACATTAGTGAAACAACAGAAGAAGATTCCTCTTGTAACTCACATTTATTATACTAAATAGTAAAGATGATGATGATATATTCTACCTAGTATTTTAGTTTTAGATACGCTTTATGATTTAAATAAAGAAAAGAAGAAAAAAACAAAAAGAACAGTGAAGAGGGAATCAGAAATGTCCAGGCTGAGGGATCAAAGGGTAATTTGCAGTATTGAACAGGATGGTTATGAAACTTCATAGAGAATGTTAACAACTGAACAAAACCTTGAAGAAGGTGAACGAGTGATCTAAATGTATATGTGGGTGTAAAGTATTTCTCAAAGAATGAACATTCAGAGAGCAAAGGCTCTAGAGGAACAAGCCTGTCCTGTCCAAGAAAGAGCAAGGAAGCTACGTCACTGGAGAGGAGTGAGGAAGAAGAAAATTAGTAGAGGGGCGTCAGAAAGGCAGTGTGAGGGGGCCCTGACTGTTAGGACTTTAGATTTCATTGTAAGGGCATTCACTTTTCCAAGGAGGATGAAAATAGACTATGATGGAGTGCGGGGAGCAATGAGGGCAGAGGGTAAAGCAGGGACACCTATTAGAAGGTTATTGTAGCGTTCAGAATCTGTTCTGAAAGTAGAGCCAAAGGATTTGGAAAGAGTGTGCAAGAGAGATACAAGTCAGATGTGGCTTCCAGGTTCTGTTTGGCCTAAGCAATAGGAAAGGTATAGTAGTCATCAGCTGGGATATGGAATATTGTGCGTAAAACAGGCTTTTCTTTCTGGAAAGGGACAGAGACCTTGAGTTCAAGTCCAACTATTGAATTTGTGCTGTTTGTCCCCTGTGCAAGCACTCCTTCTGAAACCTGACTGCTATCCATTGCGAAAGAGCTTCTGGTCCTAGGACCAACATTTATTTCTCTGGCTTACAAAAAGCAGAATCTGTCTCTTTCTCAGATTTTAACACTCATGCCTTTATGTTAAAACCTGCAAAAGCTGGAACCTGTGTAAGGCAGAAACCTGTCAGATAAGGAAAAGTCAAACATTTTCCACTAATAGAGAACATAGAAAAGTGCTAAGACTGCACCCTGTCAAAGGCAGGAAAACTTGCAGGACCTGGAAAAACAGGTTGATCCCATCGAGTTCCAGCTCTCACAGGCTTCACTGTAGTAGTCCTGGGTTCCTGATGTTACTCTTTCAGGGTTCCTGCATTGCACAATGCCAGGGGATGCAATTTTCACTGTAGATATTATGAATAGAATCCCTTGGGTTTGTACAGTCCCCGTACTGCATAAATGTAAGCAAAAAAAAAAAAAAGCAACTTACTGCCATCAAGTCGACTCCGACACATAGAGCAGAACTGCCCTACAGCATTTCGAAGGCTGTGAATCTTTAAGGAAACAGACTGCCACATCTTTCTTCCATAGTTTCAACTGCCAGCCTTTTGGTTAGCAGTTGAATGCTTTAACCACTGTGCCACCAGGACTTCTCATGCATTACTTCTTGAACGGCTCTTAACTCACTGTCTTTCAGTCTCTCTCTCTCCCTGCCTCTGTCTCTGTCTCTCTCACACACACACACACACACACACACACACACACACACACACACACACTTTTTTTTTCTCCAAGGCATATCCATCATGCTAGCAGTGGTGGACGCTAAACCCTAAAGGAATTTGTGGTATGGGCATGTGCAGCCCAGAACCAGCTTTCTCCCCTGACCTAAGCATTTTAACTTTGAGAACTGAGAAAACCAAACTCTGTGTCCCAAAGCCTAACCACATTTCTTATTTCAGTGTTAGTGGCCTTTCTGGGCCAAACACCATTTTGTTACATGTAAATTGAGGACGGTCTTGTCCAGCTCATGAGAATTTCTGAGAATTGGATGAGCTAGTCTGGAGTGCAGCGGACAGTTGTCTAGGAGCAGCAGGGCTCCAGCCTTTTGACAAGAGATGAGGAACTGAGAACCTAAAAGAAGTCCTGTTCTGGGATACGAGGCACACATGGTAATGATAGAGAGCTGGAGTACCCAGTCCCTGAATTTGGATGGAGGTTAATTTCCAAGTTTTAGTGGTTGGATGGTCAAGGTTCTTGAAGTACTTTCTGCCTTAGGTTGGATTAGTTTAGAAACTAGAATTAGACTGACTATTCAGCTGTGAAGTTCACTGATTCTAACCATGTGGAGCTGGGAAAGGCAAAGCCAAGAAAAACGAAGCAGAAAAGGATTCTCCTGTCCCTGTGTAGTCTCTTCCAGGAGATTCCAGAGGTTTCTATGGAGGTGTTTATTGTTTGTACTGTAATGTAGCTAAGGAATAAGAAAATAAATGAATAACTTTAGAAAGATAAGACACTGCCATATATGCTGTAATTAAATTATTTAATTATTTAAAAGTTTGTGAATTTCTTTCTGAAAATCACTTGTTATATATGAGGGAAAGATGATTTTTGAATAGTTGCATATTTTCTTCATTGCCTCCTTATTGATTTTGAACAAGCCGTGCCTATTTTCAGAATTCATCAGATGAAATGCAACTAGTGTTGAATTTTTAATACCCATTTTATGTTACAGAGCTAATTTTGATTCGTAAGCAGCTAGAGGGTAAACCCTATAAGGGTTTGTTGAATGAATGTGAGCCCTTATTTTTAAATATAAATCAATCTTTCTATGAGTAGATTCACTAGGTCGAGTAGAATAAGATCAAATTCAGCCTTATTATGTGCTTGAAGAAGAACTATTAAAAGGATGCAAAGTGACAAGTAATTATAAAGTTTAAAAAAATGCAATTATTGACTTTGAAACATTAGAAGCTGGGCCTCAGTGTGTTGAAAATGAGCCTTTATATTATGTTCGGTATTAATGAAATAGATTCAGGAAGGAAACGGGGAAAAAAACAGCTGTGATGACCTGACAAAAGCTTTTAGCAAGAAAAGTATGGTCATAAAATGTGGACATTTTTATTCTTGCTAAGGGAGGTGTTATGAATTGAGTTGTGTCCCCCAAAAATATGTGTGTCAACTTGGCTAGTCCATAATTCCAGTATTGTGTGATTGTCCACCGTTTTGTCATCTGATGTGATTTTCCTATGTGTTATAAATTCTACCTCTGTGATGTTAATGAGGTGGGATTAGTGGCAGTTATGTTAATGAGGCATGACTCAATCTACAAGATTAGGTTGTGTCTTAAGCCAGTCTGTTTTGAGATATAAAAGAGAGAAGCGAGCAGAGAGACATGGGGACCTCATACCACCAAGAAACAAGTGCCAGGAGAATAGCGCATCCTTTGGACCCAGGGTCCCTGTGCTGAGAAGCTCCTCAGTCAGGGAAGATTGATGACAAGGACCTTCCTCCAGAGCCCACAGAAAGAGAAAGCTTTCCCCCTGGAGCTGACGCTCTGACCTTGGATTTGTAGTCCCCTAGACTGTGAGAGAATAAATTTCTCTTTGTTAAAGCCATCCACTTGTGGTATTTCTGTTATAGCAGCGCTGGATAACTAAGACAGGAGGTTATAAGCCAGTCATTCTCTGAGTTAGGAATTGTGTGTTGCAGCTCTTCTGATGGTGAAGATGTGTGTGTGTGTGTGTGTGTGTGTGTGTATGTGTGTATGACACAGAGAGAGAGAGAAATGGGGTAATTATGGAAGAACAGTGGAAAGAGAAGAAAGCAAGCAAGATGATGACAAAGTCATATATTTGTACACACTTGAGTAGTTTGTCTTCTCAGAAAAAGTCATGAGAATTGGCAGTAAAACAAGCTTTGCCTTTTCCTCTTCTGAGTGTAAATTGTTGCTTAATTCTACACAGGAAACCAAGAATTCAGACGTGTATATGTTAGAAGAGAAGGGAGACAGGCAAGCAGTGTACCTTGGCCTTGTGTGGGTCAAATCCTGGCTCCAGTTTCAGTAGGTTTGATTTTCCTGGTGGTATTGGACAAGCCAAAGAGGGGTCCAAGGCCCTAGAATGTTGAAAGATTTCTGAAAACAAAAAAGCAGTTCAGAGCAGTTTTTGATTATAGTGGATATTCAAACTATCTGTATGTCTCTAAATCTTACCTTACGTATTTTACTAATGTTAAAAAGAAATAAATGATTTTCTTGAGAATATGTGGTTATTTTCACATATATGCCAGGAAATGTACATTCAAATTGTACTTGCTTCCAAAGTCTATCATGCTGTGATTGACATCAGAACGTTTTCCTATAAATAGAAGGTATTCACAATTGGTTGACTGAACATGTTTTTACAAAAAGGAATTCGTATGTTAGGAGGAAAATTTTCCATGGATCAGTCAGTGTTAAATTTGGGAAAGACTTGCCAGGTTCTCTAGATGTACTTTAAAAGTCAGTTTGTTCCTCATTAATCTCAGATACTTCAAGACTATTTCAGTTACGGAGGCAAACAAATTATATTTCAAGTGTTGTCTTCCTTTTTTATTATGATTTTACACAGAAATGTTTATTGGGCAGAAAAATGACATGGTGAAAATAGCACCTTCTCTTGCTGTCAGGAGGCCTAGGTTCTTATCTCAGGTTCTTCAGATCTGTAACATTGGGCAAGTGGTCTGACTTCTTTACAACCCAGTTTCATCATCTGTGAAATGAGATCTTTTGAGCTAGAGTAATTGACCTCTTACAGCTGAAGATACTATGTCTATCAGAGTAATAATGAACAAGTCTTCTGAGAATATTGAATAAATATTAGGTATCATTGGCAGAAGTCTTTGCAAGATATTTCTCTGAAAATAAAACTACTATTGTGGCAAAATGGAAGTAACTCTAATTTCTGCAACCTAAAACTGCGAAACTAGTTCAGGTAAATGGATGGACTTTCATAGGGACTTTTTGCCGTTTCAAAATGACTCTGAGTCACTGAATGATAGATTTGACGCCAGCAGTTCATGGCAAACCATTAAGGACACAGCATGAGTCAGAACTACTGCTCACCAACAGTAAACCTTTGTGTGTCTTTGTTATTATAGGAACCTCAGAGAGCAGAGGAAAGCCTGAATTCAGTCAGGAAAATAGGAAGATGCTGTTTCATTAGACATGTTAGTCCCACTCCACCTCTTGCCTTCATTCATGAAAACAGCATTATTTGAAAAGAACCACGCACAAGTATCTCTGAGATTTAGAGACAGGATTGATGTCAAAAGGGATACCGATCTGAGATTGTTAAACAACATAAAAGTACTGTTTATGTATCTGATTTAAACAATGCTCTAACAGTAGAACTAAAATAATTATTGTTAAATATAGCTAGCTGCCTGCATGGATTATCAACTATGCCAAAGGCTTTTTTTATGGTTGAATTGTCTTTACTTTTTAATATGAAAATTTTTCTTGTTGTAGATTTTCAATAGCTCCCACTTGCTATGATTATTTATCAGCATAGCATTATTGAAGAAAAAAATGCATCTTTAGAAATCTGTCAGCTTCATATTATTATCATCTTTAAGTTTTATTTTACTCTTGAATCCTACCAGTTATTTTCAGATTGTTAGCAGCAATAAAATAAAGAGTAACTAAACCAAAATGTAATTCTTTTTCTGGAACGCTGAAACCATAAAGGACATATATACTCACTTTCTGAGATCATCTTTACATTGCAGTTTTAGCTCCTACCCTGAAAGGTTTCAACAATTGAACAGACCTTTATGAAATACTGACCACTTGCCTAAGCTCTATTACATCCTGGGGATAAAAAGATGCTTAAGCCAAGTTCCCTTCTGAGAGGAATATATGAGTACTTGAGGAGTTATTAACAAAAGGAGGTCATTTCAAAATGATAAATTAAGTGAGAAGGTAAAGGTAAGGCTAGGGATAAAAAACTCAGAAACCAAGAAAATCTCTCTCTGTCACTGCCTGGCTAAATATAGACATTCACAGTTCCCTGAAGAACTTTTCCTTTCCGTTAAGACCTTTGTGTACTGGGGCCCGGGGCCCTGCTCCTGTACTCTGCTCCCAGATCTCCTCTTGGAGGCTCCTAAAACTGCTTCCCAGATGTTTATCTCTAGTCCCTGGAGCAGCTGCTATATTGGATGGATGTGGGCAGGAGGATTAGTGACTATGTAGGTCACTGGACCGTTAGAGGGCACAGTCAGTTTACTGCCAGGCATTGAGGGTCTTCAGTAACAACAATAACAGCATCTTTTTGCTGCTCTTGTTGCTGTTGTGGCTATGCTGGTTTAGTAGCCAACATTTGCAGTTGTGTATGAGGGGGTAGTTAAAAGTTGAGGTTGGCTTCAAGAACAAGGTTATTGAATTCTAAATGCCTTAGGACTTTTCTTCCTAGGGTGGAGAAGAGATCAGAGTCCAGACAAGGCTATATTTAAAAGACAAAAAGCATGTAGGTCACATAACCACATATTTAGATCATTCAACATTGGAACTTGTTGAGAAAAATCCATTTGGCCATTCAGTTTTTGATGTTGTAAAGAAAGAACATTAGCCCATTATACTGTTTCACAGAAAAAAGATGAGTTCTTATTAGACACAGGCTAATAGTACCTTCATCAAATTATTTTTACAGAAACAAACATTGTCTTTTTATTAGATTCTGTCTTTGAAGAAGTAACCTAAGGAAGCATTTTTCTTATGATTTAAGTATTCAGAATGTTACTGATTATAAACTGGGCTTACAAAGTACACAACTATGCAAGATAGAATTGATGGAGGTGGAAAAAAAATGGGTGAAAAATTTTTGCCTCAAAAAAATTCCAAGCGGGAAAACAGGAGATGAGCTGTTTTAATAAGACCAGGGACGCCAGGTGCAGAGACATTACAAAGATAAGCTGGGACAACCTTGAGGTCCAACCAGGAGGAGTGATAAGAATGACCTCTGGATAAATAAAAAGACAGTAGGAGAAAATGAAACCAGCATCTGCAAAAAAGTTTCCTAAAGCCATGACTGCAGAAATTGGAATGTAAATGATTGGATTCCATCACTTTCAAAAAAGAACTGTCGAAGCTATATTACTTACCAGTGGAAAATTAAACTGTTGCTCAACTATGCATCAGTGTGTATAAGTTTGAGAGTCTGCCGTGTTTTATGCACATACATAAACAATTCTAACAATTAACCCTTCTCTTCCTGCTCATCTTTTGGCAAATAAGGATCTACTATGCCATTTGGAGCCCTGGTGGTGCAGTGGTTAAGTGTTCAACAGCTAACCAAAAGGTCGGCAGTTTGAATCCACCTTGGAAACCCTGTGGGGCAGTTCTGCTCTGTCCTTTAGGGACACTATGAGATGGAATCGACTCGACAGCAGCTGGTTTTATTTTAACTTAAAAGGATGTGTCAAGTCTTTATTTACAATTAAATCCTGTTCAAGAGGCAACTGTTAATATTGGAGGAAAACTTTGCTTTTAAATTTGAAAATCCTTCATTGGTTCAGATTCAAGCTCTCCTATTGATTTTAGCACATCACTGGATCTTTAAGAAGTTTTGTTTTCTCAGTTGTAAATAAGGATTATACCTATTTTTTGTGTGTGTGCATATAAATTCTTTTCCCTTTTTTTAATTTTAATTTTGGGTTAGATTTAGATTTAGAAAAAAGTTGTGATGAGAGTACCATATACTCCAGAACCAGTTTCCTCTATTATTAGCATCTTACATTAGTGTGGTACATTTGTCACAATTAATGAACAAAGATTGAGTCATTATTATTAACTGAAGTCCATACTTTATTCAGATTTTCTTAGTTTTTATCTAATGTCCCTTTTCAGTTCCAGGATCCTGTCTGGGATCCCACATTACATTTACAAGTTGTCGTCTCCTTAGGCTCCTTTTGGCTGACTTCCCTTCTCAGACTTTCTTTGCTTTTGATTACCTTGACAGTTTTGAGGCATATCATTGGTCATGCATTTTTTATAGACTGTCCCTCAACCGGGGTTTGTGTGATGTTTTTCTCATGGTTAGACTGGGGTTATTGATACTTGAGAGGAAGACCACAGAGGAAAAGTGCCAATTTCATCAGATCATATCAAGGATACATACTGTCTTCATGACTTATCACTGTTGATGTTGACCTTGATCACATGGCTGAGGTAGTATTTGTTAGGTTTCTCTATTATAAGGTTACTCTTTTTCTCCTTTTCCAAACTGCGATTTTTGGAAGGAAGTCATAGTGCACAACCCACACTTTAGGATTGTGAAGTTATGTTCCACCTCCAGGATAAAAAATTATTAATGATAATTCTAATAATAAGAGCATCAAATACATGCTGGGTGCACTATTTAACCAACACCTCTGTAAATAAGTGACTGCTATATTGTAAAGTTGAGGGGGTAGATGGGGAGAAGGAAACTAGAATTTTAATTAGGGAGAAACAGTCTTCCTAAATAATACCCTCTCAGAATTTTCATTTTCACTCTTTACCAAGTATTCTGAACTAGCTTACAAAGACGTGCTCATTTATTTTTCAAACTTACTACTGAGTTAGTAAATGCTTTCTCAAATATATTTGGCTTGAGTCAGATAAATCAAGTTTCCTTTTACATACCCAATTAATTTCCTTACAGACTCTCTCTTTACAGTCAGTCAATTTTTCAGCACAAAGTGGACTGATATAGAAATACGGAGAGAATGCAACCCATTTCTGATTATTTTTAGATGTACCAGTTGGATCTGAAAAAAACAAATAGGAATGAAAAGCCACTCTTATACAGCAAGAATGACCGTAGCCATCTCAAAAATACTGCACATAACCTAAGACGTTCAACTTTTAAGTAAAATATCCACAGAAAAATGCTTTTTAATATTTAAGATTACTCAATGTTTATTCAACAAAAATTGTACATACACACACAAAGAGAATAGTCATTGTAGTGGATTGAATTGTGTCCCCCAAAAATATGTTTATCAATTTGGCTAGGCTGTGAGTCCTGGTATTGTGTCATTTCCACCATTTTGTCATCCGATGGGATTTTCCTATGTGTTGTAAATCTTATCACCATAATGTTAATGAGATGGATTAGTGGCAGTTATGTTGATGAGATCTACAAGATTAAATTAGATTAGATTGAGATATATAAGAGAGAAGCAAGCAGAGAGACATGGGGACCTTATACCAGTAAGAAAGCAGTGCCGGGAACAGAGTGCATCCTTTGGACACAGGATCCCTGCACCTGAGAAGCTCCTAGACCAAGAGAAGATTGATGACAAAGACCTTCCTCCAGAGCAGGCAGAGAGAAAGCCTTCCCTTGGAGCTGATGCCCTGAATTTGGACTTCTAGCCTACTAGACTGTGAGAGCATAAACTTGTGTTTTTTGAAGCCATCCACTTGTGGTATTTCTGTTATAGCAGCACTAGATGACTAAGACAGAATTTGGTACTTGGAGTAGGGTGCAGCTGTAACAGATACCTAAAATGTGGAAGCAGTTTTGACACTGAATGGATAGAGAACTCAGAAGGAAATGAGGAGAGCTGTTACACTGGAGTTGGTGCAGAGAGTGAGAAGCAGCAGCAGAGGACCGGAAGCAGCAGAGAACCAGCGGCAGCAGAGAAATGGCAGCAGCAGAACCAGGAGACTTCTAGCCTACTGGACTGTGGAAGAATAAACTTCTGTTTGTTGAAGCCATCAACTTGTGGTATTTCTGTAATAGCACTAGATGACTGAGACAGTCACCTTTTTATTTATTATTTATTTAAGACAATACATAAAATAAAATTGTCAGAAAAGTACTGACACTATCCATTAGAAAAAAATACCATGAATAGAAAACATGATAAAAGTGAAAACAGTATGTTGTCAATACCTTCTAATGGAAGTTGACGGGAACATTCACTAAGTTCATTTATAGATATTTATTTGAAAAATAGAAAATGAAGGCTGTGTTTTTATTTTTTATATGAAAATATATGTACAAAATCACCTGCGAAAATCAAATGGAGCATACCATTTTTAAATCTAAATCAGACTTTTGGCAACTAACTTCTAACCTATGAATTAGAGCCATGATGCCATAATTGGTCCTTAACAAGTCACTTAGCCTTTGTGCCTCTGCCCTTTTGTTTAGAAAACTGAAGATAATGTTTATGAAGAGGTACTCATTGAAGAGAATTTATTATTAGAAGTTATGTTTGATGCTGACCTCTGCTTTAGGTGACTACCACTTCTTATATCTTCTTTTGAGAAAAAAAAGAAATTGAAGAATATTCTGCTCCTTTTTTTTTTATTGTTGTACTTTAGATGAAGGTTTATAGAACAAACTAGCTTCTCATTAAACAATTAGTACACATCCTGTTTTGTGATGTTGATTACCAACCCCACATGTCAACACTCTCCCCTTCTCGACCTTGGGTTCCCTATTAGCAGCTTTCCTATTTCCTCCTGCCTTCTAGTCCTTGCCCCTAGGCTGGTGTGCCCCTTTAGTCTCGTTTTATGGGTGTGTCTAATCTTTAGATAAAGGGTGAACCTCAGGAATGACTTGATTACTGAGCTAAAAGGGTGTCCAGGAGCCATACTCTTGGGGTTTCTTCAGTCTCTGTCAGACTAGTAAGTCTGGTGTTTTTTTTGTTTGTTTGTTTTGTTTCTATGAGTTAGAATTTTGTTCTACATTTTTCTCCAGCTCTGCCCGGGACCCTCAATTGTGATCCCTGTCAGAGCAGTTGTTGGTGGTAACTGGGCACCATCTAGTTGTGCTGGACTCAGTCTGGTCAAGGCTGTGGTAGTTTGGACTAAGCTTTCCCCTGTGTCTTTGGTTTTCTTCATTCTCCATTCTCCATTCTCCCAGACGGGGTGAGCCAGTGGAGTGTCTTAGATGACCGCTCATAAGCTGTTAAGACCCCAGATGCTACTTACCAAAGTAGAATGTAGAAAATTTTCTTTATAAAATATGTTATGCCAGTTGAGCTAGATGTTTCCTGAGACCATGGTCCCCACAGTCCTCAGCCCAGTAATTCAGTCCCTCAGGGAGTTTGGAAGTGTCTATGGATCTGCTTCTATTTTGAGAAAATAAGTATTAAAAATATTTGTCTGCATTACTCAAGCAAGAAGAACACACACCACTTATATAAAAATTAATATTACAATTGAATAATCTATAATGTTGCTTTGACTTTGCTAAAATATTAAGACTGGATATTATTGTAAGGAGTATTTTAAGTTCATTTAGTTTTTATTGTGCCCTTAAAAAAAGTTTTAGGAGTATAATAAAAGTCTGGAAAATGAAGTGAAATATGATTTTAATTTTTACAATTCTGCTAAATTTTGTTAAAAAATCCATTTCTTTGTTAAGAAGCAGAAATTAATTGTTCCTGAAATTTGCTTATTAAAAAATGCTATTTAATTTAATTTTTACCTATAGCTTGATTTTAGACTTTGGACGTTCATATTTATTTATATTCCTTCTTTATGTTTTCCTGATAGAGAAAATTGGTTTGTTTTTACAAAGATGGGAAAATAATTCAAAGGAGAAATAAGTAAGATGGAGTTGTGCCATTTGGTATTCAATGGCTGAAAGTATAGGCAATAATGACAATCTTTCTATTAACTGTAGTGATTGAGAAATCAGTTGGAGCACTGTAATTGTTAAGATAATGAGCATCATGAGCTAGAAACAGTGTGTGGAAGAGGGCTAGTACAATGTACTATTGAAAAAACCGCAACTTATCAGAAGGTCATTGAAACTAGACAATTATAAAAACTACACCAAAGAATTACAGACACTGAAGAACTGCTTTGGTAAATTTCAGGGGTTTGTTAATGCTACTCATACACATTCATATGAATTTTAAGAAATGAAATATTTTCATCATTCACTGACTGATATTTTGCACATTTTATATAGCCTGGTTGCTGATTTTTGTCATTTCTCCTGAAAACAATCTGCTTTAATAGTTGAGCTCCCTTTTTGCTTTCCCAAGGAAAAGCAAGCATATCCAAAGGAAAAATCACATTGTTTATATTTGACTAAGTGGTTTTAATATAAAATTCATAGTATCCAAACCAAACCAGTTGCCATCAAGTTGATTCCAACTGATGGCAACCCCATGCATTTCAGAGTAGAACTGTGCTCCAAAGGGTTTTCAATGGCTGTAATCTTTCCGAAGCAGATTGTCAGGACTTTCTTCCAAGACACTTCTGGGTGGATTCGAACCTTGAAACTTTTGGTTAGTAGCTGAGCGCTTAACCATTTGTGCCACACAGGGAACCAGAATTAATAATAGCATCACATTAAACTTTTATGGCCTTTTATTTAATGATATGAAAAGTTAGCACTTTTTATCTTCTTAATACTAGCACTTACCAAGTATGCCTTCCGTATGTTGGCATCATATTAGATACTTGGAATATAAAACTAAGAGACTATGCCCAGTCTAGCTTAAAAAAAAAGAAAGAAAGAGTATAATCTTTTACAATATACTCTGTAGTAGAGGAAGTTTTGTAAGGTTTCTGGTTACCCGTTACCATCAAGTCGATTCCAACTCATAGCGACCTTCTGGGACCGAGTAGAGCTGCCCCATAGGATTTCCAGAGAGTGGCTGGTGGATTCAAAGTGCCAGTCAAGTGCCAGTCTTTTGGTTAGTGGCCAAACACTTAACCACAGCACCACCAGGGCTCCTTAATCTTGATGGTTTCTGGGAGGTGGATCATGGAAATGGGATAGAATTTGCGAGGCAGAAAGGGAAGTATTCCCTGGGCACTGAGAATATATGTTTGGCCAAGCTATTAAGACATGATGTAATTTTCAGATTTTCTTTATGGCTAGAGCATATCTTCAGTGCTGTGATAATACAGAAGTGACTAATAGGACGGTAAGATGGCTACAATGAGTGTTTGCTTGTATAACTAGGCTATTAATGTGTGCAAATACTGCCAAAATAAAAGAAGTATAATATTTTAGGAACAATATATAAATTGCTCGTTGAAAAGCAGAGAAAAAGCTTTAACAGACAAAATCTTACAGTCTGCTTCTTATCTGAGCCCTCTGGATATATTAGAAACATATCTAGTTGGATAGAGACACAGTTCCATCTTATTGCATGCACTCTTGCTACCCTTTCTCATAGATTTTCTCTGTCTCACAGACCTGACTCTACAGCATTGAGTTCCACAACTACTAGGTTTCTTGTGTTTGCCTTCTCCCTCAAGTCTAGAGGAGGTGTTTGCTGAGAAGGGAGAATGATACTACAGAGAACTACTTGTCTGGCTAAGGGGAAGGGTGTTTTCAGGTTTCAGCAATAGAAGCGGCCAAGGAAACATCCCTTCCAACATAAGAATGGGAAGGTTACCCCAGGAGTCAGAAAGAGTAGGCCTTCTCTTTAAAGTTCAGGAGAAACATTCTTCTTTAGGCTGAGTAAATTATGTGAGCATAATTGTAATATCAGAAAGGTCTTTGTTCTTCTTTCCTTGTGTTTTTATCCTGTTTTGGCTCACCCATTCATCAGACCTCTACTGCACCTAAAAGCAAGCTATAAACAACAATTCATGTCATAAGCAGTTACTCAGTACCCTGCTGGAGTGCCTCTTTTTGATGGGGATTTTTATGTTCATTTTTGCCTATCTGGGTTCTAAATTTTGATTTTTTCCTTAAACCTACATCAGTCCACATCAGATAAGGTTCTTTTTTGCCACTACCCTCTGTTGTTTTGAATGGCATTTTGAACCTTGGCTCTTCTATGCATCTTGTGACTTTATCTGCTTTTCCAGTTTGGTATCTGCTGTTTGTCTTTTTGGTGAGGGTTGTTGGCTCCAAGCACCTCTGAGGAACCCTGACCCTTGATCCATCCCAGGCTAGCTAATTTGAAGAGTTATTTAGGTGACATAGGTTTTTTTTCGCCCTTTAAAGATTAATTTTTTTTTAAAGATTAATTTTTTTTAAAGATTAATTTTATAGGAGATGAAATATGAGATTTTCTGTAAAATCATCACAAATAAAATTACAAATTAAATTTTATGAAAATATTACTCTAAGTGCCAGCTATTGGCCATAGTATTATAAAAACTGTATTGGGATTGGGAAATATTCTAAAACTTTATTTTTAACTATGTCCAACACAACTCCAGCAATAAGATTATTCTCATCGTCTTCCACCTAGAGTATAGTTTCTTTTTCCTGTTCCTGCAGTAGAAAAGTCCCTCTGGGTATATTGTGATGAGCAGATTTGTGAGGTATTACTGACTTTGGAGGTCCAGAATGGAAGCACAGGGAGCCATGGGATCTTAATCCAGAAGGCTCTGAGAATGGATGTTCTCTAGTAAAAAGAGAAGTGAGTTTAAGAACCTCTGTCATTGACCAGGGGCCTTATCTTTTGCCACTTCTGCTTCTGTCTTCTATGCCTTTGCACCTTTTCTTTATTTTTTTCCATCCTTTTATTCCTTCCTAGGACTGAGTACACTCCTCTGTCTACATTACTGGCTCAGAAATTCATTATTCACCCTGAACCATTCTGTTCTTCAGGTCATCTGTTGAATTTATCATTTCCACTGTTTATGTTTTGTACATCCAGTATCTCCAGTTGTTTGTTAATTCTTCTTGTGCCTGCTCACATTTCCAAAATTCTTGCTTATCTCTTTGATGATATTTAATATGCTTATTTTAGATACTTGTTTTGCCTGGATTCATCAATTCTACATCATATGATGTAGATGCTCAGTATATTGTCTTTCTTTTATAGAGGTTGTGCTATAAATGTGTGGAATCTCCAGAGATTATCAGCTAATAAAGCCCCAGCCTCAGTCTGTGTCTTTTTCTTGGTATGTTGGGAGTTACGTGAGGAGGTGGTGCCACAGGGTGATGAGTGTACCGTCTGGGGAAATTTTACAATATCTATGCCTTGATGGTGCTCCCCACCCCATATTCTAATTCAGTTGGTCTGGGATGGGACCCAAGCTTTATATTTTTAAAAGCTGCCTTGGTGATGCCAATGTGCAGCTAACCTTGAGAAGCTCAGAGGCCTAATGCTTGTGGCAGGAGAGGGTAGAGGGAGCAAATGCTGGGAGATTGGCAAGCACCCCGGCATTGTCATGTGCTCCTATGACTTTATTATTGCAGCTGGGAATGACAACGAAGTGATTAATGATCTACCCAGAACAATGTTGGGAGAGAAAATAGAAGAGCTATTATACACATAGAGTATCCCACATCTATGACCCAGGACTCTCCTTGTCTCTAGACTGCTCCATCTAGAGTTGCCACAAGGATTTACCACCTTTTTATTATAAATATCTCTCTTTGTGCACCATCTCCCGGATTAGGCTTTCGTTGGGAACCACAACATTAGCCTGTTAGCCTTTCACTGTGAACATTGGTGGGGAATGCATAAGAGCAACCAGTGCTATGCAAAAGCAGATCCTTACGTGTTATGTGCTTTCTTGATGGCCATCCCTTCATTATACCCTCTGGGTACCTTGTCATCTGTTCCTGAAAACGGATAAAATGATAACAATTTATATTAGAGAGTTGTGACATACTCAAAATGACAAGACTGAAAGTGCTTTACAGAAGGAAATATTCTAGTGTACAGTACAAAATATTCCAGTGGAATATTTATCCTGGAAGCATTCCAATATAATTTTGTTAGGAATCCTTAAATAAATATTAAACATTTTCCTGCCATATTAAACACTGTCTTCTAGATACATTTTAAACTTTTTGTAAAGATTCAAGATAATTATAGGAAATACTATTGACTATGCCCTTGCATTGAATGGCCCCATTATACCTTTGCATTTCTTGGAGCTGTTTAATATTTTTATTCTTCATTAGTTTATTATTATTATTATCTATAACTTCCAGAAGAACTGCTTTCTCTGGTTCACTATTTTATTCTCTAATAGATTAAATAAAGTGTTATTCATTCTATTTAGAGTGATATAAAAAGTATAAATGTGCTCAGAGTGAGACTTTATTTGGTGAAGGAAATTTTTTGAAATTTATTTTGACTTCTGGAAGACAATGTGTGCATATTTCTTTTTTGGGGACTATGCCTGGGTAGTTGAATTTGCCGAATATCAATGTCCACTGGGTAAGAGACATGGTTACTCTGATTAAGTAGTATCACATGTCTCTTGAGAGGATTTTTTCTTTAAACAAAAATAGACTTAAATTCCTCCCTTTACCCAGTAGTATATATGCATACTTTTTTTTTTTTTAAATCTGGACCATTGAACATTTCCATAAGAATTGTGTAATTTACTGAGGTCAAACTGGGTAGTGTTTATTGTTCAGTAGACTTTTATAGGAATTGCCTTGATGTACAGACGATATGCCGCTAAAGCAGTATCATCTTTTCAACTGTCTTAATAGTGGATGGGAGATTGCCACACAATCATTCATGAAGGTAACCAGATTGGCCACTCTGTTCATCATTTTGGCTGTTATACAGAGGCTTTTTTCATACCCTCTATTCTTTAGGTAGAAGCCCTGGTGGTACAGTGGTTAAGTGCTTGGCTGCTAACTGATAGGTTGGCAATTTGAACCCACCAGCCACTCCACAGGAGAAATATGTAGCAGTTTGCTTCTGTAAACATTTACAGCCTTGGAAACCCTATGAGGCAGCTCTGCTCTGTCTTACAAGGTCACTATGAGTTGTAACCAACCTGGGGCAGTGGGTTTTTTTGGTTTTATTCTTTAGGTGTGCTATATACTTTGTGTCTGCATTCATGTATCTGAATTGGAAATGACAGTGCTATTTAATGGATTCAGTTTTTTTAGATCTAACAAGTGACTCATAAAAACATTTGGTCTATAACTTGAAAAGTCACATGAATGAATACTATTAAATTAGAATATAAAAACATATTTTTATAAATATGATCTCCAAATCATAATGTAGGTCTATTTTTAAATTCCCCCCCCCCTTTTTTTATACCAGTGCTCCATTACACTGAAATAAGCAGGGACACTTCAGATAGATACTTGATTAAAATAGGCCATTGCAACCCTGTGACATTTTCTGTAATGCATGGCCTGCATAGAAAAACTTACTCATGTTATGAAATGTGATATTTTGCAATCATGCCTTTGGATAATGTTCATGAGGAAAATGAAATGAACCATTAAGTGTAAAATATATCCTCACTGAAAGTGGCCAAATTACTCAAATTTTTGGCATAGCTATTATTAACACTAGTTCAGTCAGAGTGAGAATAGATTATTTCGTGCAGGTGCTTATGAAAAATATCCCTTAAAATGTCAGGGACCTGACTTTGAGCTCTTTTACTTCACATGTATTGTCAAAGGCAGGAAACAAGTAGAACGGGAGATTAAGAGTAGTGACATAAAGTAACCCAATATGAAAAGGACCTTTTCATATTTTTTTTTCTAGACTGTGGATGCATTGGTTAACACACTGACTTGAAAACATTGGATTAGTTATAATAAAGGATGTTTAAATACCTCAAGATAGGCCACCTTTTAAATAAGGTTTAACCATTATTTGACATATTAATCAAGATAAACTATCAAGTCATTGGCTGTTTTATGTTTGATAATTAATCCCCATGAAATATGTAATTTAAGGTGAGCATATTGTCATTGTGGACTTTTTCTTCTTAGAAAAGGTATATCAAATTTTATTTTTCCTGTTAGCTCTAGAAAATTTCACTAAAACCTGAAAATAATCACTCTATTTTTGACCAAAATTGATTTACTGTCTCCTAGCCAACAACTGGAGCCCTGGTGGCACAGTGGTTAAGAGCTATGGCTGCTAACCAGAAAGGTTGGCAGCTGCAATCCACCAGCCAGTCCTTGGAAACCCTGCGGGGAAGTTCTGCTCTGCCCTGGTGTCACAGTGATTAAGCACTGTGCTGCTGACTGATAGGTCGGTGGTTCCCACCCACCAGCCTCTCCTCAGGAGAAAGATGTGGCAGTGTGCTTCCGTAAAGATTTATAGCCTTAGGAACTCAATGGGGGCAGTTCTGTTCTCTCCTAAAGGGTCTCTATAGTGTCACTATGAGTTGGAATTGACACTGTGGCAATGGATTTGGTTTTTTGGGCTTTAGCTAACAACTGGCCCTCCATTAAATGAAAGCTGTAAAATATGCCATCTTCAGAGTACACTAAACAAATCAGAATTTTATGATTGCTTATTTGATAAAGGAAGAGTTTTCCACATTCAGCACAACTGCCTATGCCTACTTCTTCACACAGATACCATTGCTGTTTTGGTCAAAGTGGTCTTTAAAGTATATTTTAGATATTCTGCAAAGTCATTAGCATGAAAATTAGAGTAATTAACTGGTGTTTTTCAGGAGTATTGATGATGTATGTATGTGTGTATGTTAGAATGCTTTGTACAAATATCCACTATTTCTGTTACTCTCCTTGTTAATTTAGTTTGACTTCAAGTGAAGATACTTTATTTTTCTGGCCTTTGCTTTTGTATTAGCAGTTACTTACTGAGAGAGTGGATTATGATTTCCACCTAGTCTTAGAAACCAAAACCTGAGTTTCCTTCTTTAACTCCATAATCGCCCGAGCCATTTGATGAAAGGGAAATATTGACAGGGATTTCTTTTTTGTTTTTCTTTCTCATACTTCCCATAGAAGAGAAAGTTAAAATACAATTGAACATATAACTGATCATAATATGTTTCTGTATAGAAATGATTTAATAAAGTTTCCTAGAAAGTTTACTAAGGAAAGCTTCATAATGTTTATTTGAAAAAAGATGCTTTGTTGATTATTCTTCACTTTATGAATGCCCATCAGTTTCCCCAAATTCACCCCCTTGATGTTGTTATCTTTCCCTTGCCATCAGTGCACCATGACTGCCACTGAACACCACTTGTGCTGAACATCTGACGTTAAGAATCACTTGGGTCTGTACTGATGCTAGACACAACTTTCATCTTGGGTCCTTGCCCTTATCATTTTGGTGGGCTCTGCTGAGGATCTTCTAGGTAGATTTTAGGCAGATGTGGTCTCATGCACTCAACTCTGCTGAGGGAAGTCTGACAATATTTCAGCTTTTGTTTCTTTCTTTGAGACAATGCCAACATTAAAGCAATTCTCTTTACCCCTGCATAGGGTTGGCCTGTGAGAGACTGAGCTATCAAAATACTCCAGCTCTGTTGATTTCTCTGCACTGTGGCAGAGTACATCTATACTACTGCTAAACTCCGAGGTTCTGACACTTTAGAAACTCCTAAAGTCATCAGCCTATACCCTTCAACATCTTTAGACTCTTGGTGAAGAATGGCCCACATATATCACGGATGTAGAGTTATTGGTTTCCATGTGGCGAGTACCCTGTATGGTTAAAAACTGTGGTATGGTAATATATATATGTATATATATATAAAACCAAACCCACTGCCGTCAAGTTGATTCTGACTCATAGCGACTCTCTAGGACAGAGTAGAACTTCCCTGTAGGGTATCCAAGGCTGTAAATTCTTACAGAAGCAGACTGCCACACCTTTCTCCCGAGGAGTGGCTGGTGGGTTCAAACAGCTGACCTGTTGATTTGCAACCTAACATTTAACCACTATACCACCAGGGCTCTACATATACATACGTATACATATCATATACATATATATGCATGTATATGTGTGTGTGTGTATATACACACACACACACACACACACACACATATGTATATATATATATAACCAGAAGAATTTCAATTCTGATATCTGTATTGAGAGCCATACCTGTTAAGAATATTTAGAAAAAGAAGAAACTGGAGGATTGAGAGAAGAAAAGGGACATAAACCATAGGGCAAGGAAAGAATAGAGATTTTACATTAAAATTTACGGGGAAGAAAAAGTGAAATCAAATCAGTCTGGACTTATAGCCTCCATTCCAGTGTATTGCTCAGAAGGAAGGAGCTAAGAGATGCTTCAGTGGAGTTGAGGATGTGTGTTTGGCCTGAGGTTTATTGACAGTCCTAGGAGTGTAAATCCCAGGGTACTGAGGTGACATCTGAGTAATACCTACTGAGATTAAGAGGGGTAATAATCGAGTACTGATACAAATATGTTCAGAACCTTTCTGGCACATAATTTTGTTCATGTCTATGAGTTATGAAAATGAAAGAAAATGTTGTAAGAAGTAGTTAGGAGCCAAAAATTATGAGCTGCACTGCTTATGTTCAAACCCTTGGTCTGCCTTTTACCAGCTATGTGACTTTTGGCAAGTTACTTAGCCTCTCTGTGTCTTGATTTTCTCATGTTATAGTGGATATCATAGGGCTATGGTTAGAATTAATTAATGAATGTTGTTTATTTTTAAGAGTGTCTGGTACATAAAAAATGCTGAATATATGTTAGCTAAAAGAATCATTATCAGAGAATATATACATGTGTGTACATAACTACATACACACACACACATACAATATATGATTTAGATCATGAAGGAAAGGAGTAATGTACCAAGAGGGGAATTAGAACTGCTTTTTACCGTTTGGTTTTTGAATTATTCATCCGCAAATAGTTTTCAGAATCTCACCCCCACAGTTTGATATGGCTTCTACGTTCAGGTACATAGATGCTATTCAGTCACATTTTGATCCTGTAAGTAATAAAACATATTTTTGGATATTCACAAGATAATAGATCTTACATTTTCACATTTTTCAACTGATGACATTTCTGTGAAATAGGTAAGGCAAGTGTACTCCACAGATGAGAAATCACGGCTGCCAAGAAGTCTGCGTTTATGACTTGTGATTTGATGTAATACAAAGCTGGCTTCAGGCCAAAGAGACATTTGTGATTAGAGTGATAATCAACACCTCTCTTGAGCAGAGAACACATCATCAATCATCAACTTATTCTAAAATTTCCTTACTAGGATTTTTCACTACATAAAAAAAAAAGAAAAACCTTTCATTATTTTTAACCTTTATTAAAAAGCAACTCAGGTAACTAATTTACCTTTGTAAAATACTAAATTGCAGCTGTCTTTTGCTTTTGTACTTCACTCTGTGTTAACGCTTTGTTTAAAATGAGTAGCTGTAAGAGTGAAATTCTAGCAATCTGAGCTTTACATTATCTTCAGCGGGCAACCCGAGGACTATTACCTAGAAAGCAGTTCATTATTCATCTCTTTTGAGCAGTTGCCCCATGAAACAATGGTGTCATCCATTATATTAACGTGCAGCGCAGAAGAGCCCTGCTTACTAAACAGTTCTGAGCTCCACAGAAAAGTTTGGGCCATCTTCCAGCTATTAACGTGAAATCTTACCTACATCAGCAAAACCAAGTATTTAATACAACTCCATAATAAATTTGAGGACTCTTGCCCTAAATACAGCTTTTTAAGCTTCTACTGTCTCATTCTGTCTTCCTCCGAGTTTTGCTGCTGTATTCTCTGAGTGAAATCATGCTGACTTTAGAAACAAAACTAGAAAGACGTATGTGACAGGAATTAAATGTCTTTAGTCTCAAGAATGGCCAGGGCTGCTGTCAGCCATAATTGGAAACGGAGCCTTGGAGGCAGTGAAGTGAGGACTAGACCTTAACCTTTGCTTGGTGCCTCAACACTTTGATGAGTCTTTCCTTCCAGCTTTCCTGTGGCTCCTGTGGGTGGAAGTATGAGCACAATGCATCTCTGCCTTCCTAAATAATGTCAAACAGAATGATTCCTAACGGCATTTAATCCAAATAGTAAGCCACAACAAACATATATGACCTTGGGAATATTTTTATCTTCTACTCTTAAAACGTGTTAACAACTAACTTTCATTTTGGGGCACAGTTCTTCAGGAGCCTGAGGTTGAGGTTGGGAAGGGGATGGTGGCTTGGTCAAAGGACTGAGAACTCATATTTTTGAAAATGTAGCATCCAGGGAAACAAGCTTATAAGCATACATTTAACTTTGGTTTCTTAGATCAGAGGGCGTTTGTTTTAGAAATGTTAAGGTCACTGTAGGATTACTATCACTTTCCAAATGTCTCTCTTCAACCAAAAAGCCATTAAAAAAAAAAAAATTACCTGAGGAACATTCTTTTCTGACTCTTTTTTTTTTTTTCCACTGTTGTAGCGAATGTGAAGATTAGTTCCTGTCCACTAGCTAACCTGAAGAGGGCTAAGGATCTAAATTTTCCAGTCATAGTATTTAAATTGTGTCTATCCAAAGCCTTTATTATGAGGACTTGTATTGTCCATGATAGAGTTCTACAATTTCAATTTCAGAGTACTGTTTTTACTTTAGGACTGACTCAAACCATCTGTTTTTGTATACATGTGGCATTCTGGTTGGGAGTTCACCGTGCCTGAGTGGAGGTTATGTGGACAACACAATAACAGTACTTTTCTGTGGTACTTTCTCCTCTACAATTTACCAAAATTTGGTTTCAAGTCTCTGCCTAGTCTGTTGGGTCACAGGTTTTCCTGTTGCTATGTCCATGCAAGGGAAACATACTCTACTTTATTGCAAAGTATCATTTGGCTTAAAATATCTCCCCTTCCACTATAATCTTTGTCTAAAAGTGGCCAAAAGGATATTGTTGATAAGGCAGCATCATATTAAATGTCCAACCCTTTGACGACTAATCTAGAAACTTTGCCTAGAACTTTTACCATGAAATGAAACTAAAAAATGTTAGGAAACAAAGGTAAAAAAGAAACAAAGTGACAAATCTTTTTTTTATGTTTAAATACTGCCACCTACAGCTGTGTATGCTATTTCTGTCACCATTAAAGAGAATTTAAAAAAAGAAATCATATATTCATTTTATTTTTTTATTTTACTTCAAGATAGTATAATGAGCTGTTTCCATATCTTCTTTTTTCATTTTCTATCCAAGCTCTAAAATTTTATATATACTCCCCTGTGGCTTAAGTAAATACTATGTATTTTCTAATACCTTATTTAAACCAAAACATTTATATACTTCTAGTTTTCAAGCTAAATTTAGATGAATTTCTTAATTCCATAGATTAGGACCAGCACAGAAACAGGTAAGGGAAGAATTCTAAAATATCAAATTTTAGATACTTACCTCAAATGATATGTCATATTTTTGATTTTCATATTCATCTTGGCTAAAAAAAAAAAGTCCTTTTTTTCTGAACATTTAAAATTATATTATCTCCTCAATTATACTTAGGTTACAATATAACCTAAAATTTAAGGATAACCATGCCTATTATGAATTTTTATTAAGCATTTTTGTTCTGAAAAGTAAGTTAAATATTACCTCTAAGGTGATATTGTTCACCACACTTTGCTTACAGGGTGTAATTTTTCTTAACATTATATATGCCTGATATGCAAAACTTTTTCCCAATTTTATTTTTTAATAGATATTGATGTTTTGAAGGTGAGACATGCTACTTTGAGATGCTGTTGAAAAAGGGTGTTGGCCACATGCCAAACAGATACCTTACCTTGGCTTCCTGGTGTGGTCATTAGCTTGCCGAGATTCCTGAATTTCACTATGCCCTTACTGGTGCATTTGAGTAATTAAATTTCCATTTTTTAGAAGAACAATAATTTGCAATATATTTCTTTCAAATTAATTTTTCAATAAAAAAAGTAGTGGGAAATTGGGAGACTGAATTAGTAATTATGGGCTATTTCATGAGCATAGAAATGTAATGAAGAGAGATTTTTTCCCCCCTTAGGTGTATTTCTTCTAGGTCAAGGTGACTTCAGATGAAATGTTTTCCACATGTAAAAGTACACTCTCCTATTGATAAGATTGTGTCTCCAAAATTCTGCATCTTCCCCTCTGTTTAGTATTTTCAAACATAAACAAATCCCCTACTGCGTGAATCCTTATATTAATAAATGCTTATTTCAGATAAAGGAGCCCTGATGGCGCAGTGGTTAAAGCGATTGACTGCTAGCCAAAGGGTCAGTGGTTCGAAACCACCAGCGCCTCTGCAGGAGAAAGATGTGGCTGTCTGCTTCCATAGAGATTTACAGCCTTGGAAGCCCTATGGGGTCTATGAGTTGGAATCAACTCCACGGCAGTGGGTTTTTCGGTTTACTTCAGATATGTTAATATGCTAATAATTAAATATAACCTCCATGCAAGCAGGGGTTTTTTGTGATTTCTTCATTTGTGTGACTCAGAATAGTAACTGGTAATATTACATACTAAAGTATATATGAATGAATAAATGAGTATAACTAATTCAATGTGAACAGGGGAAACATTGATTCTCCACCATAAAAGTGTCGATAATATGTTTCTACATTGAAGGCAGTCATGCTTTTTTTTCCCATTCCAAGTTCAGGAATACCTCACTGGCACCACCTACAGAGAAAAGTCTACAAACTGCCCCTTCGTTTTTGAAAAAAGCATTCCTCATAGTGACATTTTTGTTCACAAACTGCTCCTTCATTTTTTAAAACAGCATTCCTTGCAGCGACATTTTTGTTCAATAATGGAAAGTGTTGTATTTAATACAATCACCACTGAACTTTTTTGTAAAGGGATTCTCTATTTTAAAAAATAAATATATTTCATAAAAAATGTTTAATATAAACTTTTTTCTTCTTATAAAGCAGTTACTTTTGAATAATCCTGACTTGTTTCTCGAAACAGAACAAAGTTACACAATTAATAGTGTTTTGTTAATGTATTTTCATTTGCGATTTAAACAAAACTCATTGGCTGATTTATCCATTCATGGATTGAAACTTTGCTTTAGCTAATGTTTTAAAATACAACTACACATTAGGTAGCTGAACAAAATGTATGTTGTGGAGCAAGGGTTGCAGGTGTTTTAAGACAGGAAAGAGAATCTGTGAGAGAATGGAAATGTTAAAAAAAATACATATTTAATAATCCTATCCATCACCTGTCTGTCAGTTTGTCACACCGTGATGGCTTGTATGTTGCTATGATGCTAGAAGATATGCCACCGGCATTTCAAATACCAGCAGGTCACCCATGATGGACAGGTTTCAGTGGCATTTCCAGATTAAGACAGCATAGGAAGAAAGGCCTGGTGATCTATTTCCAAAAAAGTTGCCAGTGAAAACCCTATGGATCACAACAGAATATACTCTGATAGTTTGCTGGAAGATGAACTCTCCAGGTGGGAAGGCACTACACAATGGCTGCAACAATGGATTTGAACATGCCAGTGATCATGAAGACAGCACAGGACCAGGCAATGTTTTGTTATGTTGTATATAGGGTTGCCGGGAGTTAGAGCTGACTCCATGACTATTAACAAAACCAATAATCCTACATGACTGATGGTTGTGTGTGTATGTCAGGAATACTCAAACATATGACAAATATTCATTTGGTAGAAAGGGAGAGTGGCTTTTCGTCCTCTTTTTATCCCTTTAAACTCTCTGTGTAGGTAATCTCACCCATCCCCAAGTGAAATGCACATGTTTATCAAGAACATATGGTGCATTATAAAAAATGGCTGCGGGTGGACTATAAAGTTAGCTTCAACATCTTAAAACATGTTTCATGCAGAAACCATTTCTGAACACAATGCAAAAAGAAGTGTAGTATATAGTAAGAAAAAAAACTGCATGTTTGAAAATTTAAAATACTACATCTAAGCAACTCAGAGGTTAAAGAGAAAATCACTATGGAAACTAGAAAACATTTAGAATTAAATGAAAACAAGTACTACATATCAGTATCAGATTCAAAAATTCAGGAGCTAAACTTCCAACTTAAGAAATTAGAAAATAGTTGAATATATCCAAAGAATGGAGAAAGAAGGACAGAATGAAGAGAAGAGCATAAATTAATGAAATAGAAAATACATATGTATGTTAAATATATGTAAAATATCATATAACAAACATATAATAAGTGGATCCACAAAAGCCATGATGTTCTTAGAAAGACTATTAGAAATAGACAAACCTCAGGCGGATTAATAGTTAAAAATGAGAAGGCACAAATAAACTGGCAATGGAGTTGTAACTATACATACTGCAGAGACTGAACCAATAATAAGAGGACATTATGACCAGATTTATGCCAATAAGCTCAGAAAATTTGGATAGATTGGAACAATTCCTAGATCCCTTTAGTAGCCTCATAACCATTCCACCAGACTTGACTCTTACCTCCTTTCAGTCCATTATCTGCACAGCAAAGTGATCAGTTTACAAAGCAAATATAATCATGCTATCCTTCTGCTTAAGTATAAGCCTTAAATGACTTCCCAGTAGTCCAAGGATAAAGTATAAAATCTTCAACATTTCCTGCAAGGCCCAACACCTTGCCCCACCTCGTCTTCTGCCCTTGCTTACTGCTCTCCCGTCATACTGTTCTTTCATTATGTTTCTAAGATGTGCTGAATTCCTTTCCACCTCAGGGCCTCCACCGTGCTGTTCTCTCCATGGATGGCACTTTTCACCACATTCTCTTGGATAATTCTTACTTAACTTTCAGATCTCAACTAAATGTCCTTCTTCAGGTGACAGCTTCCCAGACTCCAGAGTGCAGATTAGGTCGTCCTATTACAGCCTCTCCCACTATACTGTGCTTTTTTATATAAACACAATCCCATTTAGGTGTGATTATATATTTTTAAATATTTTTATTGTTCTAAAATTATGTATAACACATTTGCCAATTCAGTGTTTTTCATGTGTACAATTTAGTGATATCAGTTACATTATAGCTGTAATTATATTTTAATGTTTCTTTTTATTCACTAGATTATACATTTCATAAGAGCAGTAGTCATGTCTGTTTAATCCACTGCTTTAATACCCAGTGTCAGCACAGTACCTCTAGCCACCTGCACAGATTGGAGAGTAAGGAAACACCAAATTATAAAGTTGCAGTAAGGGGAACTCAAGATTACTTATTCCAGATATGCTATAATTTGTAGGTATTTGTGTATTGTCATGAAGGTAAATTGTTGTTATCGGCTGCCATTAAGTTGTCTCTGGCTTATGGCAAGCCCATGCACAGTTGGTTGCAGTTCGGATCGTTGTGATCCATGGGATTTTCATTGGCTGACTTTTTGAAGTACATTGCCAGGCCTTTCTTCCTAGTCTTAGTCTGGAAGCTCTGCTAAAACCTGTTCAGCATCTTAGCAACATGGAAGCCTCCACTGACAGACCAGTGGTGGCCGTGCATGAGGTGCATTAGCTGGACATCCAACCTGCGTCTCCTGCATGGAAGTCATGAATTCTATGACTGACCCCTCAGCTGAGATTGGCGAAGTAGTTACTTGAAATCACAAAGCTTTGGTAAACATGATATGTATACATTTCTGAAACATTCATCATATTATAATTGATTTCTGTCTAATAGGCTACCAGGAGTACATGCTGCTTTGAAGTTTTTCCCTTCAACTTTAGGTTGACTGATGCCATAGCATTTTTTGAGACAGTGAATATGCAAATATACTGTTGTATGTTACTGAGAATAACTAGAAGTCTGTGGATTGTTTCCAAGATAAAAGATTGGGCATAATAATAGAATCATCCGTTTATTGCCAGTGCATTCATGTTCAGTATTTGAAACAATTAAGCAAATGCCCACACTAACATAAATCACCTATAATACCCTCAACCTGTTTAGCAACAATTTGCAGTATATACATGCAGTGCCCCAGATACAACTAAGAAAAGCTGAGTTCAAGAATGTGAATTTGAATCAACCCTACTATTAAGTTAGCTGTATGACTTTGAGCAGAATACATAATGTCCATGCCTTTTCTTCTTTATGTATAAAATAATATGACTGGACAAACAGAGTTTACAGTCCCTTCCACTTCTAAAATTCTTTCCAGAAGTTTTATGAAGAATGCTCTGGAAGATGATCTTATCAGTAAAATGGAGAGACAAAGATTTAGTAGGATTATTAATTACCACACAGTCAAATGCTTATGTGCTCACTTAAAATTAATTTATATAAGACTTTGAACAGTCCTTGAGATAAATTTTTCATCTGTACAGTGGGGTTCTTTATAACCTGGCCTGACTTGCCTACATCACAGAAACTGTGAAGTACTATGCAAACGTGATTTTATTTTTATTACTACCAGTACTGATTCTGCCATGCATACTTTATAGTATGAAAAATCCTGAAAGGGATAGCTGAAGAGTAAGTGTCAGAGCAGGTGAGGTCAGTGATGGCCCAGATCTGAAGACTGAGTCATAGGAAGGAGAGAGAAGGTGAACAGACTCAATCATCAGGTCAGTTTTAGCTATTGTGATAGCTGGATGTCCATTTTAAGTGGGACCTTCTTCCATCATGTCACGAATTGAATTGTGTCCCCCTGAAAATATGTGTCAATTTGGCTAGGCCATGATTCCCAGTATTGTGTGATGTCCACCATTTTGTTGTCTGTTGTGATTTTCCTATGTGTTGTAAATCCTACCTCTATGATGTTAACAAGGCAGGATTAGAGGCAGTTATGTTAATGAGGCAGGATTCAATCTGTAAGAGTAGGCTGTGTTTTAAGTCAATCTCTTTTGAGATATAAACGAGAGAATCGAGCAGAGATACATGAGGACCTCATACCACCAAGAAATAAGAGCCAGGAGAATAGCATATCCTTTGGACCCGGGGTCCCTGCACTGAGAAGCTCCTCGACCTGGGAAGACTGATGACAAGGACCTTCCCCAAGAGCCTACAGAGAGAGAGAGCCTTCCTCTGGAGCTGGTGCCCTGAATTTGGACTTCTAGCCTCCTAGACTGTGAGAGAATAAATTTCTCTTTGTTAAAGCTATCCACTTATGGTATTTCTGTTACAGCAGCACTAGATAATTAAACAATCGTGATTACTGCCACCAGCAGCTAATGTCATCAGCAGTGGCAGCAGTTCACAAATGTTATTGTTGTTACCTGCCATCAGTCAGCCCCTGGCGACTCCATGCACAATGAAACTAAAAGGTACCTTGTCCTATGTCATTCCCGTGATTAGTTGTGAATCTGACTATTGTTATAGGATTTTCATTGGCCGATTTTTGGAAGTAGATCACCAGGCTTTTCTTCCTAGTCTGTCTTAGTCTGGAAGCTACAAATAAACCTGTTCAGCATCATAGCAACACACATACATCCACAGACAGAAGAGTGGCAGCTGTGCTTGAGGTGCGTTGGCCAGGAATCGAACCCAGGTCTCCTGCATGGAAGATGGAAACTCTACCACTGCCCTCAGTTAACAGATAATGAGTGCTTATTATGGGCCAGGCACTGTCCTAAAAACATTACATTTAATCTTCACACAAACCCAATGGGATACAAATTTTGAGGTCATACCACTAGATTCGGATTCCAGTTCAGATTGTCGGACTCCAGAACATGTACTCTTAGCAACTTCACCGCACTGCCTCCTCTTGGGCTGTCCTGCTTCATCTGCTTTACCTGCTCTTTGTAGACTTTCTGCCTCTACTTTCCAACTCCACTCACAGCTTTCCACTTTATGAAACTCCTCCTGTTTCTAATAAATCATCACTTTTAAGGTAAAAAGTTGGTGGGTTAGTTTACTGCTAGTTCATTTCTGCTAAGAAATCTAGTTGTTTCACTAAAGATTCTCTGTCCAGATACTGGGAGTTATGTTCTTGTTCCCTGACTTGGATGTTAAGGGTTTTGAAAATAACATACATAAACCTTTTTTACAAAGTTATTTGTGAGTAAATTAATTTATATTTCCACACATATCTTATTATTCTCTATCAGTGATGCTTAACATTTGGGGAGGACAAAGAGCCCTTCATGAAATTGATGAAGCTATGAACTTTCACGCAAGAGGAAGGAAAGGAACAGAATTTTCATAGAGTTCAAGGAAGTTCATGGACCACCTGAAGCGCTTCCTGGGGCCACAGGTTAAGAACACCTGATCCATGGTTTGAGCTTTATTTACCCTCAAGATTAACTTGGCAGTGCTGTAAACTTATTATGTCGCTTTTCTGAAAGACATTTAGACAAGGAATGAGTAAATGGAATAAAGGGCAATACATACTTTGGGGTTTGAAAGGCCACTTAGCACCTTTCCTCCATCAGCCTTGTGACCTTTCTTTACTGCTCTTCTTTACAGCAGGTCGGCTTTACTGAGTCACCATGGTTAAAGTGGCCTAGCTCTAATTGTGTCTGCAAGTAAAGGTCAGAGCCTGACCCTGAATTTGCTATATTTGCCCTAATTTCTCTTGAAGGAAATGAAAGATCAGCTGCAATTAAAGAGGAGTTGAGGCAGGAAAGTTAGTTAAATGATTAAATCTGAAAGCAGTCATTAATTTAAAAATAATTACTGGAGAGACCCATGGAGCCCTGAGCCATCAACCGGAAGAGCTTGGATACATTGCTCCTAAATCCAAATCTATCCCTGGAATGGGTGGGGATGAAAGGTAATTGTTTTCACTCAGTTTGAATTATATCATACTCTTGCCTGAGTAGTTTAACTTTTATTAAACTCTCAGGAAAACATGAATATCACATTTTAGATTTGTAACATAGCCAAAATTCTAGCTTATATTTGAGGTGAAATTAGGCCTGCAAGATGATAGACTCAAATGAATAAACATATTTAGTTAATTAAATGAGTTTCTAAGCTATCCATCTGCTGTTTGGTTAATATGAGCATAACTCGACTATATATTGCTTTATTAAGGATAAGTGATTTAAGATTTTATCTCTAAAAATGAGCATAAATCTGTTTCTGAGAGATTTATTAAAGCACACACTTCATGAAACACTGATTTAATCATTCATTGCTGGCTTCTTTTTTTATCTTTAATTGAATAATACTTTTCTCAAGAGGGTAGATTTAGGTCCTTGAAGTGGTACATAATGTATGTATGTCAGTTCGCACGTTTGGCCACAAAATCAATCATCACTATTAAATAATTAGATTTGACACCCACTTTGGGGTCCTTTCAAGTAAAGTAATTGTATAAAATTGGAAAGCACAGTGCTTCTGTATCCTGTACATCAGATATTTGTCCAAATGTGAATAAGCTTTGCTCTATGAGAAGTCCCCACATTAAGGACAAATTTTGTCCTGAAAATCCTTTTGTTAAATCTGTTCCCCTTCAGCATTTATTTCAATTTTGCTTTGTGCAAATAATGTGCAGGCAGCTTTGGTCACTTAGAAGTAAGAAAAGCCCAGTCCCGGACAGGAACGCAGCTTCCATAGTGGATAATGGTCGTCTGTCCAGATAGAATGTGGTCTTAGAGTCAAAAAGAAGGAGACTTCATGGCTGGTTGGGGATCATTGCCCCATCATGCAAAAGACAGCACTTTGACCATCAAGGACCTTGATAAGGCAAATGTGGGATAAACCAAAAAAAACAAACCCATTGCCATCGAGTCGATTCCGACTCATAGCGACCCTACAGGACAGAATAGAACTGCCCCGTAGGGTTCCCAAGGCAGAAATCTACTGGAGCAGATTGCTGTATCTTTCTCCCATGGAGAGGCTGGTGGAGTCCAACTGCCCATCTTTGTTAGCAGCCAAGCACTTAACCATTGTACCATCAGGGCTCCTTGAATGTGGGATAGGAAGATATTTGGGGCTGATCAAGGAAGATATGCAGAAGCAGAGAGATAGGACATTATGGGATGAATTCAGGGCAGGGCGTGCCATCCGGTTTTGACTGTAACACGCATTGCCAAGGGGGTAGTGGTATGATAGAAATCTAGAAAAGCAGGCTGGGCCATAAAGTAAAAGGGCTTGAATTTCTGGCTTGGAAGCCAGAATTTATCTAATAAGCAATTTTAAAGGGCTTTTTTTTTTTTTTTTTTTGTGGGATGGGGTGTGGAGAAGGTCATGATAATAATAATAATGTTTGACATTTACGGAACATTTACTGTGTTCTGAGTACTCATATAGTATTTATTATTATTCATGTATATTTTAACCCTCATGGCAGAGGAGCCCTGGTGGCACAGTGGTTAAGAGCTCCACTGCTAACCAAAAGGTCAGCAGTTCAGTCCACCAGCCGCTCCTTGGAAACCCTATGGGGCAGTTCGACTCTGTCCCATAGGGTCGCTTTGAGTCGGAATTGACTCGACGGCAACGTGTTTTTTTTTTTTTTTTTATGGCAAGTGTAAAGGTAAGTGTATTATTATCCCCATTGTACGGATGAATAACCTGTGACTTAGAGATATTAAGTTGTCCAAAGTCACTTAAAAAAAAAAAAAAATCTGTTGCCGTCGATTCAATTCCAACTCGTAAGTGGCAGAACCAGGATTCAAAGCTTTATTCTCTTGATTCCAGAGTAGTCTAACTCTTCTTATTTGCTACACCATGATCTGCCTTAACCTTTAGGAAAGTATTCTAGAAACACTGTATAGTTTAGATCATTGAGGGAAGAAACTAGAGACTGTAAAAGAAAAGTAATGAGACATGAAAATAAGGTACTATTACTGGAAATGCATGGAATTCATTTGTATCCATGCAAAGATCTAAGCAGGGAACTTGGCCCAGATTTTACTACTTCCAGAAGGAAGACCTTCTTTTTTTTAACTGGAGTACACGTATGACTCCTTTAGTACCTATGATCCACAATATTTACATATGTTATATGTCATTGACATGTACTGATCACTGCTGCTTCTCAAATTGTTTTATGTATGTGAATGCTTTGTTTTTCTAGGTAGATTATCAATTCACCAAAAGCAAAAACTGCCTCTCTTATTATCGAGCCCTGGTGGTGCAGTGGTTAAGAGCTACGGCCGCTAACCAAAAGGTGGGCAGTTTGAATCCACCTGCCTCTCGTTGGAAACCCTGTGGGGCAGTTCTACTCTGTCCTAAAGGGTCACTATGAGTCAGAATTCATTTGACATTAATGGATTTGGCTTTTTTTTTGGGTTTTTTTTATTGCACCAGTTCCACATTCCCTTAACTGGATGCTAAATGTAGTTGTTGCTCAAAACAGAAATTGACAGCTTATATTGAAGCTCCATTTGCTGTTTATATTGACGATATTTGATTCATTTAACTGTGTGAAATAGGTGTTGCTGACTTACATTGGCTGTCTTGCCAGGTACAGTATATTTGCAAAGTAATCATATGTTTCAACGTTAGATATTTGGCAGACTAGAGTGCTTTCTCTTATAACTTTAGGAAATGCTTAGAAAACTTTAGAACCTATTGAGACTTTGTGCTTCTTTGAAGTGTGTCACAGTACAGAACCTCCTCTGGATCACTGTTTATAGTCCTTTCAGTGGCCTTAGGGCATTTCTGTTGAAAAATATTATAAAAAATATTTGATATATAATAATGAGGATTCTGGGAGGCAGGGCCAAGATGGCAGAGTAGTCAGATGCTTCCAGTGGTCCCTCTTACAATGAAGACTGAAAAAAAACAAGTGACTCGATTATATATGACAATCTAGGAGCCCTGAACATCAAAGGTAAAGTTGAGGAATCAGACTGAGTGGCAGGGGCAGGGAGAGACAGTTCAGAAACAGTGAGGAGTTGCCAGACCTGACCCGGCGAGAGCCTGAGCCCTTCAGGCCGGATCAGCTCATGGTGCATGGTGAGGCAGGCAAGCAGTGGCACTGGGGAGGTGTTTTCCACATTGGGAGAGACCCAACCACAGAGAATCTACTCGGGCATCTAGAACCGGTGAGAAGCAGCCTTCGGTTGGTGAAAGATAGGGTCAGGAGCTGGTTGAATGGACATGGGAAATCAGAGGTGGAAAGGAGGAGTGTGCTGTCACAGTATAGGGAGAGCAATTAGGGTCACATAACAATGTATGTATAAATTTTTATTATGAGAGACTAACTTGAATGGTAAACATTCACTTAAAGTACAGCAGTAAAAAAATAAAAATAATGAGGACTCTGGAGCCTTGGTGGCACAGTAAAGTTGAGACCTACAGCTGCTAACCAAAAGGTCGATAGCTCAAATCCACCAGTCACCTCTTCAAAACCCTATAGGACATTTCTACTCTGTCCTATAGGGTCACTATAGGGTTGCTATGAGTCAGAATTGACTCAACGGCAGTGGGTTTGGTTAGGTTTAATGAGGATTTTACAAATATGTGGTTAATCTGTTTAATGTGCAGTGAATATAGTTCTGTTGAATTTGGGAATCATTTGGCTAGTTTTATATAGTCTAGGAAGTGTCTTTTCTGGGTCACCGACTCATTGAAAGATTGCTTTGGTTTTTCTGTCTGTAAAATGGCATTTTCTATGTAATATAAGTGTATGTCAGTGCATTTAAAGAAATAAAGTGTAGTCTCTTAGTAAATCACTTTGAAATCTGAGATGAAAGCTTTTTTCAGAAGTTCAGATTTGCATTAAATGTCCATCAAGGTTTAAATTGATGATGGAAACCACTTCTTCATTTGACCTTATGTGAACTCTGATCCTCATAGATGAAAGGCTACTGAAGTAACATGTGATAACCTCTAGATTTCTTCCCCATTCCGTTACTTCTTTATATGGTCTGGTGTCTGTGCTGCAAAATGAAACCAGAATTTTAAAATATCTTGACTCAAGAAGTGTCATAACACTGTGTCATATTAGAATTCTGAATGTTTTAATGGGTTTTTAGATAAGATGATGCATCAGAATGTGACATTTTTCAAGGTGATAACCTAAAAATACATATATATGTTTATTATATTTTGAAATAATTTGAGGGACAAAAAAACTTTTTTAAATGGTTACATCCCATTACAGAACTTGTTTTCAACTTCAGCATATTTTAAAGCAAAAAATTTATTATAATTTTGGTGAAGTTTGTATTTTTAAATATAGAAGTGAGGGAACCAGCCAAAGAAATTTTCACAGGTGTTATTTAAGCTGCAGAAGATTTGGGCACCTTTTATATTTATAAGCTAGTTTCCCAGGTGGCTTCCCAGTGACTTTTCATGGGTCTTGTGAGCTTTGGTTGAAGAAAAGCTCTTCATGGCTTAGATGTGACATGTGCCCTGGTTGATGTGTTGTCTGCTACCGCAGGATTTTCATTTCTAGAGTTGGTGGATTGTGTGCATCTTCCTGTGCTGACACTGAGCACCTGTGCTGGTTACTCTGCTAAGAATTTTCATATGGTCTTTTATTTAACCCTCATGGCAAACTTAAAGTTACGAGTACTCTTATCCTTATTGTACAGATTTTAGGTAAAGAGAGCCTGGATAATTTCAGCTTCTACTTTTAAATTCTAGAGAAGATATATATTAAGCTGATCAAATGAATTGCAGCATACACTAGAAATCTCATATTGACTAAAGAATAAGTTTATGCCTATATTGGGACAAATAATGACTCAGTTTTGAGTTGGATACTGTTATTTCAGTGAATTATTAGAACATCTGCTCACTGTTTCTGGTCTTTATTGATTCTACTTTTTTGGTGCAAATCCATCATGGGTATAAAGAAAGAAGAAAAGGGAGTTATATGGTGTTATAGATATTTTAAGCAAAACATTTAAATAATGTTTATTGACCCCCTCTTCTATGTACATTGCTTAACTTAGTTCAGCAATGCCTTGAAGGTGAAAGATATTATCCACATTTTACAAATGAAAATACTGAGGTCTACCAAGGTTTCATGATTTCCTAAATCCTGATAGTAAATACCAGAAGTCTTTTGCTACATGTCTTGGAGTGACTTTATCTCCGAAGTCTAAGATTTTGTAATTTACGTAACCTCATACAACTTAAAGAATAATTGTGAATAACAGGTTTGCAGCTGGCAAATTTGGTAATAAGAAAAACTGTGTAGCTTGCTTACCTAGCATTCATAAGACTGCATACCAATCTTAGGAAAGATGATCACATTTCTTAGAAGATAGTAATATCGTTTTTTAACATTGCTATTATTGACAAACACAAACTTTAAATAACTCACATATAGTCTGATTTTCCCCCCGCCTCCCCTCTCCCCCATAAACTGGCTTGTAATGTATTGAGAATCAATATAAGAAAGCGAAAATTTAATTATTAAGTATTTTCCTTTTGTTTTCATTTCTGTCTTTCACTAAAGCAATAATTTGATCTAGTGACTATCTAGAAGTAAGTATTTAGGTTCAGTTTGAAATTGAAATCTAGGTTCTTTGGACCTCAGATTTTGTATTCATAACAATTGAAACATGACGTTCTCGAACCGCCATTTTACCTACCCATTCAAGTTCTTGTGTGTGGTCTGCACCAGAGTTATCATTTGCAGTGTTAGTCCTTCACTGTATTTCATTTACTTTCAGTTACTTAAAATAGTTTATCTTTACTATTCATAGAGTAACATGGTCTTGATTCTGCACATGTGGTCCCCAGACCAGCAGAATCAGCATCACCTGGGAACTTGATAGAAATGCAAATTTCAGGTTCCAGTCTAACCTCCTGAATCAGGAACTTGGGGGTAGGACCTAGCAATCTGTGTTTTAAAAAGCCCTTTGGTTATTCTAAAGTACAGTAAAGCTTGATAACCCTTATACTAGGGATATGCCAAGAACAATAACAAACATTACAAATAGGTATGCAATGTTTGTTGGCATGTGTGACACTTGGCTTCCATGAGAAATTGTTGACACGTTGATTATGTTTTGTTTCTGTATGTTTATTCACCTTTATTGAGAAAGTGATATGTACTTTGCCAGAATATGAGTATACAAAGATGAAACACGGACATAACAACTCTCTCAAGGTTGGAGAAAGAAGACATACAAAGGATTAAAATATATTGCATATCCTAACCACCAACTGAATTTTCCATTTCTTCACCCCATGTTCTCCCAGTCGTTTAGAACTGGAAGCACAGATCCCTGTGATTTACTTTCATCTCCCCTTTTCCTGGAGCCCTGGTGGTACAGTGGGTAAGCGTTGGGCTGCTAATCAAAGGATCGGCAGTTCAAATCCACCAGCTGCTCCTTGGAAACCCTATGGGGCAGTTCTCCTTTGTCCTATAGGGTCATTATGAGTCGAAATTGACTCAATGGCAATGTGTTTGGTTTGTTTGATTCCTCTTTTCCCACATCAATTTTTAAAAATTTTAGCAATTCTACAACTTACTCCATTCTTCTCTTTATTTACCCATGATCACCCACCTATTTCTAAACTTAATCACTGATTTTGTAGGTCATAGCTCTGGCCTCTAAACTGAGCAGGTGCCTCTAGTATTTTTTTGTAAAAATAAATGTCACTAAAATATTGGTCTGATCCTGTCATTCTTCTACAAATAAAATCCAAACAAAACAAATTATTTCCAACCTCATAAAAGCCAGATATCTTCTTAGCCTGGTTAGGACCTCCTCTAATCTAGTTAAAACCTGTCTTTTCTACCCTGTCTCCCATCCTTTTATACCATGTCTTTTAGCCAAATTTAGATTTGAGAGCCAATCCTGTTTTCTTATTTTTTCTTTCTTCTTTTTTCTCTTTTGTTTTTTCCTCATGTATTAGGAATATGTGTTCTCACAGAATGTGGTTATTTAATAGAACTGCTAAATTTATCTGTATTTTTTTAATATGAAAAGTGTTACACATGTATATTCTGGATACCTCAGAATCTATACAAAATAAGAGAAGAAAGTAACAATACAATATAATAACTTCAATCTTATCACTTCTATATTCATAATTCTTTTAATTATCTTCTTTTGCCTTTTTTTTCTGTGGGTGCAACCATCTTGTATATTTAGTTTTATGTATTGCTTTTCATAAAATTTTTATGCTATTAAACATTCACTTTTAAATATAATTTTGTTCACTACACAAAAGTCTAGTATGAATGTGCCATGGTTTATTTAATAGTTGTTTTCTGATAAAACGTGTAGACTACTTCAGGCCATATTCATGAACGTTGGTCTAAAGAAGGTCTTTGTATATCAGCAGTTTGCCCATATTTGGGTTTCTCTTAAGATAGATTCTCAGAAGTGAGGATATTGGGTTTAATGTTATAAACATGTAAATAAAAATCACTTATAATCTTTCACTTGGAGGGAATCACAAATTGTGTTCTACTGAATGTGCTTCCAGTCCTTTCTTTGGTAAGCAGTTTTTATATGTAGTCAGTATCATACACATTTACTCTGACATTTTTCTATTAACATTTTCACAAAAGCAGTTTACCATGTCATTAAAAAGACTTCATAAAAATCATTTTAATGACTGTGTAATATTCCACTTCAAAAGGTATTTAATCATTGTTGTTATTTTATGTCTGGTTGTTTTTAATGTCTATTAAAATGATTCGTCATGAAAATCTTTATACAAACATCTCTCTCTGATTCCCTATTTTCTTGTGTAAGTTTCCTAGAAATGCACCAAAGGGTATGAACATTTTAAAGCTCTTGAAACATCTTGCCAAAATCATTTCCAGGATGGTTTGCCAGTTTGTATTACCCATCAGTAGGGTCTGAGAATGTTTGATTCAGTGCCCCCTTTTTAAAAAGGAAGATTATAATGTTTTAATCATTGCTAAGTTTATAGGGGAAAACAGTATTTTGTTTTAATTTACATTTCTTTAATTAGTTGTATTTGAATATTTTCATGTTCATTAGTCATCTGTATTTCTTCTAGGAATTTTCTGTACATAGTCATTGCCAGTTTCTAAATTGTGGTTGTATGGTTTTTCGTTTGCTGTTAATGATCTTAACCCTTTATCTATGGAAGTCATTTAAAAAACAATATGACAATATTTTTAAGTTCTTACATGTTTTAGGGAATTTACTCTTCAAAGTTAAATTAAACAGAATGTTTGCTATGCTTCAGACATGGCATGTCTGCTTATGAAGTAAATCGTAGGCCATGGAGCAGAAATTAAATTATGTTCTATAGGTATTGTAGAGTCCTTGAATACTTTTGAGCAAGGCTATAAAACACAATCAGCTTTATAAATTAGAAAGAACAAATATGGAATCTAGGAAAACTATATTGGGCAAGACTAAAAAAGATCATGTTTTAAAAGTTTAAAGATATGGGGAAATGTTCCTGATATAACATTAAATTGAAGGAGGAAAACAACTTTATGTACATCCTGAGATCAACATATAATATATGTGTACATATTTGTAGGTGTTTATATGTGTGTATTTATATATACATGTGTGTGCACATGTGTGTTTGGAGTGTGGGTAAGTATGCTGGGGATGTGTAAGGGTTAGTGTGAATGTTACTGGGTGCTTATGTGGGTGTGGTGAGTGTGGTAGTATGGAAATTTGTGTGTGGGGGGTTGGATATGTATTATGTTTTCATGGGTGTGTGCATATGTCAATGAATACTCCTGTCTTAGATGAAAAAAATCAAAGCAAATACATTGAGAAAACTATCGTAGCTATGGCTGGATAGATGGGATTAATTTTCTTAATTACGTTTTTCTCCAATGAGTGCGCATTCATGTATTTCTGTGTATTTATGCATTTCATTATACTCAGAGAAAGATTGTTACAATTAACTAAGACAAAAAATATTTTTAGTAATTATAAAGAAGTATCTCGAAGGACACTAAAATACTTCCCCAAATCCTAATAAATATGGTAATTCTACGTAACTTGGATAAAGAGATAAATTGGATGGATTTGAAAAGCAGAAAATGGACAAGCAACAATTTGTATACATTTTTAATGTGCTATGGATACATTTTATGTGAAGTGTGAAGTTTTAATTTGAGCTAAATAATGTTAGTGTGAGCTATTCTGTTTTCTCAGTGCATTTTTATCCATTTTAAATAACATAAAATATCTTTTGGAGGTTTCACATTAAAACTAGTTAAATTGTAAATTAAAAGGCTTTGGAATTTATTTTTGATTTGAAAGAGATCCTTTATGCCTCAATATAAAATGAGAGCAAGTATTTCAGATATGTAAACAGGTGGTGCTTGTTTCTAAATGATTTGAAGTTTTAGTCAGGATTTATTCAACACCTCACTCAGGAAACATAGCAGAAAAGATCAGAGGTTAGTCTAATCTTCTAGGCCAGAGACTCTCTCAAATTGTTTTCAGAGATGTTAATGTGTAGTCTGGAAAAAATACATAAATTAAAGATGGTGTGGTCAAGTAAGGTTGGAAAATGCTGTCTACTCTAATCCTCTCCTGTTGATTTTAGTTCACATTAGCTCTCTGAGGTCGCTGAGAAAGAAACCTGTTTAGCTTTGTTTAACTTAGCATTTACCACGTATATATGACTATGGAACTCACCCCTCCTCCCCCCCAAAGAAAAATGTCGCCTGTTAACATGTCATGAAAGTAGGGTTCTGTAATTTGAGAAACAGTATGCTAAATTCTTCAGTTCAAACACATTAGCAGGTTTATTTTCAGGTCAGAATAGTTGTTTCCAGTAGTTTTGCATGGCCAATTCATTCTGACCTTCCTAAACCTAAAACAAAATAAGGTAGTAAATAGTAGTTTGGGATGAAGTGATCAGAATTTATTTCCAAGCACTGAATGTGCAAATAACATAGTTGACAATTTATATAAACTGCCTAAATAAAAATCCTTTTTCAAGCAATAAATAAACATGCATATTGGAAACAGATAACTATTGATGGAAAAAAATAAACCAAAAGCATCTGTTTATAATATATGTAGCTCTGTTTATTGCCATACTTATAATCCTGCTTATAAGGTGATATATGATATACTACTCAGGCATATGATTTGTGTTATATGGTGTCTACAAACCTGTACTGAATTACTGAAGAGCAACTAAACATAGACATGAGCCTCAGTTGGTTTACACCCTAATGTTGATGTACAGAATGAGAACAGGCAGATTTCCTTATAGTAAAAAAAAACTACTGTTTCATAGAATAGGACCAATACTAGCATTTTAATGTTTTGAAACTGTTTTAAACATTCAGATCATAAGAGAACCCTCCTTGCAATTCTCCAGAGGCCTCCACAGTGTGGCTTGATTAACTTTTTAACTTCGTTGCTTTCTAGCTCAGATAAATCTCATGACGTTTTCTTGAGTAGTTTATGTACCTTTGGCCCTCTCATCTTTGTCATGTTCCTAGAGCTCACTTCCACCTCGTTTGGCTATCAAAATCTTTCATTGTTTAAGTCCATGCCAGATGCAACCTGCCCAGGAAAACGTTTTCTGACTGTCTCGTAATAAAATTATTTGCCTCTATCTCCCATGCCAGTTATCATTCATAACATTTTAAAGTCTTTCACTTCCACTTGATTAAAAAATTTTAAAAAGGAAAGTTTTGTTGTGGTGGGCATGAGATACCTGTTTGCGTTTCGTTGTTATCTCTGTCACAGTCATAAAAATGCTGTTTTGACATGAATGTATCTATCAAATATTTTATCAAGATACAGTATTTTTTTAATAAAACAACAACAAGAGATTCTTCTAAAATCAAGAAATTAACAAGTATCTAAAAGACTGATGTTTCATAATACGTTAAGCCAAAGCCTAAAGCCCTGATAAAATAGAGTACGGGATCTGATTTGTATTAGGAAGTTTAAAATAACTGTATGTTTATAGGCCTTCAACTTTATATAGCTGTCAGTAAAACATTGTGTAGGAGTGGCAAACATAAGGAAAACACTGTGCTTTCAATAAAACAGTATCACATATAGACAATTTTTGTGAGCTTATTTATTTCTAACTTAGTAGAGTTACAGAAGGGCATAAGATAAATGTATATACTCAGTCTGCCAAGTTATCCAGAAATTCTAAATTCCCCTTTTGTACATATGTAAAAATTTAGTATTATAGGGATTATTGGATATAATTTTGATATGACAGAGCACTAAAAGCCACTTTGCCCATAGCATCAATTTAACATTGACTTCACTGAAGTGACTTTTTTTTCTTTTGCTAGTATTACTTTTTTTTCACCCTCACAGTGAAGATAACTAAGCCTTTAAAAAATCAGGATCTTGCATCTTCTAATGAATAAGTGTACCTAGGCAATGACATGAATGTTAGTGAAATGCATACTGATGCTACACACCACCACCTATGCAGTAGTCAGGCTGAAGAAACAATTACACACACACACACACACACACACACAATCTGAATGTGATCAGTTGTCTAGCTCTAACTACCAATATACAGGATACACAGGAGACTGGGTAACATGATAAATGACACCACAATCTAGACATTATAATGGGGGAATGTCTACAGAGCAAACAATCTCACTTTTCTTCAACAGAAAGTCGGAAGAAAATGAAAAGAAAGATGGACTGGAGGAGCCTATAAAGTAAAAATGAATTGAAAGGTATAATAATCACTAGGCACAGAACTTACTTGGATTCTGGTGAAATCAAACTGTAAAAATAAATTACAAGACAATTGGGGAGAATATGGAAACTGAACATTTGATGATATTAAGAAATTATTGTGAATTTTATAGGTGTGATAATGGTATTATAGATATTTTTAAGCATCTTTATATATTTTAAAACTTGGTACTGACAGAATTATTAGTGAAATGATATGATGTCTTGGATTTGCTTTACAGTAACCTGGGTGGAGGGTGGATATAGATGAAACAGGATTGGGAATGCGCTGATAATTGCTGGGTGATGGGCACATTAGATTCATTTTATCCTCTTGTTTGGAAATTTCTGGAATAAGAAGTAAAACAAACAAAAAGAATCATTTGAAAGACATTTTTGACTCCTTTCAAAAGATGAATATACCTGCTTCTGACAAATTCAACTCACAATTCATAGCTCTTCAGATCCAAAACAAGAAAGTGACATTAAGAATGCTAGCCTGAGATTTGGAATGCAAAGCTCTGCTTTTGAAGCTACAGTGTCTGCACTGAGATGTGCATACCGATCAGAGCTAGATATTGAAATATTCATAACCAAACCTGGAATATTGTGAAGTTTTGTTTTATTTTATTTCAGTGCACGTTGTCATTGTATAAATATTCTGTCAAATGACTATGTGTTCCACAAACTAGTGTGTCTCTGTGGTTTACAGAGTACCAGAGGGCTGTAAGGATACCTAAAATGAGTGAGACTCTGATCCCAAAAGGCTACATGTTTTTTCTTATGGGCAAATAAAGCATCCTGACTTGGATTTAATTTTTTATATACGATGTCCCTTCCATGCTCATCACTCTCCCGTGGTCCATGATCTCCCAAAGAGGGAAAGACATAAGTCCTTAAAACAGCCTGCATGGTCTTACCTTCTCTACAGCTTCTGTGACTTTGTTTCCTGTTGGTCTTCCTTCACTTAATCCATTTGCGCTCCGTAGGAATACACTTGCCTCATGGCCCTTACAATCACTGTTCCCTTTGCCTGGGGGGCTCTTCACTGGTATGTCCACATGCCTCACTCCTTCACTTTCCTCCAGGCTGTACTCAAAATGCCATCTTAGTGAGGCTCTGCTTGGGTCTCCTGTCACTAACCTGCCCTTCCCAATCCTCCTTCCATGTTTTATTGTTTCTGTGGCTGTTAAAAACAAACCAAACCCACCCATTGCCATCGAGTCGATTCTGACTTATAGCGACCCTATAGGACAGGGTAGAAGTGCCCTATAGGGTTTCCAAGGAGTGGCTGGTGGATTCAAACTGCTGACCTTTTGGTTAGCAGCCGTAGCTCTTAACTACTGCACCACCAGGGAGCTCTATTTAATATTATATATATTTACCTTTTTTAAATTATATTTATTTATTATTTATTACTTTCTCACTCCAATAAAATGAAAGCTGTATGAGGGCCCAGATTTTTATCATATCTGGTCTGGTCTATTGTGCCTTGCACCTAGTTGGTGCTCCATAAATATTCAGTGATTTGATTCAATAAATGAACCAGCAACCAAGTGCTACATACTAATATATTTTTAGTACTAATATCTTAATACCTAAGATGATTTTTAAGAGTTTCTAAAATATAGAACCATAAACTATTCTTGGCCATTTTCTGGAATTTATTTAGAATGTTAATTTTATGGCATATTATGAAGTTTGATGCATAATTTTCTTTCTGAGCATATGTGTAAGCACACAGGCAATCTATTGATTTTCTGGAAGGAGTCTTGACATCAGGGTGCCATAAATGTGGTCTGTCTTTGAAGATTCCCTCCCCCCTTTTTTGAAAAAACATTATTGTGGTAAAACATATATAATGAAAGATTTGCCATTTTAACCGTTTTTAAGTATACAGTTCAATGGCATTAATTACATTCACCACGTCGTGCTGTATCACCACTATCCATTTCAAAAAGGTTTACATCATCCAAACAGAAACTCAGTGCCCTTTCAGCATTAACTCCCATTTTTTCCTCCCTCTAACCCCTGGTAACTATTAATAAACTATTGTCTGTATGCACTTGCCTGTTCTAGATATTTCATATAAGTGGAATCATACAATATTTGTCCTTTTGTGTGTGGCTTATTTCAAGGTTCATCCAAGTTTCATCCACATTGAAGCATGTCTCAGGGCTTAATTTCTCTTTATGGCTGAGTAATATTCTGTTATATGGATAGACTACATTTTATTTGTCCAATCATCTGTTTTGTTTTTTGATTTTTTTAGTTTTGTTGTTGGTGAGAATATACACAGCAAAACTTTTAGTGGTGAGTACACCCACTTGTCACACAGGAGACCAGGGTTTGATTTCCAGACAGGGAGGCATATACCCTTTAGTCTTCTTAAAACTAAACAATAGTTTAGCTTAACTAGTAAGAAATGTCTACTTTAAGAACTGTATGGGATGAAATTGACAACAACAACTGGAAAGATTAGATAGGAACCTTAGGGGACAGTGAGTTTATGTTAATGGAGGAAGAACAACTCAAAAGGAGGGTAAGAATGGCTGCACAACTCAATGTAATCGATGTCACTGAATTATAGTTGAATGTGTTTGATTGATGGCATTCTTGTTTTAAGCTTTAAATTGTTAATTTAGATTATTGAGAATTACTTAGCTTCCTGTAGATCATGTAGTGATGCATATTTGCATCAGTAGTATTTTTGGCACATATTTCCCCAAAGTTAGACTATAAGATGAATATGTATTGTGTCTTGAATATTAATAATCCATGTCACTATTGCTAAATGATATATACATAAAATCCCCCATAGAAGTTAAGAGACGTAAGAAAAAAAATAAATAAATTTAGGGTAACTTCTAGATCTGCAGTTTGGTTGAATGGTGCCATTTACCTATATAAATAATAAAGGAACTGGACCATACTTTGCCTGTACTGGGAGTCAGATGAGCAGAGATGAACAGTTTGGTTTTAAACATGGTGAATTTCAGGTGCCCATGGAGACAAATAGATGTCGATATTTGGTAGATGTCAAATATACTTCTGGAGCACTGGTGAAAGGCTGAGCTGGAGTTACAGACAGAGAAGTCATCAACATGTAGGTATTGGTTGAAGACATTGTTTTTATTGTCCTTGTTGTTAGGAATCTTGATCATTTTGAAAAACCACTGCATGCCAGGCCTCTGGTAGAATCAAGGAGGCTTCGTAATGTGTTTCCTTAGGAGAAGATGAGTTCTCTAAGTGTAGAGGGATTGGAATAGACAGATGAGTTCAAATATTTGTAATATTGTTTTTGAGGAGTGAAAAAGAAAAATTATTGACAAAGAAATAGAACAATCTGATTTATTTTCATATATATAGTTAATGTTCACCATTCTAAATGATTACTTCTTTTTATAGACTGCTTATTCTTTTGTCTGTTACCAGAAATCTGTGTTGGAGGCTAATATATAACCTTAGGGTTATAAGGTCAGAAAGCTCATGGCGGAAATGACACTTAGTACTAAAACTAGAGAAAAAATCGTACTCCATTTAAAACAATGCTGTGACTGTTATAAATGATCATTGTCACTGGCATTATTGTATTTTCTTCTTTTTCTTCACTAAATGTCAATGTTATTTTAATCCTGTTGAATATATTTGTGTGAACAATGCTAAATGTTGAATGTGGTTGAATATTTTTAAATAAATGAAAATGTAATCCATGATTCTCTTCTACAAAGCAGTTTCCCTTATTCTCAAGCAGCTTGGGGTCTTGGCCTATTTTAACTTTTAATTTGTGGTATGTATCAGGTCAGAATAACATGTTAAGTTGAACACAAAGGAGTAACATGTAAGAATCAGTGTGGAGGATCTTAACATAATGTTTACTGGATTAGTGGTCTAACGATATTGCTACAGAAATACAAGCTCATTACGTTTAATCAGTACAAGTACAGTCCTTGAAATCCATTTAGAGTGTATTGTCTTAAGCAATCTTTAAAAATTATGTGGGATATCATATGTTACACACAAAAAAGAATTGCTTTTAACTAGACTCTGCCTCTGAATTTTCATATTTACTAGGTCTTTTTAAATCATAATCATAGAATTTTTTTTAAAGTTCATCATGCAGAAGTGGAATTTTCTACTTCAACCCTTTAGCTACCACTTGCACTCACAAAAGGTATGATTTTTTATAATTTTTTGTGTAAACATCCAGAAATGGTCTATGAATATGCAAGCACAATATATAGATGTATGTGTGTGTATGTATGTTTGACCCCAAACATACCAGTGATTGTGAGGACAGTACAGGAGCAGATGATGTTTCATTCTGTTATACATAAGACCACCATAAGTCGGAGCTGACTTGATGGCAGCTACCAACTACAACGTGTGTATGTACTTTCACATAGCCAATATTTTATGTGCACCTCTTCATATCTGTTCATAGGAGTCCATCTGATTCTTTTTGGCTGTCTCATATCCTATTATGATCATTTTTCTAGTCATTAAATATTTATTGATTAACTACTCCATGCTAGGAACTGTTCTGTCTACGGTTTAACAAAACATACATGGCACTGCCCTCATGGAACCCAGAGAGTTGCAAGTGAGAGACAAGTAAAATAATTATCTATTTTGGAAAATACTTTGGAGGAATCAAATAGGCTATGAGAATAGAAAATAATAGAAGAGACCTATTTATCTAGAATGATATGGAAAGGCTTGAGACCTGGAATATTGGAAGGAAACAGCCAGACACCAAGAGAAGGCCAATATCTTTTACACCCTGCTATATAGTATTCTGCTGAAATATTATAAAACAGCTTAATTATCCAGGTGCACATGTGCAAGGATTTCAGTAAGGAATATACCTACGAATGACTCTGTGGGGGGCATAGTGAATTTAAATCTACTTGATTTACAGTCCTGTTTTTTCCCCAATGTATTATACAAGTTTACATTTCCACTAGCAGTGTAGAAAGGAGCCCGGTGGTGCAACGATTAAGTGCTTGGCTGCTAATCAAAAGATTGGCAGTTCGAACCCACCCAGCAGCTCCATGGGAAAAAGACCTGGCAATCTCCTCCTGTAAAGATTACAGCCTAGAAAACCCTGTGGGGTAGTTCTACTCTGTCACATGGGGTTGCTATGAGTTGAAAATCGACTCATACCCAACAACAACAAAGCATTGTGGAAGAGGGCCTGTTGCTCTATAACTTTGCTAATACTTTATAATACTATTTTTCTGAGTTGCTTGTTTAAAATTTAGTAATCTTGATGCATATGATCTGAAAGAATCCTCTCTCAACTTTCATGACACCTCCGTTTGCTGGGTTTTTTCTTCTTTGCTGGTGTGTCAGTTATCTCTTTTTTTTTTTTTTCCCCGTTGATACACTTTAAATACTGATTCTTCCTTCTCTCTCTCTGTATTTTTTGCACTCTCTTTCATCTGTTGAGCACCCATGGCTTCAAACTTATAGACTGATCAGTACTAAATATATATCTCTGGCTTTAAGCTTTCTCCATACCTCTATTTCCATTTGCTTTTTGGAGTCCATGGGTGGTACAAAAGGTTATGGCACGCAGCTGCTAACTGAAAGGTTGGAGGCTCAAGTCCAGCCAGAGGTGTCTTTGAAGAAATGCCTGGCAATCTACTTCTACAAGATCTGCCATTGAAAACCCTAGGGAGCACAGTTCTACTCTCACATACATGGGATTATCATGAGTGAGAGTCGACTTGATGGCAACCGGTTTTTACTGAGTATCATGTCTGGTTGTCCAACAGACGTCTAAGGAATGTTAATCTATTATGATGAAAAACTGGGGTTGAATGGAATCTCTGCTTTTGTCTCACTGACATTAGCCACTCAGTATCCCCTTCGTCTAAACTTGTTCACTCATGTGTGGCTCATGCGCTTTCTCTCTCTCCTCTCCTTCCCTCCTTCCTTCCCTATCTATCCCTCTCTCTTTCCCTCAACCTCTTCTCTGTCCCACTGTCTCTTGCTCTGAAATAGAACAGCTCTTTTAATTTTTTTCATCTTATATCAGTGTTCATATTGCCAGGAATCATAAGGGTGAGGGGAGTGAAGACTCAGTTGGTGTGTAGAAGTAACAGTTGATAAGTTAGGAGAACTAATCCTTAGAGGAATAAAGGAAGGCTAGAAAATCATGTAGATACAATAAATGCAGTTAGGGACGTGTTCGCTAAAGGAAAGGTGGGAAAAGGAAAGATGGAAAACTGACATTGATGCCCGTGCCAGACTTTGAGCTAGTCTCTTTCTTGTTAACATAAATTACAAGACATGACAGGAGACCGAGAGGAATCCAGTGAGCAAAGAACAGGACTTGGGGTGCAGAGTGGATATAGTTCAAAGGAGGATGAGACCCCAGAGAAGCTCATGAGACGCTTGTCAGCGAGGGCTTGTGGCAGCAGAGGAGCAGTTTTGTGCTTGTTTTTTTGTCTTACAGTTTCTTCTTAACGGGTTTAGAGATGATAGATATTTTTGTCAGGAATTTCAGCAAAATTGTCTTGTATTCAGATATTTTGGAAATATAATTATTCTATATATATAATTGTAACATGTATAAATATGTAGTTAGATTGACTGTTCCTGAGCTCTTTTGTGCTATTCCTTGGCTAAGCACTCTTGAACAGATTATTTTATGGAATTCTCACCATCACACTGTGAAGTAGCAATATCATTATCTCTATTTTACAGATGTAGAAACTAAGACTTACAAAGGCATGCGCTATTGCTTAAGGTCATGATTTTTTAAGTGTCTGATCCAGGCCCTGAACATGTGTCTTCTGGACCCAAAGCCTGTGCCCATACCCACATACATCATTACCTCTCACATGATGACTTGCTAATTGGCCTATGAGCTGCCCGCGCACTAAATGCTATGGGAGGCTAGACAGGAGAGATAAGGAATGGTAAAGACTTCATGTAAGATGCAGACTCTATCGGCCAAGGCATGTTGGTATATATAGAGAAGTAGTGATATGGGGTCAGTGTAAACATAGGCAAAGCCTAGAAACCACATTCTGTGGTCCATAAATAGATCAGTTTGGATAAAGTCTGGGGAATATATAGGCTTTTAGTAGTAGAAATGTATGAACTCTTAGAATTTATTATATGCAAGATAAAGAATTTTAAACCAGTTTTGTAAGTAAATGATAGCAATCATAATGTTTTGAGCAGGAGAGTTAAATAAAGGAAATGATATTTTAAGATAATTTATCTTCAGTACTAAGTAGGATAATTCAAAATGGAAAGAATATGGAGCTAGGGAAATGAGTTAGGCGATTAGAAAACTGTTGCACTATTTAAGTACAAGTAAAAGGGAGCTTGGTCTACGGAGGTGATATTGAAGATGGAAAGGGGACAGAGGCTATTTATAAACTCAGGGAATTTAATTTTTTTTTAATGCTTTTCAAATTATGTTTAAGGTTATAGTGCCATCCCCCCCAAATCTACCCTGTTAGGTTTGGGTGCGCTGTGTGCTCCTATAGTGTCCCATAACAAACTTCTATCAAAACACTTGCCACACTAAGTGATTGCTTCTTTCTCTGATGTCTAGACGATGAACTTTTTCATGGCAAACAGCTTACTGTTTATCTTTGTATCCTTAGAGCCTAGCAGTCTGCTCCCAAAAAACAGTATGTGTCAAATAACGGATCACAGTTAAATGTTGTTTTTGTTGTTAGCTGCCATTAAGTTGGCCCTTGACTCATGGTGACACCATGCACAAAGGGATCAGACCATTGTGGTCATAGGGTTTTCATTGACTGGTTTTTGGAACTAGATTGACAGGCATTTCTTCCTAGTCTGTTTTGGTCTGAAAGGTCTGCTGAAGCCTATTTAGCATCATAGCCTCACACAAGCCTCTACTGACAGACGGGTGGTGGCTGCCCATGAGGTGCATTGGCCAGGAATTAAACCCAGGTCTCCTGCATGGAAGGCAAGAATTGTATCATTGAACTACCACTGCCCTACACACTTAAATAGGATGATAATAATAGTAATAACTAACATAATTTGTGGCTTACATAGTTGTGTCTATTCACCTCTAAAATGTATCATGAGTCCATCTACTTCTCCATCTTCCCAGTTACTGCCATAGTTGCAGTGACTTCCTAACTGCTCCTTTTGTGCTCATATTCCCTCCAATTCATTACCCACCCACACAGCAGCTAGAACGAGCTAGAATGATCCTTTCTAACACAAATCTGTTCATATCACCAAAAGGCTTAAAACCTTTCTCTGCCTTCCATATTATACCATGCATAAAATCATACAAGTTGTGTGATCTGATCACTCGACTCTCTTTCCTAGATTCACTCTTTTTTAGCCACAGTGGCCTTCTTACAATCCCCTGAAAACTCAAAGCTCTTAGATGCTGTTCCAGTTATATATTACCACAAAACAATCCACCCCAAAACTTAGTGGGTTAGAACAACAAGAGCATTTATTTTGCTCACCAATCTGTAATTTGGGCAGGGCTCAGCAAGAGCAGCTTATCTCTTTTAGGACAGCTCGGAGGCTGGAATCTGGAGTCATCTGAAGGCATGTTATTCACATTGTAAGCAGTTGATGCTGGCTAATTGGGGCTTTAGATAAGGATGTCAGAGGGTAAACCTGCATGTAGCCTCTTCATGTGACCTGGGCTTCCTCACAATATGGTGGCTGGGTTCCAAGGATGAGTTTCCTTAAAGAGAGAGAGCCAAGCCGAAGCTGTACCACCTTTACTCATCTAACCTTGGAAGTTCTGCAGCATCACTTACACTGCATTCTGTTAATTGAAAGGCCAGCCCAATTTAAAGGAAGGGGAGTCAGACTCCTCATTTTGATGGGAGAAATGTAAAAAAATTTTGTACATATTTTAAAACCACTAGAGCTTCTCTTTTTTTGATTAACTTTTATTTATATTCAAGTTTTAGTTCATCACACGTGCTTTCCTATACTATGAATCTATACTGAATCCCCTCGTTAATTAGACTTCCACAACTCTATAGTTCTCTTTAAAGTACTTGCACTATTATTCAAATTTAGGCATCAACCACTAAGGCCAAAGATGAAGAATCTGAAGACTTTTACCAACTTTTTCAGTCTGAAATTGATCGAACATGCAATCAGGATGCATTGATAATTACTGGTGATTGGAATGCGAAAGTTGGAAACAACAAAGAAGTAGAAGGAGTTGGAAAATACGGCCTTGGTGATAGAAATGATGCCAAAGATCGCATGATAAAATTTTGCAAGACCAATAACTTCTTCATCGCAAATGCCTTTTTCCATCAATATAAACGGCAACTATACACATGGACCTCACCAGATGGAATACACAGGAATCAAATTGACTACATCTGTGGAAAGAGACGATGGAAAAGCTCAATATCATCAGTCAGAACAAGGCCAGGGGCTGACTGGAGAACAGACCATCAATTGCTCATATGCAAGTTCAAGTTGAAACTGAAGAAAATTAGAACAAGTCCACGAGAGCCAAAGTATTACCTTGAGTATATCCTACCTGAATTGAGACCATCTCAAGAATAGATTTGATGCACTGAACACTAATGACCGAAGACCGGGTGAGTTGTGGAATGACATCAAGAACATCATGCATGAAGAAAGCAAGAGGTCATTAAAAAGACAGGAAAGAAAGAAAAGACCAAAATGGATGTCAGAAGAGACTCTGAAACTTGCTCTTGAACGTCGAGTAGCTAAAGCAAAAGGAAGAAATGCTGAAGTAAAAGAACTGAATAGAAGATTTCAAAGGGCGGCTCGAGAAGACAAAGTAAAGTATTATAATGACACATGCAAAGAGCTGGAGATAGAAAACCAAAAGGGAAGAACACACTCGGCATTCCTCAAGCTGAAAGAACTGAAGAAAAATTGAAGCCTCGAGTTGCAATAGTGAAGGATTCTATGGGGAAAATATTAAACGACGCAGGCAGCATGAAAAGTAGGTAGAAGGAATACACAGAGTCATTATACCAAAAAGAATTGTTTGACGTTCAGCCATTTCAAGAGGTAACATACGATCAGGAACCAATGGTACTGAAGGAAGAAGTCCAAGCTGCACTGAAGGCATTGGCAAAAAACAAGGCTCCAGGAATTGATGGAATATTAATTGAGAGGTTTCAACAAACGGATGCAGGGTGGGAAGTGCTCACTCTTCTATGCCAGGAAATGTGGAAGACAGCTACCTGGCCAACCGACTAGAAGAGATCCATACTTATGCCTATTCCCAAGAAAGGTGATTCAACCGAATGTAGAAATTATTGAACAATATCGTTAATATCACATGCAAGTAAAATTTGCTAAAGAGCATTCAAAAGTGGCTGCAGCAGTATGTCAACAGGGAACTGCCAGAAATTCAGGCCAGATTCAGAAGAGGACATGGAACCAGGGATATCATTGCTGACGTCAGATGGATCCTGGCTGAAAGCAGAGGATACCAGAAAGATGTTTACCTGTGTTTTATTGACTATGCAAAGGCATTCAATTGTGTGGGTCATAACAAATTAT
>NW_004443945.1:31016167-31020735 GCF_000243295.1 Trichechus manatus latirostris
GTGAAATTGCATTTTTATTTGGAGATTATTTAATGTTTTACTTCTCCATCATTCTGTAGGCTGCGTGAGAGCAAAGGCTACTGTATTGTTCACTGTTGTGACCTCAAGGCTTAGCCCACAACCTGTTCATAATAGGATTTCAGTAAACATTGAATTAGTACATCATACAGTAATTTTTTTGTTTTGTTTTAGTCCCTTCTTTCGAGGAACCTGGAATACTGCTTCTTGCCCTTGAGAAACTTTCATTAATTTTAACTCATTAACTATAAAGCATACACATTATTAAAACACAAGTCTAACGTTATTGTAAAAAAAGTTTCTAAATATCAAAAATCATTTCATCTTTTTTTAATATCAAAAAGCATTTAATCCTTTTATAATCTTAGTTATAATAGATGTTACACTCTTTTAACCTAATTCTATGCTGTTTCCCTGCAAAACAGGTGTTACATTTCCAAGAACGGATTAGCCTCTGAAGCCCTGGTGATGTAGTGGTTAAGAGCTTGGCTGCTAGCCAAAAGGTCGGCAGTTCGAATCCACCAGAGCTGTTACTTGGAAACCCTGTGGGGCAGTTCTACTCTGTGCTATCAACTCAATGGCAGTGGGTTTGGTTTGGGGGTTTGATATAGCCTCTTGGGCAAAGAATGCTTTCGTGATTTTAAAACGTAAGATTGTCCCTGGAGAGAGATTGCTGATTTGTGAGATCACCCATTACTGAAAGTAGGAAAACTTTTGTTTTTGTTGTTGTTTTTTTCAGTATTCTTCCATTATTCACTCTCTTCTGGGGTCATATCAGGAGAATCTGCTCCAGTAATTCTCCTGCCCTGCATTCAAATTGAGGCTCAGCACTTCCAGAACTCAATATTCTTACTAATGAATTGGTAAAATCAAACTTCTTTCTTCCTGTTGGGTGGAATCAGGAAAAGTCAGGGTATCACCTCTCCTTTGTCTTCAGACAGGTATGCTATTTTGAAGGAAATAGAAGTTTTACATTTTAAAAGCTGCTCATTCATAACATATGGGTCCTGTGGGGCAGATAAGTAATGTATGCATGGGCTTAATTGTGCTTACTTACTAATCAGTAGTACACAATTTTACACGATGTGGTGAAAACCAGGTGAAATTGTGCACTACAGATTAGTAAGTAAGCACAATTAAGCCCCTATGTACCTTGCTTATTGGGTAATCTATCCCTGCAAGAGGCAAAGATAAAAACCACCAAATGCCTTCCTACCAATGATCTAAATTGTCATCTCATATTTTACCTTGCTCCATATTTCTTAGGGCTTACCCAGATTCCCTGGGAAGTTACTAACCTCTGCTATGTATGTGATAAGGATTTGATACTCACATTTGGAGAACCAGACTCCTGGTGGAGCTAGCTGTGTGTGTGGAGGTCGTGGTGGTGGTGGTGGTGGTGGTAAATAATTGGATAGTAAACCCAGTGGGCAGAAAACATAGCAAAACATTCGTATGGTTTCAATTGTGATATTAACTGGGCCTTAATACATGCATTCCCCACTTTTGCCATCTCTCTGAATTTGCTATGTTCTGTGTATTCATTTAACAACGATTACTGAAGCTCAGCTATGTGCCAGGAGCTGTTCTTCATGTCGGGCCTGCAATGTTAAGCAAGATATTAAGGTAAAAAACAAACCAACAAATAAACAAAACAACTGGATGCCTATTGTGATAAAAGCAATGAGGAATGTGAATGGAGTAATATATGGGATTACTAGTGGTAGTGAGGTGGAGTCAGGGAAGACTTCTTGGAAGAAGTCTAATTTGAGTTAAATTCTAAAAAAGAAGAGAAAAGCATATTCCCTACACCAGGAAAAGCAAATGCAATGGCCTGAGGGAGGGACAACACTGACTTGTTCCAGGAACTGAAAAAAAAGGCAGTGTGTCTTGGAATATCAAGAGAGGGTGGTATGAAAACAGGGTAGAGAGTTAACAGTGACTATGCAGGGATTTGTAAGCTATAGTAGTGACTTCGGATGTTTTATTAAGTGCAGTGGATAACTGATGAAGGACTATAATCAAATAAAGAGCATGATCTGATTACATTTAAAAAAGTATAACTCAGTGAGGGAAGGAAAGAAAGTGGTAGCAATAGGAAAGCACAGAGGCCAGTTGGAGAATCTTACAGTGTATGGTGGGAAGTGAGGGTGCTTCGAACAAGGGGCTGTTGTTGTTTTGGGGGCTGGAAAGTCGATTTTTGACTCACAGCAACTCCATATGACTGAACAGAACTGCTCCCATAGGGTTTTCTAGGCTGTAATCTTTACAGGAGCAGATCGCCACGTCTTTCTCCTGCAGAGCTTCTGGGTGGATTTGAACCACCAAACGTTCAGTTAGTGGCTGAGTATTTAATCACTGCACCACCAGGGATTCTTGAACAAGGGATAGCAGCAGAAATAAGAATTTTGATTCAAGTTTAAAACGGAGCTAAGATGTGATGATGGATTGAATATCCGTGATGAAGAAAAAGATGAAATTAAGGATGACCCTATATTTTTGCTTTAAACAGCAGTGTGATAGTGGAGTCTGGACATTAGGGTGAGGTCAGGGTTGGAAAGTTAAATGATGTGTCTTTGGCAGATACATGGTATTTAAGGCTTGGGTTTTGAAGAGATAATCAAGGAGAGTTTAGACACAGTTGACTGGCAGTGATAAGGCTTCAGTAATAAACTGCTCTGAAAGAATTAATAAAGTGAGCAGAAAAAATAAAAGCCCAGGCAGAAAGAGTTCCAGTGGTTTTTATGCTGTAAGACTGAAATGGCCCTAAGTGAAATATTCTAGCAGGGAATGAAGAATATTAATAGGGCTGGGCAGATTGGACTGTGTGAATTTATTTTACACCGGCAATTAGAGAAGCCCTCGAAAGTAGGTGTTAGTGTTATACCCAGAACATATGCAGCTGCAATTCGGTGTCCTTTCTTGATATAAAATAGGGTGTTTTGTTTGCATAAAAGTAGAACGCTCTCAGTTATTATATGCATGTTTTCATACAGTCTGCCTTCTCATCTTGAAATGGGAATAGGGTCTCCTAGGGTTTCCGAAGATACAAACAGGCAGCTGGGTCACTTGTCTTGACAACATGGCAGCCTGCAATAACAGAGGGAGCCAAGCCTGGGTGTCAGTCAGACCTCTATTTTAATATTCATTCTTCCTCTTGCTATTGATGCATCCTTGGGCAAGTTACTTAATCTTTCTGAGGTTTTATTCTGTCATTTATAAAATAGGGTTAATAATGCTTAACTTGCAGACGTTTTATGAGGCTTTATAAAGATTAAAGATTGTTGTTGCCATTAGTTGCCATCCGGTTGACTCCAACTCATGGCAACCCCCATGAGCAACCGAATGAAATGCTGCCTTGTCCCACACCATCCTCATGATCACCAACATGCTTGAATCCATTGTTGCCTTCCAACCTAAGGGAGTCATCTTCCAGCACTATATTGGATTCTGTTGTGATTCATGGAATTTTCATTGGCTAATTTTCAGAAGTAGATGACCAGGCCTTTCTCCCTAATCTGTCTTAGTCTGGAAGCTCCTCTGAATTCTGTATCTAGCATAGGTGACATTGCTGATATTTGAAATACCGGTGGCATAGCTTCCAGCATCATGACAACATGTAAGGCACTACATTATGACAAACTGACAGACAGGTAGTGGAAGGATTAAAGATAATGCATGTAAATCACCTGGTACATAGTGGGCAGTAGAGGAATGGTAGGGGTTTCTATCATTATCAAGGCCTGTTGGAGGTAGGACTGGTATATTAGTGTGACCAAAAATAGGTTCAATTGAGCGAAGTAAAAAGGACATATGTAGTTTGAAACCAAATTATGAATGACTTGAAGCCATTCTAAGAATTGTTTCTGTAAGATGTGAGTAGCTTCAATAGTGTATAACAGAAAAAGAAGAGATTGGGAATTGTCATAGTCAGAATATAATATATAAATCCATTGCCATCTAGTCTATTCCAACTCATAGCAACCCTGTAGGACAGAGTAGAATGGTCCTACAGGGTTCCCAAGGCTGTAATCTTTACGGAAGCAGACTGACTTCTGTGGAGCAGCTGGTGAGTTCAAACCACCTACCTTTTGGTTAGCAGCCAAGTGCTTAATCACTGCACCACCAGGGCTTCTATATAATATATAGATATTGATAAACTGTCTTTTCATCCCTTCCCACCCATTGCCATCGAGTCAATTCCAACTCATTAGGGAGAGTAAATATGGCACAAAAACCAGTAAAATCAAACATGTTGCTGTCAAAGCCAATTCCGACTCACAGCGACCCGATGGGACAGAGTAGAACTGCCCGCATAGGGTTTCCGAGGAACGGCTGGTAGATTTGAACTGCCAACCTTTTGGTTAGCAGCCAAGCTCTTAACCACTGTGCCACTAGGGCTCCTCTGGAGAGAATTTAAGGAAGTAGCTACATTTTTAAAAACAAGAGTAGTTTCTCTCAGACCAGTATCTCCGTACTTTTTTGATTTCATATCTCCATCAATCAATTTTTTCAACATGTACGCATTTTTTATTTATAATTATATTCAT
>NW_004443945.1:31021173-31022498 GCF_000243295.1 Trichechus manatus latirostris
CATTTTTATATTTTTAACGAATGGGCTTAAAACCCACTGAAACTATTCTGGCAGATTATTTTATAGTTGTCAAATTCTGTTGCCAAGATTTTAAGGTAGAAAATTATGAGGGGGTTTTAATAGGAGATATGCTTAGATCTTTTTGAGCACAAAGTCATATAAAGATGGAAAAGTTTCCAAACATCCATCTTTAAAATACTATCATGCACATGGTTCTTTCAAAAGCAGTTCCTTTCTCCTGCATTATTAAAACATCACTTTTATTTTTGTGGGACACATTGTTTGTTTGCTTCTTAAACCCCAGAAATAGCTATTCAGGGGTTAAATCAGCAAAGTAAGCATCTGTAAAAGAAAATGCTTAACTCATATTAAGTTTGACAACCCATTTAAGTACTTCGTCATGAGATAATCAACAAACCAGTATATTCTACAAAATATTTTCTTGGGCACTCTCCATTATATTACAAAATGTTGTAAGATTTCTAGAAGGTCCTGGGTGGTAAAGTTAAGTGCTCAGATACTAACTAAAATGTTGGCAGTTGGAATCCACTCAGAGGTGCCTTGGCAATCTGATTCTGAAAGATCATAGCTACTAGAAACCCTATGGAGTGCAGTTCTGCTCTGACACACATGGGGTTGCCATGAGTAGGAATCAACTGGTGATAAGTCTTCTACTTTTTTAAGTGATGTAATCTATAAGTCCATTTAAAACAGCTGTATGTTACAATGTGCTGAAATCGAATTAACTATTGAAAGTGATACTGTCAGCCACTCCACATTGTGAAACTTTACCTCCCCCATCAATATACAAGCAGAACATAGGAGACAAATGAGTACATGATTTCTGACCTGAGTGAGAGTACCATGGTCAATATGTACATTAAATAAAAGTAATTTTTATTTCTCCTTGTTTTAGATTTCATGTGTAGGTGTGCGTCTGTGCACATGTGTGCATATTATATAAAATGCTTTATATTTTATGCATACATCTCAGTGACACACTTTCCAGCCCACTTTGAAGACCCTAATTAAAACTATTTTTTTCATCAAGTTTTTTTGGTTAATGAGATTGAATCTGCCTCCCCTCCACCCCAAATAAAGGCAAGTTGAGTTGATGATGTACATAACTAAATCTCCAATATATGCGTTTTAAGAAAATTCATAGGATGCATTACTCAGTTCTTTTTTTCACTTGGCTTGTATAAACAAACACACATTTGAGGGGAATTTTACTCTGATTTTGAATTTGTGAAGGGATTTTGATATAAAGTATGTCTTAGGCTGGGTTCTCTAGAGAAGCAAAACCAGTAAAGTGTATATATATA
>NW_004443945.1:31024071-31025301 GCF_000243295.1 Trichechus manatus latirostris
GAGTCCCTTGATCTGAGGCAATGCTGTGTGGGGTACCATGACGGTGGATAAGGCATTCTGTATGTCCACAGATGGTAGTTTTGGCAGAAGCATTGTGTGCAGGGAAGGCAAATCTATATCCAGAGTGAGTGTCTATTCCAGTAAGGACAAAACGCTGCCCTTTCCACAATGGAAGTGGTCCAATGTAATCAACTTGCCACGAGGCTGCTGGCTGATCCCCTCGAGGGATGGTGCCATATCGGGAACTCAGTGTTGGTCTCTGCTGCTGGCAGATTAGGCACTAAGCAGAGGCTGTGGCCATGTCAGCCTTGGTGAGTGGAAGTCCATGATGCTGGGCCCATGCATAACCTACATCCCTGCCACCATGGCCACTTTATTCATGAGCCCATTGAGCAATGACGGGAGTAGCTGGGGAAAGAGGATCACTGGTTTCTACAGAACGTGTCATCCTATCCACTTGATTGTTAAAATCATCCTCTGCTGAGGTGACCTTTGGTGAGCGTTCACATGAGACACAAATATCTTCACTTCTTTAGCCCATTTGGAGAGGTCTATCCACATACGTCTTCCCCAGAAGTCTTTGTATCCAATTTTCCAATCATGTTCCTTCAAAGTACCTGACCACCCAGCCAAACCATTGACCACAGCCCAGGAATCAGTATATAATCGCACATCTGGCCATTTCTCCTTCCAAGCAAAGTGAACAACCAGGTCCACTACTTGAAGTTCTGCCCATTGAGAGGATCTCCCTTCACCACGGTCCTTCAGGGAGGTCCCAGAAAGGTGCTGTAGTGCTGCCACAGTCCACTTTCGAGTGGTGCCTGCATATCACGCAGAACCATCCGTAAACCAGACATGAGTTTTCTCTTCTTCAGTCAACTGATCATAAGGAACTCTCCACGAGGCCATAGGTGCAGACTGGGAGATGGAAGGTAATTTGACAGGAGTGGAGACCATGGGCATTTGGGCCACTTCCTCATGCAACTTACTTGTGCCTTCGGGTCCTGCTGGGGCACGATCTCAAATATACCACTTCCATTTAATGATGGAGTACTGCTGTGCACGTCCTACTTTATGGTTCTGTGGGTCAGACAACACCCAGTTCATGATGGGCAGCTCAGGCCTCATGGTGACTCGGTGTCCCATGGTTAAGTGTTCAGTCTCTACTAAGGTTCGGTAACAAGCCTAAATCTGTTTCTCAACAGGAGAGTAGTTATCTGCAGAGGATGG
>NW_004443945.1:31025769-31026769 GCF_000243295.1 Trichechus manatus latirostris
ATCAAGGTCCCTGTGGACTAAATTATGACATAGGGCTGGAGAATTAATGTAGCCCTGATGTAGGCAAGTGAAGGCATATTGCTGACCTTGCCAGCTGAAGGCAAGCTGCTTCTGTTGGTCCTTTGAAAGAGGTATGGATAAAAAGGCATTAGCCAGATCAGTAGCTACATACCAGGTACCAGGAGATGTATTAACTTGCTCAAGCAGTGAAATTACATCTGGAACAGCAGCTGCAATTGGAGTCACCACCTGGTTAACTTTTCGACAATCTGTCATTCTCCAAGATCCATCTGTCTTTTGCACAGGCCAAATAGGCGAGTTGAATGGGGATGTGGGGGGAATCACCACCCCTGCATCCTTCAAGTCCTTGATGGTGGCATTAATCTCTGCAGTCCCTCCAGCAATGCAGTATTGCTTTTGGTTTACTATTTTCCTAGGTAGGGGCAGTTCTAATGGCTTCCACTTGGCTTTTCATACCACAATAGCCCTTACTCTATTTGTCAGGGATCCAATGTGGGGGTTCTGCCAGCTGCTGAGTATATCTATTCCAATTACGTATTCTGGAACTGGGGAAATCACTACAGGATGGGTTCGGGGACCCACTGGACCTACAGTGAGATGGACATGAGCCAAGACTCCATTAATAACCAGACGTCCATATGCCCCCACTCTGACTGGTGGGCCACAGTGACGTTTTGGGTCTCCTGGAATTAGTGTCAGCTCACAGCCAGTATCCAGTAATCCCCGAAAAGTGATTATTTCCTTTTCCCCAGTGAACAATCACTCTTGTAAAAGGCTGTAGATCCCTTTGGGGAAGGCTAGGAGAAAGATTAACAGTAAAAATTTTTGGCGGTGTATTGGAGTAATTCCTCAAGGGGACCCAGCTTCCCCTTCATTCAAGGGGTTGTGGGTCTTTAAACTCACTCAAATCTGGGAATTGATTGAGGGACCGTGACTCTCTATTCTGGCAATTCGAGTTAGACTGCTGTTCACCTGACCT
>NW_004443945.1:31027744-31034955 GCF_000243295.1 Trichechus manatus latirostris
GCTAATCTCCTCAGATGGGAGTGGAGGGGCTAATGGTTTTTCTGGCAGGGTGGTTTAGCAGACAAACATGAAGTAATCTCTTCAGATGGGACTGGTTCTGCTGGCAGGAGAGATTCAACGGAATTTGCAGGCTCAGTGTCCCCAGCTTATCTGCCCCTATGTCGCCATCCCAAGTCTCAGGATCCCATCTCTTCCCAGTCAATGCCCTTACTTTAACTTCAGACACCACTCGAGGTTTGCGATTGAACTGGCATTGTAATTCAGCCACTCTTAGAATAAGACTCTGGGTTTGGTTTCAGCAATTTCGGCTCTGTTACTACAAGAAATAAGGCTTTCTTTCAAAGCACAAGTGGAAGACTTGAAGTCATTTATGTAGCACTTGAGCCTTGATTCTGAATCCCTGAGCGCATCTCTTTCCTTCATCTGTTTGTCTAGCGAAAGTAGGACAAACCAACCAGCTTCCTTATACTTCTCATTCTGACAAAGCTGTAGAAAGATATCACACATGTGTTCACCCTGAGCCTCACCTTTCACCAGTACCTGATCTACCGGTGGTGATATTTTGCGTATTTGTATCGTCACCTTGCTCCACGGACTAGCAGTGACGTCTTTACTGCTGGAAGCAGAGTCATCAACGTCCTTATGACTAACCAGACTTGAGAACCAATTTAGAAAACTCATCCTTACAATTTTGTTTCTCTAGAACCACTCCTGGTACCAAATGTCTTAAGCTGGGTTCTCTAGAGAAGCAAAACCAGTAAAATGTATAAATATATATAGAGAGAGATTATATCAAGGAAACAGCTCACGTGATTGTAGAGGCTAGAATGTCCCAAGTCCGTGTGGATCAGGGTAGAGGTCTCTCCCAAGTTACACAGCTGCAGAAGCTGGCAAGCCCAAGATCAGCAACTCGGAGAGCAGGGCTCCCGCTCACAGGCTGTGCAGATCGATGAATCCCAGGTTTGGCAGATAAGCTGACAACTCAAGTCCTAAGAACGGGAGATGAGACGACAGGAAGCAGCCGCAGGATCCAGAGAGATCAAAAAGCCAGAAAGTCTGCTCATATACAGAAGCGGGCCACACCCGCAAGGAGACTCCCTTTCATCTGATTGGCTACTCACAGTGTATTCAATCATGGGAATGATTACATTAAAACACTGAGAATCATGGCCCGGCCAAGTTGACACACAATCTTAACCATCATAAAGTAGAATCCTGCCAATAATTACTGTAAGTAGTTACTTTTTGGTAATTGTTTCTGTCTACTTAAGATACATTGGGAATTGTGGTAAAACATACATGCCCTGCTATTGTTTGTTTGTGTTTGCTTTTTGGGGGGGAATGGGGTTGTTTTGTTACCGCAGGGTGTGTGTGTGTGTGTTTCTGCTATATATGTTGTTGTTAGTTGCCATCTGGTTGGCCCTGACTCATGGTGGCCCCATGTAAAACAGAATGAGAAGTTGCCAAGTTCTCCTTCATCTTCACAATCATTGGTAATCTCCAGACCAGTGTTTTGTTCTGTTGTACATAGGGTGGTTTTGAGTCTAACTCACTCAATGGTGCCTAACAACAACAACAGCAATCCATTGTTGTGGCCACTGTGTAAATTGAGTGCCTTCCAACCTAGGGGGCTCATCTTACAGCACTATACCAGATGATGTTCTTTTGTGATTCATAGGGTTTTCATTGGCTTATTTTTGGAAGTAGATCACCAGGCCTTTCTTCCTGCTATATGTATGTTTTTAAAAATCTAAAACATACTTAGGAAAATCCAGTAAAGACAGCTACCAAAACCAAACCAAACCAAACGTGTTGCTGTCGAGTCAGTTCAAAGGCAGGTAAAGAGTATATCGTAGTACTCTGCAACTTTTCAGCACACTGAAAAGCATCCCAGTTAAGGGCTGCTGCTTTTCCTCTCCAGAGCTCAGTCATTACTGATTGAGGGTTTTTTCCCCCACAGCTGCAAAGTACAAAGTGCAGTGCACTGCTTTGCAGAATGGATAAAACTTATCCAAGCCTTTACACCATAAGTTTTTACTTTCTGTCATAAATAAGAGAGTTTCATATTAAGATAAAAATATGGTCATGGTGATGATTACTGTGTTGTTGTTTGTTATTCAGTGCCATTGAGTGGACTTCAACTCATAGCAACCCCATGTGATATTACCCCATAGGATTTTCTAGGCTTTAATCTTTACGGGAGCAGATGGTCAGGTCTTTCTCCACGGAGACGCTGGGTGGGTTCAAACTGGCAACTTTTTGCTTAGCAGCCAGCCAAGCGCTTAACCATTCCTCCACCAGGGCTCTTTATGATGACTACTTTTACTAAGGACCCAGCTGTTTTTCCATCTCCTTGTCCAAATAGTAGTTGCCCCTCCACTGTTTCATTTCTATTTTAAGAAGCCATTTAATAGACAATAATATTCTAAAGAAATTGAATTCTATATGTGCAATTTCATACACTGATTCATTCATGGCGGAGAGGGCATGGTGATTTAGAGCCCATTTAGGATTTTCAATGAACAGAATGGCTAATTTCTGCCTCGTTAACTTTATGAATTTTCAGTTTTACCAATTCTGGATGACTTCTCCTGCATCAGTTTAATTTTTTGGTTAATAGGTAGTTATAATTCATATTTATGGCCACTTTTCAGAGTAGAAAACTTAGGCCCTAAATCTTGCCATTCTTTATAATCAGTGAATATATGGTATTTCTTAGAACATATCTATGCTGACTTTGCTGACGAAACCACAAAATAAAAGGCTGATCATTTTTTAGTTTTTAATTTTAGTTTATAACTGAATTTAACAAATATGTTTAGAATGCCCAGACTCAAAAAAATACAAATTAACTTTTTACAACATCAGAGAATTCAACTATTAAAAATACATTCTTTCAGTTGCAATTTATCTGAGAAATTATATCAGAATATATATTTTCTATTATATACTTAAATATTTTGCTAGTATGTTACAATTTAATGTGAAGTTAATTGTTTTAAAAAATTATATCCCAAAATAATAAAACAAAATATTCATAGAGTCATGCAATGGACGTGAGTGTTACTAAATAAATGCTGTAAAATATATCACCTTTGCACTTTTCTTTTCATACTGAGTACTAACATTTGTATCATATTATCATTGGGTACAAGAAACTTGCATCTGGCCATAGGACACTTCAGCTGGAAATAACTGGCTGAGTCATAATAGGCATTATGGTCTGACAAAGTGATTTTTCATTAAATTAAATTTGTCAAACATGACCCCCCTCCCGATTATCCTATTTTTCTTCCTCGAAACATTTCTATACTTTCTAAAATAAACCCTTTCTTACCTTAATGAATTCAGTAGTTTAATCATTTAAAAAGAATTTTTTGGAAAGGTATCTGAGCTCCTTACAATTATTCGGGGTCATCATTTCATAGGGTTTTTTCTATAGGTTATATATTGTCAATCAGGGAGTTTTCAATTGTTTTTGCATTTGTGATTCACCTCAGTAAATGAATAGTACTATCTTAGTTTTATATTAAAACACTGATAAATTTCGTAGCTTCAAGGACTAGAGGGAATTTTTTTTCTATAGATTATAGTGTTGACATGAAGGAATAAAGAAGAATGTATATTCTAAAAATGCTCTGCTTAGATTTGCTGTTAGTCATGAAAACTACTAATGTCTTTGTTTGATAACTATCTATTAGGATGTTGCTCTGGTATATGGGTTCGGATAACTGAATTAATTAACATAGATTCTCACAATATGATCACATGAAATATTAGTGCCAAAGACATTCTTTCTCAAATGGATTTTGCTGAAACTTCCTGTGTCTGCTACTCCTTTCCCTATTTATACTGTAATCTAGTGAAGGCGGTATCTACTGGCACACCATTTCATATTTAGTGTTTACCTTTTATTGCTTGATACATTTTCTCACTCCGCAAAGAGTAACAATCTTCTGGTTTCTCCTTCAGTTGAATAATCACTAAGGCAAGAAAATTGGTCTTGCCTGTAAGACAGATGGCAAGACATTTGACTTAGTCATCCAGGGAATGTAATTCAGGTTTCGATTTTGTTGCTCCATTTGAGGTTCTATGGTTGGTTGTTAGAGTGATAATGAGATGGGATTAAGTTCCATAGATATAAGGAGAAAAATTTTGTCTTGCAGAAGGTTGTTTATCCCTTGGTATGTTTCCAGAGCTCTCAAACACACATGTGAATCCAGTGAGAAAAATAAAACAAATAAAAGAAACAAAAGAGAAACCAATTGACTAAATTTTTCATATTTTCCCATTTTGTTTTGGAATTTGAGGAATTTTCAAGCAATATGTTCTTCTTCAACCTCTGTAGTTCATCTGTCCTCACAATTGTGACCACTAAACCTCACCTGTACTTTCAGTCTTACTCAAATCCAAGAACAAATCTTAAGCTGAACAGGAGAAATGTCAAGAATTCAGGGTAATAATTATAATTGGCATCGAGTAGTAAGCATTAAAAAAAGTATGATTTACTGAGCAAGAATTATGCTAGAGGCTTTATATATTTTGCTTAATATACACTCAACCCTATTAATTAGATACCATTTCTCCTAAATGCACAGATGAAGAAATTGGTTCTTAACCATCCATACATTTGAGAACATTAAAAAAAATATCAAGGGATGAGCAATCTCAGGAGGCAAATTTAGTATTTCCAATTATCCAAGAGAGGCAGTATTTTATAGTGATGTTGATAACAGGGATATTTTTCAAATAATATATGATGATGAATATCTATGGTATAATCCATTTATATATATAGAGAGAGAGAGAGCGACCCTATCTGACAGAGTAGAACGGCCCCATAGAGTTTCCAAAGAGCACCTGGTGGATTCAAACTGCTGACCTCTTGGTTAGCAGCCAAGCTTTTAACTGCTGTGCCACCAGGGCTCTGATATATATCTCAAAATGAAATTTAAGAACAGTGAAAAAGATACAAAAGATTATATACCAAACCTTGGACAGTAGGGGATTAAGAGTAAGGGTTAAAATACACCTTTAAATATTACTTTGCAGATTTATTTTAATTGTTATCAATAGGAAATTATATCAGTTTATAATTTTTTTAAAAATACTTTGTGCTTTTGGTGAAAGTTTACACAGCAAATTAGGTTTCTATTTAACAATTTTTATACATATTGTTCAGTAATATTGGTTACATTTTTCACATTGTGTCAACATTCTCATTATTTCTGTTCTGGTTTTTCCATTTCCATTAATCTGGCTTCCGTTTCCCGCTAACCTTCTCATCTATGCTTTAGGGTAAAAGTTGACCGTTTGGTCTCATGTATTTTTTTTGTTTTTTTTAAAAGAAGCACAGGACTCATGAGTGATACTGTTTATTTTATGAGCCAATCTGTTATTTAGCTGAAAGATGACCTCCAAGAGTGGTTTCAGTTCAAAGTTTAAAGGGTATCTCAGGGCGATAGTCTTGGGTGTTCCTCTAGTCTTTACCAGCCCAGTAAGTCTGGGTTTTTGTTTTTTTTTTTTTTTTAAGAATTTGAGTTTTGTTCTACAATTTTTATCTGGAACCATCTATTGTGTTGCTGGTCAGAACGATCAGTGGTGGTAGCTGGGCACCATCTAGTTCTTCTGGTCACAGGGTAGATGAGGTCGTGGTTTGTGTAGGCAGTTAGTCCTGTAGACTAGTTTCTTTTTTAAGATCAGTTTGTAATTTAAATATAAAAAGAAAAAAAAAAACACAGAGAGAGAAATAGAAAGGTTTTCCTCTGTGTCACCCCATTATATCTCAGTTTCCCTAACCTCATACTGCTCACTGCTCTAGAATGATAAGTGCTAAGGCTATATTGCTCTATTTGTAAAAAAAAAAAAAAAAGAAAGAAAGAAAGAAAAGAAAAGAAAAGAAAAAAAAAAGTTATTCTGTAGAAATTGAGTAAGGTGAGATTTCAAGTGTTGCTTATACCAGAGGCTCCCAGACTTCTCTGATGATTATGGACAAGTTTTATACCTGGTCTCCACTCACTGGTAATTTAAGAGCCAATGTTTACAAAACACTGTGGGTTTGGATCATAGTGTTTTTCTGCCCTTGATACTGAGTTTATAGTACAGCTTGTATTTGCTTAGTGTTATGTCACCATGTTGGACTACTTGGACTCCGCCAAGGAGTATAAGCATCTTCATATATAGGGCTATTTGGTATAGATCTTCTTCAATAGATTACAAGTAATAATTAGACTCACAGAATTCTTCTGTGGTCTCAACAGCTTAAAGGAGGTAGTATAAAACAAAAAAAAACCTCAAAGAAGTATACTCCCTTGATGATTAAAAGATTAAGCAAGTATTTGTTGTCATCTGTAGTTTCCATATCAGATATTAGGTATATAAAGAAGCACTATGGACAAAATTAATACTTGAAGTCATTATAGATACAACTGCTTCAGCTTTACATTGGCTTAGAGTGATGTTTTCTATAGAAATATTGTGGAGGACTTGCTGATTTCATGCTGTAATATAACACCATTATGGTCATGCTAAATATGTTAATGTTTTGTGGAAAGATGCACTGCAAATTTCAATTGGGAATTGTTGTTAGTTGTTGTTAGGTGCTGTCAAGTTGATTCCAGCTCATAGCGACACTACATATGATAAAACGAAACACTGTCTGGTCTTGCGCCACCGTCGTAAGCATTGCTATGTTTGAGCCCATTATTGCAGCCACTGTGTCAGTCTATCTTGTTGAGGGTCTTCCTCTTTTTCACTTAACATTTACCTTACCAAACATGATGTCTTTCTCCAGGGGCTGGTCCCTCCTGATTACATGTCCAAAGTATGTGAGAAGTCTCACCATCCTTGCTTCCAAGGGGTACTCTGGCTATACTTCTTCCAAGACAGATTTGTTCATTCTTCTGCTAGTCCATAGTATATTCTATTCAGTATTCTTCATCAACACCAAAAATCAAAGACATCATTTCTTCGATCTTCCTGTTCATGTCCAGCTTTGTGAGATGATTGAAAATACCTTGGCTTGGGTCTGGTGCACCTTAGTCTTCAAGATGACATCTTTGCTTTTCAATACTTTAAAGAGGTCTTTTGCAGCACATTTCCCCAGTACAATAGGTCATTTGATTCCTTGACTGCTGCTTCCATGGGCATTGATTGTGTATCCAAGTAAAATGAAATCCTTGACAACTTCAATCTTTTCTCCATTTATCATG
>NW_004443945.1:31035991-31037603 GCF_000243295.1 Trichechus manatus latirostris
GTAATTTAGGTGAAAGTTTACAGAACAAATAGTTTCTCATTAAACAGTCAGTACACATATTGTTTTATGACATTGGTTAACAACCCCATGACACATCATCCCTCTCCCTTCTTGACTTTTTTTTTTGGAGAAAATATACATAGCCAAAGATACATCATTTCACAAATTTCTACATGCACTTATTCAGTGACATCAGTTATGTTCTCCCAGTTGTGCTGCTATTCTCACTTTAGATAAAGGTTTACAGAATAAAATAGTTTCTCATTAAACAGTACACTGTTGCCCTATGACAATGGTTAACAACCCCATTACATGTCAACACTGTCCTTACTCAACCTTGGGTTCCCCATCAGCAGCTTTCCTGTCCCCTTCTGCCTTCTAGTCCTTGTCCCTGGACTACTGTGCCTCATTAGTCTCGTTTTATGGGGCTGTCCAATCCCCAGCTGAACGGTGAATCTTATGAGTGCCTTCACCACTGAGCTAAAAGGGTGTCAGGGGGCCATACTCTTGGGGTTTCTTCAGTCACTGTCAGGCCAGTAAATCTGGTCTTTTTTTTTGTGAGTTAGAATTGTGTTCTACATTTTTCTATGGCTCTGTCCAGAAACCTCTGTTGTGATCCTGGTCAGAGCAGTCAGTGTTGGTAGCCGGGCACCATCTAGCTGTACTGGACTCCGTCTGGTGGAGGCCTTGGTAGCTGTGGTCCATTAGTCCATTGGACTACTCTTTTTCTTGTATCCTGTTCTCTTCGTTCTCCCTTGCTCCCAAAGGGGTGAGACCAGTGGAGTATCTTAGGTGGCTGCTCACAGGCTTTTAAGACCACAGATACTACTCACCAAGGTAGAATGTAGAACATGTCTTTATAAACTGTGTTATGCCAATTGAGCTAGACGTTCCACGAGACCATGGTCCCCACAGCCCTCAGCCCAACAATTCAGTCCCTCAGGGAGTTTGGATGTGTCTGGGGAGTGCCCATGACCTTTCCTTCTACAAATTGTGCTGGCTTCCCCAGTATTGTGTGCTGTCTTACCCTTCACCAAAGTTATCAGTTATCTGTTGTCTGTTTAGTTTCCCCCCCACCCCTCCCAGCCACGGTAACCAACAAAGATTGTTTCTTTTTGTGTGCAAACTTTTACATGAGTTTCTACAGTAGACGTATCATACACTGTTTGTCCTTTTGTGATTGACTTATTTCACTCAGCATACTGTCTTCCAGTTTCATCCATGTTATGAGATGTTTCACAGATTCATGATTGTTCTTTATTGTGGCCTAATACTCCATTGTATGTATGTACCATAGTTTGTTTATCCATTCGTCTGTTGATGGGCATCTAGGTTGTTTCCATCTTTTTGCTATTGTGAATAATGCTGCCATGAAAATGGGTGTGCATATGTCTATTTGCGTGATGGCTCTTATTTCTTTAGGATGTATTCCTAGGAGTGGGATTGCTGGATCATATGGTAGTTCTATTTCTAGCTTTCTAAGGAAGTGCCATATCATTTTCCAAAATGGTTGTAACATTATGTATTCTCACCAGCAGTGCACGAGAGTTCAGTTCTCCCCACAGCCTCTCCAACATTTTTTGTTTCCAGTGTTTTTGATTCGTGCCAGTAA
>NW_004443945.1:31042718-31044364 GCF_000243295.1 Trichechus manatus latirostris
CAGTCAGTGCAGGCAGGTGGAATCCAAGCAGCCAGTGCTTCCCGGCCAAGAGGCTGTGGCCACGGGAAGCAGAGGCGGCCGGGCTGGGGTGAAGAAGGGTGGGGCATGGGAAAACGTATATCGCTGTTTAGCGGTGGTTCTGTTTCCTGCTGGAAGCTCCGTGAAGCTGCTTTCTTGTACCCCCTGTTCACTGGTCTCTGATAGGAGTCCAGGATGGCAGATCCGTGCTGCGTTAGATGATAGGGGACCTCTGCATATATGTCTCCTCACTCTCTGTTCTCTGTCAATTTCTTATTCCATTTGGTGCTTGGCTGAGTTCTTTATCTCTTTATTTGATGTTTAGGGTTTCAGGATTGCTGTTTTCTCAGTTTGGCTTAGTTTTTTGGATCTTTGCTGTGGAGGGACGTTGTGGTGCTTCTACCTAGAGCACCATGTTGCCAGAAGTCCCCTTCCATATTTTTTTGATGCTTCTTGTTTTGTTCAATATTTTGATCATTGAATTCTTCAAAATTGCTATATGAGGCTTGAATTTTTCTTCAGTTCTGTCAGCTTGAGAAATGCTGAGTGTGTTTTTCCCTTTTCATTTTCTATGTCCAGGACTTTGCACATTTCATTATAATACTTTATTTTCATGAGACACCCTTTGAAGTCTTCTGTTCAGCCCTTTCACTTCACCATTTCTTCCATTCACTTTAGCTATTCTACATTCAATAGCAAGTTTCAAAGTCTCTTATGACATCCATTTTGGTATTTTCTTTCTTTCTTTTTAAAGACCTCTTGCTTTGGTTGTGTATGATGTTCTTGATGTCATCCCATAACTTGTGTGGTCTTTGATCATTATTGTTCCATGCTTCAAATCCATTATTGAGATGGTGTCCAAATTCAGGTGGGATATACTCAATGTCATATTTTCAGTCTTGTGTTCTTGTTTTAATTTTCTTCATTTTCAGCTTGAACTTGCATATGAGCAGTTGATGGTGTGTTCTGCAGTCATCCCCTGGACTTGATCTGGCTGATGATACTAGCTTTGCATGTTTTAGCTTTTCCACAGATGTAGTCAATTTGAATCCTGTGTTTTCCATCTGATGAGGTCTACATGTATAGTCACCATTTATGTTGTTGAAAAAAGGTGTTTTCAATGAATAAGTTGTTGGTCTTGCAAAATTCTATCATGCTATCTCTGGTGTCATTCTGCCATCAAGGCCACATTTTCCAATTACTATTCCTTCTTTTTTTGTTCCCAACTTTCACATTCATACATTCCATGTTTCTATTATTAATGGATGTTTACAGCTGTTTCTTTTCATTTTGAGTTGTGCCACATAAGCAAGTGAAAGTCCCCAAAACTTTACTCCATCCACATCATTAAGGTCAACTCTACTTTGAGGAGTCAGCTCTTTCCCAGTTGAATTTTCAGAGCATTCCAGCGTGAGGGGTTCGTCTGCTGGCACTATACCAGATAGTGTTCCACTGCTATTCGTAAGGTTTACACTGGCCAGTTTTTTCAGAAGTAGGCTGCCTGGTCTTTACTCCTAGTTTTTCTTATCCTGGAAGCCCTGCTGAAACCTGTCCACCATAAGTGACTCTGCTGATATTTGAAATACAAGTGGGTAGCTTCCAGCATCACAGCAACATGCAAGCCACCA
>NW_004443945.1:31045198-31052559 GCF_000243295.1 Trichechus manatus latirostris
GTTTTTGCTATATGGTAGATTAGTTTACTAGATGGAGTTTCACCAGTAAACCTTCTTGACAGTGATGCACTGCTCATCTTTTAAATTGTTTTAGAATGTTTCATTGTGTTTACAGTGGTTTGTGCTTATAGTACTGCAATTTTTAGGGGGGGATGAATTTCTTAGAAAAACACACACGATTTCATTTCGTGTTTCTCATATAAAGACTTTGATATTGTCAGCATTATTTTTAAAAAGTTTTTTTTGGTGAAATTTAACTTCTAGCTTTCCTGTTTATATTCACTGGGAAAATAACTCTTCTGTGTTGTAATTCTAAGTTCATAAGGGAAGTGTATCAGGTATTGCAGAAATGCTGCAATTTCATAGGATCATCATTTATATGATGAATAGACCCAGGAAGTGAGGGAAACACACCCTGGTGAATACTTTCCAATAAATAGCACAGCTTCTATTCTGTACCAGTGGCAGAATACTTGGCCCTTATCAATTACACAGGTAGTTCACTGAGCTTAGAAAAAGCTTAGATCCCTGGGGATGATTGAGGTAAAGGACATCATGATGGGATATGGACTGAACATATGATTCTGCCTTTAAAATGAGTATGTAGAGTTGTAAAACTAGAAAGTATTTCTCCCTGGTGGAGATATATTTTTCCAAGAACACAAATTTTGTATTACTTTTCCAATCTAATCTCAAATGACTCTAAATCATTGCTCCAGTTCCAATCAAGATTAGATGTAAATTCAATTCCATCTTGTTTCTTTCACTATCCCCCAGATCCCTCTTTCCCCAGAGGTTGGAGTGAGGGTCAGGAAGTGGGCTGGGGGTGGGGGCGGTGAGGGATGGTATATAAAAATCTTGATACTTTTAAAGAGAGAGCCAAACATACTTATTAAGGGCGTTGGACTTTATATGTGAAAAGTTTGATTACTTACATAATTTGGATTAAAGTGAAACTTAAATAAACAAAGAAAGAATCCTCCTTACATGAGAAAGAGTTACCTATAGTTGGAGACACCTAGCTACAATTGAATAGACTGATCGCATAGAATTTATACCAAAAATGTCTGATGAACAAGAAAGTTTCCCTGTGAAGATGCTACTTGTCACCATTGTAGTTACTGGTCTATTTTTCAGGAAAATGGCATTTTTAGATATGACATGAGCACATAAACTACCCCTTCTAGCATAAATGTCTCAATGGGGTCACACTGTTGAAAAGTACCATCCTTCATTTTGGGAGGTTGGGTTCCTGGAGGGCGGAGACAATCTTATTTGTGATTTTATCCATTATTTATTATAGTACCTTACATACTATAACTTTACAACAGATGATTAGTCATATATATGTATATATATGGGTATATACATACGTAATAATTTGTAAGTATGTAGAAAAATCCGTAACAACCACTGAAATTATGTTAAAATAACCTAAACTACGTAATATATATTACAAATGGATCACACACTTTAATAATGTATGCTCTTGTAGAGGAAATAATGTTAAAAAATCTACAATAGACATGAATTAATTAGCAGAAAATTATTGTAAAAGTGTAAGTTGATCTAAAAGGAACTGTACTTGTTATTGCAGGTTTGGCTACAAAAGTACGGCTACCTTCCACCGATTGACCCCAGAATGTCGGTGCTGCGCTCTGCAGAGACCATGCAGTCCGCCCTAGCTGCCATGCAGCAGTTCTATGGCATTAACATGACAGGAAAAGTGGACAGAAACACAATTGAGTAAGTAATGTCACCCACATTCCTCTCATTTTTGCTTTTGAGACAAACTAAGTAGTCTAAAAAACTTTAAATGAATTCCACCAACCACAAGTTAAGTAATTTATCTCATGAACTTTCTTTGGAATTTAACCTATGTTAACTCTATGCCTCTGAGATTTCATCAGCTCTGTAGGACAGACTAGAACTGCCCCATAGAGTTTCCAGGGAGCAGCTGGTGGATTCGAACTACCGACCTTTCGGTTAGCAACTGACTGCTTAACCACTGTGCCACCAGGGCTCCAAAACATTAAAGGCTCAAAGTCAAGTTTACTGCCTTGATTTTCACAACATATTTTTTTTAAATAGCAAAGGAAAGATGAACAATGAGAATAAAAATTGGTGTACAGTTTAAGTTACTGCAAAAGGAGAGATAAGCAGTGATGTGCTGGGGTCGGCTTGTATAGCCAGCAAGAGAATATTGTGTACATCCTTTTTCAGATCTCTGTTAAGTGATCGCATTAGTAGCTTGAAATTGACCATAGTGAAAATATTTACATCATGGAAACTGGGAAACAATGCAAATCAGGGTCTTCCTTTTTTTTTTTTTTTGTCAGAGAGCTTGTTGGTAATTCTTCAAATGAGTTAAATCAAGGTGTTTTCACTGGGAAATCTCTACTTTCAAGTTCTTTTTTAAAAGGTGCCTGTCTTTACTCTTTACTAGTATTTGTTATTTTATTAATTCTTTGATCAATCATTTCTTTATTCAAAGAGTAACTGTTTATTGAGTACTTAATCTTTGAAAAAGGCATATATGGTAAAAATCTCTTCTTCCAAGGAACTTAAGCTGTATAACTAAATATAGTCACAAATTATTTTACCACACGTACACTGTAACTCCCAGAATATTATGAAACATTTTTATTTGTGGATCCCAAAAGAGGAAGTGATTAATTGATTCCATACAGTGTAGAGGGAAAAATCACTTGTGCTTATAGGGTCCTTGATATTCACAAAGTGTATCTATTTCCATTATTTAACTTGATCATCTTACGTGAACTCTCCACAACAGATAAGACAGGATTTTTTTTTTTTTTTTGGTCTTTCTCCTTTTTCAGATAAGGAAATTGAAAATGAAGGCTATGTGAAGTCCAGAGTTAGTTGCAGAATCTAGATCTTTTGACATTTAGTCTGGGAATTTTTCCACTGTACCGTGCTGTCTATCTAAAGAAAAACACATTTCTTTTTCCTTTTAAAACTTAAATAGAAATATCTGGGCTCAAACATATTTAATTAATTTTGACATATTAAATTAATTTAATATACTTTTGAAATTATATGTTGCCCTCTAATGCTTACATCACAATGTTAATCATACTGTTTCTATTTCATAAAGATAGAAAAGCACTTGAAAAGGGCTTGAGGTTTAAACTTCAAAGCAGTCTGAAAATATAAATAAATTACCTTCCCTGGCACTTTAAAGAGACACATAAATATTAGAGATGGAAAATGAGAATCAATAATTTATATAATTTATTCTGCAATAATTCTAAACTTACCAATATTGGGAAAAGAATTTGAATATTTTTGACCTGCTGCTCTCTAACCATTGCAATTCTCTCTTAATAATGTAATATCAAAGTTTCATTTTAAGTTATAACATACCTCTTGTCCTAAATAAATATAGTTTTTAATTAATAAGAAAAAAAAAACCAGCAAGTACTATGAATTGTGCTCTTCATCCCAACCTTTTACAAAATGCTTTGGACAGCTTTCTTGTTTTTTAGGGAGAGCTGTTATTTTCTGATTTACTTTTTTGGAAAATATGACACATTTTTTAAAAAATACATGTAAATTGTGGATTTAGAAAACAAATTACTTAAATTGTTCAAATGTCTAACTTGACTAGTGCCAGAATAGTAAGGAAGTATTTAATAATTATTACTAGATAGTGAAATTAAGAAAATTAAATCCGACAGCAGGTGGCCTCTGTGTTTTCTCCGTTTTGAGAGCTCTTGTTGGTCATTGGAAGGACTTGGGATGGATAGGTTTGATTTCCTAAAATAGCTGGGAAAAAGTATTTGTCAGGGTATTAACGGAAAGGAGTGTGTGCAGGATTTATCTGGGCACTTCTGTGGAAAGGTGTCTGAGCAGTAGCCAGTACATAGTTATTCTCTGGCCAGATGATGTAGAAAATATGGACCTATAGATGAGGACACAGGTCTTTTTCTGGTATACAGTGGCTTAGATTTCAGACTAGGAGACAAGATGTTGTCAGTGAGTAGGAGTTAAAGGAGCATTTCTGCAAATTATAGAATTATGGAGAAAAGATCAACTGTATAGGCAGACCTCAATTTAAAACCAAACTTTTTTTTGTTTGGTTTTCTTGGTGTTCATTTTTTGTTTTCTTTTCTTTTCTTTTTTAACCAAACTTTGTTCTAATTTATACCTTAGAATTGAAAACACATCTTGTCATTTAAAAAGTGCTATACCTGACAGTGATTTCTAGGTGAATCTACTCAAGCCTCCTTAAACCCTCTTCACCTTCCCTTTGTAGCCTGCTGCGCCTCCTGTGTTTTCTCATGAGTGCTTGGGGACTTCACCCTCATTGTCACTCAGACTACAAACTCTGTGGCTTAATTTGCCTCCTGTCTATTTTTTTTTTTTTTCCCCCACTGATGTATTCCTAGTCTTGAGGTGTTATTGCTCTGGGTACTAAGCTCATATAGTGTACTGTTTTTGGAAGTATAATCCCCATAATCATGCTTTTAAAGCAATTGTCTGTGTTTTGTAATCTCAAATGAATGTGTGGTAACAATCCTTGTTGAAATTGCACTCTATTATTTTACATTGTCAAATTATCAGGTATGAATTTATATCTAAGCTTTATGACAGAAAATATGGGCTACAGTTACAGACCTAAAATTATTCCTTAATATTAAAATAATACCTTAGGTTCCATTTTCAGATGCTATAAACTCATCTTATTTTATACTGTTGTCAAGATAAGTTATTTTTAAAATCAAATAAATTATATCCTTCTTTGGCAGACAGGGGAAACCTGGTGGCACACTGGTTGAGAGTTCATCTACTAATTAAAATGTCAGCAGTTCAAATCCACCATCCGCTCCTTGGAAACCCTGTGGGGCAGTTCTACTTTGTCCTATAGAGTTGCTATGAGTCGCAGTCTACTGTCGCAGCGGCGACAGTTGTCGAGGCGGCGGAGACAATAACCAATGCCACAACTCTTACAGAGAAGTGGGGCCAGGAGGGTCACTCTGAGGAGTCGAACCCCGGCTTCAGTCCCAGGAGTTTATTTTATAGTCAATACAGCAAGCAGTGAAGCAAATAACAGAACAATGGGCTTTGGGTGCATAACAATAAGTTTCGAGCAAGGGAGAAGGAATTCAGGTAAACAAGCCAATCAGTAACAGGACAATAGGTTTGGGAAAACAAGTCGTGCCTAACCTCTTTCTCAACGCTGACAAGTCTCCAACATGTCGTATATAGCACAGAGGCCTGTGGGGGCTGCAGTTGTCAATAGTGCAGCCATGTTTAAATGGCATATATCCCCACAGTCTACTCAACAGCCTTGGGTTTTGTTTTGGTTTTTTGGCAGACAGACATGTGGTACATTTAATATATAATTCTTGGGTAATTGAAAGTACCACCATTTGTCACTTTGTCATACTGTGGTGGCTTGCTTATTGCTGGAAGCTAAGCTACCAGTATTTCAAATACCAGCAAGATCACCCATAGTGGACAGGTTTCAGCAGAGCTTCCAGACTAAGACAGGCTAGGAAGAAGGACCTGGCAGTCTGCTTCTGAAAAAATTGGCCAATGAAAACCTTATGGATAGCAGCGGAACATTGTCTGAAGTAGTCAGGTTGAAAAGGACTCAAAATATGATTGAGGAAGAGCTACCTCCTAAAAGTAGAGTCGACCTAAATGACGTGAATGGACTAAAGCTTTCGGGACCTTCATTTGCTGATGTGGCACGACTCAAAATGAGAAGAAACAGCTTCAAACATCTGTTAATAATCAGAACGTGAATATACGAAGTAGGAATCTAGGAAAATTAGAAATTGTCAAAAATGAAATGCAACAGTTAAAGATCGATATCCTAGATGTTAGTGAGCTGAAATGACTGGTATTGGTCATTTTGAATCAGCAGTGATATGATGTACTATACTGGGAATAACAAATTGAAGAGGAATGGCATCGCATTCATCATCCAAAAGAATATTTCAAAATCTATCCTGAAGTACAGTGCTGTCAGTGATAGGATAATATCCATAGGCCTACAAGGAAGGCAACTGTTATTCAAACTTACACACCAAATGCTAATACTAAAGATGAAAAAATTGAACATTTTTACCAACATCTGTAGTCTGAAACTAATCAAACATGCAGTCAAGATGCATTGATAATTACTGTTGATTGAAATGTGAAAGTTGGAAACAAAGAATAATCGATAGTTGGAATATATGGCCTTGGTGATAGAAATGATGCCGGAGATGGCATGATATAATTTTTCAACAGCAACAGTGTATTCATTGCAAATACCTTTTTTTCAACAACAGAACCTGACTATACACATGGACCTTGCCAGATGAAATACACAGAAATCAAATTGACTACATCTGTGGAAAGAGACAATGGAGAAGCTCATTATCATTAGTCAGAACAATGCCAGGGGTGGACTACAGAACAGACCATCAATTGCCCATATGCAAGTTCAAGTTGAAGCAAAAGAACATTAGAGCAAGTCTACGAGAAACAAAATATGACTTTGAGTATATCCCACTTGAATTTAGAGACCATCTCAAGAATAGATTTGGTGCACTGAACACTAATGACAGAAAACCAGATGAGTTATGGGATGACATCAAGCACATCATACATGAAGAAGGCAAAAAGTCTTTAAAAAGACAGAAAAGAAAGACAAGACCAAACGGGTGTGAGAAGAGACTCTGAAACTTGCTCTTGAACTTAGAGCAGTTAAAGTGAATAAAAAAAATAATCAAATAAAAGAGATGAACTGTAGATTTCAAAGGACGGATCTAGAAGACAAAGTATTATAATGAAGTGTGCAAAGAACTGGAATTAGTAAACCAGAACGGAAGAACATCTTTGGCATTTCTCAAGCTGACAGAACTAAAGAAAAAATTCAAGCATTGAGTTTCAATATTGAAGGTCTCTATGGACAAAATATTGAACAACACAGGAAGCATCAAAAGAAGATGGAAGGGATACACAGGTTCACTGTACCTAAAATAATTGGTCGACATTCAGCCATTTCAGGAGGAAGCATATGATAAAGAACGAATGGTATCGAAGGAGGAAATCCAAGCTGCACTGAAGGCACTGGCGAAAAACAAGGCTCCAGGAATTGATGGAATACCAGTAGAAATGTTTCAACAAATGAATCCAATGCTGGAGGTGCTCGATTGTCTATGCCAAGAAATTTGGAAGACAGCTACCTGGCCAACTGACTGGAAGAGATCTGTATTTGTGTCCATTTCAAAGAAAGGTGATCCAACAGAAGGCAGAAATTATCTAACACTGTCATTAATGTTACACACAAGTAACATTTTGCTGAAGAAAATTCAAAAACGGTTGCAGCAGTACCTCAACAG
>NW_004443945.1:31052659-31055314 GCF_000243295.1 Trichechus manatus latirostris
CATTTTGCTGAAGAAAATTCAAAAACGGTTGCAGCAGTACCTCAACAGAGAACTGCCAGAAATTCAAGCTGGATTCAGAAGAGGATGTGGGATGAGGGATATAATTGCTGATGTCAGATGGATCTTGGTTGAAAGCAGAGAATACCATAAAGATGTTTACCTGTGTTTTATTGACTATGCAAAGGTATTCGACTGTGTGGATCATAACAAATTATGGACAACATTACAAAGAAAGGGAATTCCAGGACACTTAATTGTGCCCATGTGGAACCTGTACATAGAACAGGAGGCAGTCGTTTCAGCAGAACAAGGGGATGCTGCATGGTTTAAAATCAGGAAAGGTGGGTGTCAAGGTTGTATGCTTTCACCATACTTGTTCGGTCTGTATGCTGAGCAGATAATCTGAGAAGCTGGACTCTGTGAAGAAGACCTTGGCATCAGGATTGGAGGAAAACTAATTAACAACCTGTGATATGCAGATGACACAACTTTGCTTGCTGAAAACAAAGGGGACTTGAAGCACTTACTGATAAAGATGAAAGAATACATACAGCCTTCAGTGTGGATTACACCTCAACCTATACGTCAACAAAAAGAAAACAAAAACCCTTACAACTGGACCAATAAGCAACATCATGATAAAGGGAGAAAAGACTGAAGTTGTCAAGGATTTTATTTTACTTGGATACACAATCACTCCTCAAGGAAGCAACTGTCAAGAAATCAAACGATATATTGCATTGAGTAAATCTTCTGTAAAAGACCTCTTTAAAGTCTGCTTGAAGTGTTAAAAAGCAAAGATGTCATTTTGAGGACTAAGGTGCACCTGACCCAAGCCATGGTATTTTCAATGGCTTCATATGCATGTGAAAGCTAGACAATGAATAGAGAAGACTGAAGAAGAATTGATGCCTTTGCATTTTGGTGTTGGCAAAGAATATTGAATATATCATGGACTGCCGGAAGAACAAACAAGTCTATACTGGAGGAAATACAGTCAGAATGCTCCTTGGAAGCGAGGATGGTGAGACTTCATCTCAAGTACTTTGGACATGTTATTAGGAGAGTCCAGTCCCTGGAGAAATACATCATACTAGGTAAAGTAGAGGGTCAACGAAAGAGAGGAAGGCCCTCAATGAGATGGACATAGAGCCTGCAACGTTGGGCTCAAGCATAGCAGCGTTTGTGGGGATGGCGCAGGATCAGGCAGTGTTTCATTCTGTTGTACATGAGTCAGAAATGACTTGATGGCTCCTAACAGCAACAAAACATCAACAATTAAAACTGATGATACTTAGTTGTGGTTATTCCTATATCATGTTGAAGAAATTAACCATTTTTAAGCAAGAAATTTAGGTATTACATTAAATGGCATATTATATGCCTTTTATATTAATTAACTATGGTATTGGAAAAAATTTAATAGACACTTATTCCCTCAAAGAAAATGAACTCAATTTCCTACATTGCAGTGGTTCTTTTATTGTGGGACATTTAGCTAATTTTTGTAAGCATGCTCACTTACAATTCTTAATAACTGAAACAATCTCTGTTATGCATAAAAAGGATATATTTAGCAAGGAAGGGGAAAATAGCAAGGTGTTAATGAAAATGAGTTTGTGATGTGTTTTCATAATGATAATAGTAATTTCATTGTCTTAGTTCATCTTTTTTGTGTGCACAGTGGTATACTCTGAAGCCTGCTTGATGAGAAATCACATTTAAGGTGGCAAACTTTTCTTCTTGCTTTCCGTCTTTTTGTTTTAACTTTCTATCATACTACTTCATTTTCTTTTTCCCCTTCCTTTATTTACGATATGACACAAACATTTTTTGGTCCTACCATTGACATTCAGAATGGCAGAATGACATCAACTAATTTTATACCTGTAATTTCTCTTGTTAGCTTTGTCTGTTTTAAGGCCATATTGTAATTCTTTTCAATAACTTAAAAATAAGAAAAAAAAAACCTCTGTTTCAGCTATCTCAGAAGGAGGAAATGGGGATTGTAAAATAATTTCATGCTTTAATTTGTCTGGGATTTTGGAGGATTATTTATTTATTTTCATCTTTATCATTTGGTCCAATATGTGAATTATATGGAATGGAAACTTCTCAATGATGAATTTAAAACAGAAAAAAGAGAGGTGGAGCCAAGATGGCGGAGTAGTCAGACACTTCCAGTGGTCCCTCTCACAACAAAGACCCCAAAAAACAAGTGAATCTATTATATATAACAATCTAGAAGCCCTAAATATCAAAGGCAAAGTTGAGGAATCAGACAGAGTGGCGCAAAGGGAGGGAGAGATGGTTCAGAAACAGCAAGGAGTTGCCAGACCTGACCCGGCGAGAGCTGGAGCTCTTCAACCCGGTTCAGCTTGGGGGTGAGTGGTGAGGCAGGCAGGCAGCGGTGCTCGGGAGGCGTTTTCCATACTGGCAGAGACTCAGTGGCAGAGAGTCTACTCGGCCATCTAGAACCAGTGAGAAGCAGCCCTTGATCGGCAAAAGATAAGTACTTGCATCTGGCCTACCAGATGAATCCAAAACACCCCCCTTTGGGAAAAACCTCTCTCCCATTTACCTCCCCGCTCCATGCTTTGCGGTGAGTCTGGGACGGCTTCAGCAATTGCCAAGTCCCCTGGGCTGGAAGTAGGA